>NC_041392.1:305093583-305175665 GCF_002162155.2 Triticum dicoccoides | reverse complement strand
CGCCTAAGTTTGAAAAAATCCTACCGAGTGGAGAGCAATCCTCCCACTCGGGGGCTTAGCTGCAGTCCAGCACTCGCCTAAGTTCTCTCACTTAGAGACTTAGCTACAGTTCGGCACTCGCCTAAGTTTGAAAAAATCCTACCGAGTGGAGAGCGATCCTCCCACTCGGGGGCTTAGCTGCAGTCCAGCACTCGCCTAAGTTCTCTCACTTAGAGACTTAGCTGCAGTCCGGCACTCGCCTAAGTTTGAAAAGTCCTACCGAGTGGAGAGCAAACCTCCCACTCGGAGGCTTAGCTTCAGCCCAGCGCTCGCCTAAGTACAGGACACAACCCAATCTGCAAAAAGATAATCCACAAATACAAAAGTTATTTCGAGTGAAGATCGAGTTCCACTCGACGGATCATCCATGAAGATATTCAATGATAAATCCAGTTCAGATAAGACCTAAAGGTCCCAGACCTCAGGCCAAAGTAATCGAGCCCTCAGCTCAACGGAGTTTAACGGTTACAAAATCCACTCGGCATTCCGAGGCAAATTTAAAGTGGAGCTTAAAAGTTTTTCACTCCTTAGGTGGAGGACTGGAAGGGGCGACGAACTCGTCCAAGTCGATCCCGTCTGCAATACGGGTGGCAGCAGCGATGAAAGTCTCCATGAAATCTTGAAAGTTGTGCTTCCTGGTATTGGCAACTTGGATGGCGGCCAACTTCTCTTCTCGCGCCTCCTTGCAATGGACGTGGACCAGAGACAGAGCCACATCAGCGCCACACCGAGCAGAAGACTTCTTCCACTCCTGCACTCGGTCAGGGATTCTGTTAAGTCGAGTCATCAGAGACTCGAGATCGTTTTGGAGCGTAGCCTCTGGCCAAAGTGCCGGGTCGATCCATGACATGGAAACCTTCAGTTGAGCCAAGTTATCCACGACGCCGTCAATGCGAGATTCCAGTCAGAGCAGATTCATGCCAGCTTCATGCTTCACGGTGGAGTTGATTGGATCCAAACCTATTTCGATACGCCCAGTCTCCTCTTCAAAGTTCTGGCAAATCTCTGCATACATGATCCAAGGATAAATCAATTTAAATAGACTGAGTCGACACAAAAAAAAACTAGTCGGAACTGAATGTGCACCTTCAAGCTTGATGTACAACTTCTTGGCGAGGCTCCTCAAGTAGCTCTCCAGGTCGTCCCTCCTGCGAGCGATGCCTTCCATCTTCTCGCTCAGGGTGAGGTTCTCCTTCTTCCAACGTGAACACTCCCTGTTGGCTTCATTCAGAGCGGTCTTCAGCTTGGTATTCTCTTCTTCTAAGTGGTCGACCGAAGCCAGCTTTTGTACGGCCAGAGCGGTCTTGTCATCAGCCTCCTTACGGGCAGCAGCCAAGTCCTGATCCTTCTTCGCCAGAGCTTCGTTCAGTTTTTCTGCGAAGAAATGATGATTGAATCGGAAATAGCAGAAGGATACTCAATCCTAAAAACTAACCAGTCGACAAAGTCGTCTTACCTGCGGCGTCATCTCTGACCTTCTGCAGCTCTGTTCTGGCCAGCTCCAGATCAAGGTTTAGTTGAATCTTCTGCTTCTCCAACTCAGTATAGCGAGCTACAAGTTCGCAGGATTTCTGTAAAAGCAAAATCAGTCGACAGACGTCCAAGATAAGTTGCTTCCGAGTAACTAAGAGACAATGACGACGTTTCTAAGACCACAGCCGAATCAAAAACATTCGACAGTAGTCTCAGGGACTACACCCAGTGGGTGCACTCAGCGTGCCCCCACTGGTTCGACCAAAAAAAAGGATCTTCGGGGAAAAACCGAGTGAAGAAATACAGCTACAGCAACACAACGTAAAGACTACAGTCGACTGCCAGCAGTCCACCGTAGTCTCGGGGACTACACCCAGTGGGTGCACTTAGCGTGCCCCCACTCGTCCAAGAATTGGCAGACACACCCAGTGGGTGTACAGATACAGATACAAAAGATCTTCGGAAAAGAGACTCTTCAAACAGCATATCATAACAGACCAAGTGTTGAGTCGACTGACCTGGACGTTGCTCTGAAGAGCCGAACTCGCGTCATAGGCTGCTTGGCTGGCCTCCCGAGCCATCTTCACTTGCTCCATCATGATCCCTGCCTGGCGTATAGCCTCCTTTGCAGCAGCCGCTTGGTCCTCAGGGACGGGGTACGCAGCAAAAAGCGAAGGCGGATCCGCAGTCGACGCCGAAGGCCGCACGCTCGTCAGAGGAATGGCGATAGTCACAGAAGCCCGAGTGGTGTCACCACCATCCCGAGCCATGGCCTCAGACGCCGGAGCAGGTTGGGGGCTCTTGTCAGCCGTTGACCTCTTGTTCCTCCTCATTCTCAATGGTTCGTTGTCGTCGTCATCCGGGAGGTCGACAACATGAGGAGGGGCTACAAAGGAAACGTTCAATCGACCAGGGTTGCAATAAATGTTTAGTCAACTCAAAGCGGAACGTCAGTAATCGTACCAGGGTTGGAGGTAACAGCATCCTCCATCTCTTGGTCGTCGTCCTTGGCGGAGATCTCAGAAGTAGCAGCCCTGCAAGCCTCGAAAGTCAGTCGGTTGGCTCAATGGATCGACCAAGGATCCATCCACGGTCGACAAAGGATAACAAGTTTTATTATTACCCAGAAATGGTGGGGATGGCCATCTTCATCTTGGGCAGAGCCTTGGGCGGCTTGGACGGCGCTGCGCGCGGGTGCTTGGGAGCCTTTCCAGTCGGCGTAGGAGAAGAGGTCCGAGGGCGTTTCGACGACTGCCCAACAGGAGCAGTCGCACTACCACGCTCCCGCGCTGGATCGTGTGTGATCTTGGATCGCCCCTCCGGGCGGGGGGGTTCAACCTCCTCCTCCTCCTCTTCGCTGGAGTCGACGTCGTCGCCTCCCTCTCCTCACCGTCGGACTCCCACTCGCCTTGATCGTCCCTGCTCTCACCTCCGTTCGCCTCCCCTTCCTTAGTTGGCCCCTGTGCCCCATTGGGCGTCGAGTACATCTCAGTAGTCGCCTGAAAAACAATAGACAAGACAAAGGTCAATCGACCAACTCAAAGAAGACCAATGAAGAAAAACAATACCTCAGTCAGGAGCATAGAGACATACCTGGTCCACGTCGTATGAGCTGTCGAGTGGAATTACCCTCCTGGCTCCTTGGGGGTTGTCCTTGTTTCCTGTGATGCTCGACAGCCACCCCTCCAGCCTCTCATCAGTGACCTCCTCCGGGTGGATCCGAGTGGTATCGTCAAGACCCGAGTACAGCCACATCGGGTGGTCACGAGCCTGGAGCGGTTGGATGCGCCTCCGGAGGAAGACCTCCAGCAAATCCATGCTCGTCACGCCCTCACGGACAAGCTCAACCACTCGACCGGCCAGCACTTTGACTTGAGCCCTTTCCTCCGGCGCCACTTTCACAGAAGCAGATTTTTCAGCTCGGTCGAGGGAGAAAGGAGGAAGACCAGTCGACTGTCCTGGGGTCGCCTGGTCCTGACAGTAGAACCAGGTCGCCTGCCAGCCAAGGACCGACTCCGGGAAAGTAATGGATGGAAAGCAGCTCTTCCCCCTCGTCTGGATCGCCAAGCCCCCGCACAACTGGATCACCTGCGTCCTCTCGTCACTCGACTTGGCCTTCTTGACTGATTGAGAACGGCAGGTAAAGATGTGCTTGAAAAGTCCCCAATGGGGGCGGCAACCCAAGAAAGCCTCACACATGGAAATGAAAGCGGCAAGGTATACAATGGAGTTGGGAGTAAAGTGGTGGAGCTGCGCTCCGAAGAAGTTCAAGAAGCTCCGGAAAAAAGGATGGGGCGGCAGAGAAAACCCTTGGTCGATGTGGGTGGCTAGGAGCACGCACTCACCATCACGGGGTTGAGGTTCGATCTCTCTCCCCGGAAGACGCGCATCCTCGTGGGGAATGACTCCCCCCTCGACCATGTCGTCGAGGTCCTCTTGCCGGATCACTGACGGCATCCAATCGCCCTAGATCCAGCCCTTGGGCAGAGCGGACCTTGAGGAGGATCCGCCCCGAGCAGATCTTTTCCCCTTCCCTTGCGCCGCCGCCTTCTTCACGCGCTCCAGAGCGGAGGTCTTGCCCTTCGTCATCGTCGCCGGCGAAGTCTCGCACGGGCCTGCTGCGCTGGGGCGAGAACGGAGGTGGCAGAAGGACTTGCGAAGGGAGAGATGAAGAAGAAAGGGGGAGAAGAGAGCGCACTGCTTGGAAACCCCGAGCCGGCGATTTATAAGGGGCCGCTCCCGAGTGGCTGACTGGTAGGCCCAAACTATCCAATCAAATCCCGCAGCGGACGCACGCGCAGTACGTGGCGAAAAAGGCGACGCGGGGATCGAGGAGCTTCCGCTTTATCGCTTCCGATTACTGCGGCCGCTCCCGTCCCGCGCGCTTCCCAAAATCCAAAATCCCACGACATCCGCGGGCTGCAGAACAACTTGTCAAAACGGAAGACCCCGCCCGCGCCGATGCTCGGTATGTCACAAATAAAGAAATTCACTCGACGAAAGGCCTGGAATGGATCAAGGCGACTGAAAAAGGTTGGCAACATCATCCGTGACGATTGACCCAAAACGAGGCGCTCATGTAGCCCAAAGAACCAGTCGGAAAGATCTCAAACTCTTTCCCCACTCTAACCTCGATCCATTCGGGGGCTAATGATGAAGCCATGTACCTAGGGTAGGTGCACGGACCTGTCCAAGGAGCCCTACCCTAGGACATCCCTAGGAGAAGTCACCTTTCAATCGACTTGAAGGTATCCCACTCGACGGATGCAAGACACTCGACCAGAAAGCTATCACTCGACCATGAAGCCAACCACTCGACCGCCAGGAGACCTATAGTCAGTCCACAGGCAAACGGTCAGCTGTTAAGTAGTCTTTATGGTCATTATAGCACTTTATTAGGGGCGTTACCAGTAACGCCCGACCTTAAATGTACCTGAAAACCCTGCATTACTGAGGACAGGAGGGGGCCGGCGTACTCTATATAAGCCACCCCCTTCCTCAGGATGAAGGGTTCGCACCCCTATTATTCACACGCTAGTAATCCAGTCGACCGCCTCCGGGCACCGAGACGTAGGGCTGTTACTTCCTCCGTGAAGGGCCTGAACTCGTACATCTTGGTGTGTTCACAACTTCCCAATAGCTGAGATCTAGCCTCTCCATACATACCCCCCTACATCACTGTCAGAGTTAGAACCACGACACCCGGCGCTTCTGAGCCCCAGAGCCAGATGAAGAGCCAAAGTCACGGGAGTGCTTGCGTGAAGCGTCATAATCAGTCTAACCTGTCTCAGCACCGATGGCTTTATTGACCAACTTCTGAAAGGATGTGCACTCGTGCAGACGGAGATCACGGCGAAGCTCAGGGCTAAGTCCCTTGCGGAACCTTGCCTGCTTCTTAGCGTCAGTAGATACCTCTTCAGGGGCATAGCGTGCCAGATTCCCAAATTCACGACTATAAGCATCCACAGTCAGTCTTCCTTGGGTGAAGTTGCAGAACTCCTCCCTCTTGCGATCCATGAGACCTTCCGGAATGTGATGCTCACGGAAAGCCTCACTGAATTCAGCCCAAGTAGTGATTTGGCCGACCGGGCGCATAGCTTCGAAGTTTTCCCAACAAAGGCTAGCAGGGCCTTCGAGATGATAGGCAGCATAGGTAACCTTGTCGGCTTCGGCTACGTTGGTAGAACGTAGCTTGTGGGTAATGCTGCGAAGCCAGTCATCCGCGTCGAGGGGTTCGACGGAATGGTTAAACTTTGGTGGGTACAGCTTGATAAAGTCATTGATTGACACCAAGTCATTTCGTGGGTGGCGTGCAGTGTTCTGCTCAATCCGCTCTAGCAGGCGGTTAGTCTCACGCTTGTTTCTTTCCGCCTCCAGCATTACTTCGGCCAGAGAAGGCGGGTGAGGCAGATTTTCACCCCTAGCTGCACTGGCTTCCCCCTGCTCCGAGGCAGCAGGGTTGCTGCGGGTGTTGACCATCCTAGGATAAAACAAAACAATGGTTTAGACAAGGATGGCTCAAACTTAGCAAGGAAGTGCAGAATGTAATGGATACCACGGAATGCAGAGATGTTCATCCGTATGTCATGGTAATATAAAACTGCCATATATATACCAACGGTCGTACACATCATACATAGTTTAGTACAAGCCCAGGCTACAGTACAACTATGATGAAAGATGTTACATCTCATCGGAGGCATTCCAAGCTCCTATACATTATTTGTCTACACCTCCGGAATTGACTACACACTAAGTCGTATTCCACAAGTCACGCAGGACAGTGGAGATACAACTACTACAATACTAGTGGTACTACTACTAACTCAGACAGCTCCATAGTAGTCCTCATAGAAGTCACCTCTGTAGCCTGGAAGTTCAACGTGACCATCCGGGAACAGACGGTCCTGAGGAGCCTGTGGACCATAGGGGCTAGGATGAGGTCTTGGACCAACAAACGGTGGCCTACGGGGACCGCAGGGTGGGGTGATGCCTCCCACATCACGCCAATCCACCATGTCTGGCAGAGCTGATCTCACAGGATACAAATCCCTTGTATCCATACATCCAGCTTGCACCGCAGGTGCAAACCGAGTCAATGTAGCCCAATGATCAGCACGGGGATTGAAAAGCTCCAGCCTCAAGGCCCGATTCTCTCGGTCCTTATCTTCGAGCATCTCGGCAGTGGTACGAGTTAATGAGTCCTCCTGAGTGGAGTCAGCATAGATAGCCTAAAGATACCCTTGCGCTCCCGGAAGTGAAGCTGGCATGTAACGGAAGTCGGTGTTCCGAAGCAGGCCAGTCCGGACTCGCATGATGGTCATCATAGAATAGGCAGCATCCTGCACAGCCATCACAATAGTAACCCCCAGTCCATAGGAACAGTGAAGGGGCTCGGTGGATCCAGGATAAGAAGGAAATATCCTGACGGTGCAGAAATATTGGCTTTGATTAAAGTCTCGGAATTTCTCTTCGACGGTGTATTTGGGATACCAACGGTAACCCGTCTCGATCCTTACCCGGACAAACATAGCAGTATGACCGGGCACGTCGAGGCACCGGGTCAGGCGAACCACTTGGTTGTGAACACGGTTGGTCATCTGAAAGCACAACCATAATGCAAAGACATCAGAATTTCTTGGGAAAATTGGACGGCATAACAGCTGTAAATGCTTAGTAAAAGATTTGAGACATCCACAACAGTTCGCAATACCACTCAACAACATCATATCAAGGTTCTGATCCAATTAGCAACATACTAAGAATAGTAGAAACTGAACTGGGACTTGTAACAACAATCCTATAAACTACTACGGATTAGTAACACGTGAACCTGATAGAAGAAGAGAGCCTAGTCCTTAACCCACGTTGAATGAGAAGAGAATGACTCAGACCAGAGGCATAGGGTAAAGGAGTAAACGAGCCTTACGTTCCCTCCCACAATCAATTCCCCTACATATAACTAAAGCATTTCTAGACTCGACATCGACCAGTTTGGCTCATCGAACCTACAGGCAGTCCGGCTCTAATGCCAACGCTGTCAGGACCCCGATTCCAAGTCACATCGATCTAGCCGGTAACACATCATATCACTTTGCGGCCTCACGCACGGTATCCCACAGGTGTCGCCTTACCATGGCCCGGGACCGTTTGCGCCTTTTGGCTCACGTATATGATAGTGTTGCTAGCATCCATATGACAGAGAACCCGGGCCGACATGGCTAGTCGTGAACCCAAAGCGGCACAGACCTATGGAGACATGCATACATGAATCACATCGAGCATGTCGGTCATCAGCGAGTGATTTCGGGCTGTAGCACTGGGCTAACAGGACTCCGGGGAACCCGGGCTGTAGCAGGCTAGGCAGGACTCCGGATATCACCGTGTGACATTTCCCTGAAGGGACAGACATAGGAACGAAGTGAAACACATGCTGGCCAGTCAAGTGTCCTGAGCAGTAGTGCTGGGCTAGCAGGACTCCGGTGAACCGGGCTATAGCGGACTACTATGGCTCGAGGAACACTAGACTACATTTCCCCATAAGAAAGGCTGCCAAGGATAAACAACTAGATTGTCGGATCCCACTCATACCAAGCATTTCAATCATACACACAATATGCCCGATATGAGTACATACAACATGGAATCACAACAAAACTCTACAACTCAAGTACTTTATTTAAAGGCTCCAGAGAGCCATACATAACAAGTTCATACAGATAGGGGTCACATGACCCGACACTCAAGTCATACAATCATACAAGCACATGCGGAAGCAACTAGTCTGAGTACAGACTCTAGAAAGAAAGAAGGCTTCTCGAAGCCTGTCTATCTACATAGGGCCCTCCATGGCCAGGATCACCACCTGGGTGGCTAGTCACTCGTCGACGTCAAGGTCTATGTAGAACCTATCGGTGGGGGCGGTGTTGTCTGAAAACAGTAATTAAGCAAACATGAGTACAAAGGTACTCAGCAAGTCTTACATCAGATCCTACTATACATGCTTATTCTCAAGAAGGTGGTGGGGTTAATGCAGCAAGCCGGCTTTGACTCTTGGCTAAGCTATCCTACGGAACTCCACCAGTAAAATAGTTTTCGCACACGAGTCCACTACTCACCAACACAATACTCCACCGGGGATCCTCCCTCGTCATCCTACGAGAGGGCCATCCTCGGTACTCACACTTATCTTGAGTCTTTTAGCAGTATCCATTAACTTGTCTATGAACTGTATAGGCAACCAAGTAGTCCTTCACCGCGGACGCGGCTATTCGAATAGTTTTATACCCTACATGGGTGTACCTCTTCATACACGCTTTCACCACTTACCGCCGCTTACACGACATGTACTCGGCAACCTTCAAGCGGAAGCCCAGCGAGGGTGTCGGCCACGGCCTACCTAAACACTTAAGTCGCTAGTCTAGGTTTATTGCCTATCTAGGTTCCATCCGCAGGGAGTCCGGCCGAGGTTTCCACATATGGCCCCGAACGATGTGAACAGGGTCCCGAGACGCCAAACGGGCGCCCGGCATACCCGGCCATGGTGTATCTACCGCAACATAGCCCACCCCTAGGGTCAGCGTTACGCACGGCCGCCAACACATAACCTACAAACACCAGAAACTATTTGCAACTCCTGGACAGAGTACTAGGGTGATTAAGAAGCCGAGAGGGTCCATTGGTTTCGGGCCCAATGTACGGTAGTAACTGCATCTTAAATCACACATACAGATCTCAGTTCTTATGGACGGCCTCAATGAAACAACCCACCTTGTACTCCTACATGGCCTCTCATCGATACCTTTACCAAAACATGTTCAACACTTCCCTCATATTACCGACACAAGCATTTCACTCTAGCCCATCACCCAGATGAACCAGACCTGACACAACTCTAAGCATAGCAGGCATAGCAAGGTAGGAATCACATACATGGCTCAATCAACTCCTACACATGCTAGTGGGTTTCATCTAGTTACTGTGGCAATGACAGGTCATGCAGAGGATAAGGGTTCAACTACCATAACACACATCAGTTTGAATCGCGTTGTCTTAATGCAGTAAACCAGAGCAGAAGCGAGAACATGGGTTTGTATCGAAATGATCAATGGGTTGCTTGCCTGATGGAGTGGTAGTGGGATACTGCCCTTCAGTTGGATACTCGTGAATATCCTCGAAGGCAGAACCTACCACGAAGAACACATCGGAACACAATCAACACATGACGATATGCAACAATATGATGAATGTATGACATGGCAATATGAATGTGTCTTGGCCTAATGCAAGTTATAATAGAAAGGAATGAACTCATTTGAATCAAAGATTCAAATATTAGCTCATTAAACATGGCCTTAATAGTGCATTTCCTTAATCTGCTTAAACAACAAGGTAAACTTGTTTTGTCATGCATGAAACCATTACAGATGGATAGATTGAATTTTTCTGATCATTTTTCATATATAAATCTTTGCATTTGGAGCTATGGTTGATTTTCTATGATTTTGAGAAGTTTTGACTATTTTCTGGAATTTCCTGTATAAGAATAATTCTAGTAATTTAATTACTGTGTCAGCATTACGTCAGGGTGATGTCAGTGGTCAACAGGGACGTCCAGGTCAAACCTGACTGGTGGGTCCCGTGTGTCAGTAGTTAATTAAGCTAATTATTTTTAGTTAAAACTAATCTGATTTAGTTAACAGAGGGGGCCGACTTGTCATTGACTCAGGGGAGTCAAACTGGGGTCAAACCCCTGGTCGGCGGGGCTAATCCCGCCAGCGTTGAGCCGCTGGCGAGGCCGATATGGCGGAGGGCTTCGGATTTGGTCCCCCGGTGACCAAATCGACGGTGGAGACGTGCTACGCGTAGCTGGGGCTCGCGCGCATCTAGTGGGGCAAGTGGGAGGAGCTGGGGTGGCGCGAGCTCGCCGGAATCGAGTTCGTGGCGGCGGCCGGAGTTCGGGCGGGGTTGGTTTCGAGGCTACGGTGCATGGGAGAAGGAGCTGGTGGTGGCTACAGGTTCCTGGTGCTGCGCTGAGCTCAACGGTGGGCTTGGCTTCGAGCCACTGTGGCTCTGGCCACGACGGCGCCATGGCCGGCGGTGGGGAGCTCTCGGGTGCGGTGGAGGTGGTGGCTACAGGGGCCAAACGAGCACGGGAGCTAGGGGAAAAGGAAGAGGAGCTCACAGCAGGGTCGGAGAGGGGGTCAGCGAGCTCGGGGAGGTCCTGGCGGCGGCGAATCGACCGGAGATGGCTCGGGTGCCCGAGGTTGAAGACGAGGGCAAAGACGGCGTTCGGCGGCGGTTGGAGTCGCGTGGGTCGGCGGGGAGGTGCAGGGCGACGAGGCAGAGCTATTGGGCTCGTCGGAGGGGCGAGGGGGTGGCTCTGGCGTCATCTACGGTGAACGGCGGCGAGGAACGCGCTCGGGCATCGCGAGAGAGAGTGAGAGAGACGAGGGGGAGAGTGAGCGAGGATGAGAGGGGGACGTGGGGGTCGCGTGGCATCCCTGGACGTCTCCAGGACGTCGGCAGAAGCAGGAGGTGGCCGGCGTGTGGCGCGGGCGCCGGCCACGCGCTCCGCGTCCTTCTGGCGCGAGGAGGAGGACGACTGGCAGCCAGTCGGCTGGGCCAAGCCAGGTGGGCTGGGCCAGCACAGGTAAGGCCCAGGTAGCTTCCCTCTCTCTCTTTTTTTTCTAATTGTTTCTGTTTTTCTATTAACTGCAACTGTTGGGCTTTAATTAAAATACTAAAATGTTTCCAAAAATCCTGAAAATAAATGTGGGCTCTGTTTAGAATATTTCCAACAGCAAACATTTATTTCCAGAATTATTTGAGCATTTAAATTATTCTATAGCATTTAAATGCCCAAATTCAAATACTTATGATTTAACTCAATGACCTTCTGTTGACCTAGGAAAATGTGCACCAATTTTGCCAGAGGTTCTAACCCAAGACAAAGAGGGTGAACTTTTTAGAAGGGCATTTCAGGTTCATTGAAAATAATTTTAGTAAACCCTAGTTGTTTCCAGGGGGGTGTTGGGGGTTTCTGCCTTCCCCATTTCAAATTTAAGAGAAATTTAAACATGATGCACACTCTAATGCTTGAACTTGCTAGGGTGTGACAGTAGAATGGCAAGGCTAGCTTACTTATCCTCTCGATGTGGTGTCTAAAACTCCTCTAAAGATCTCCTTGCATGGACGCCCCGGGGGTTTATATAGGCCTTCCCCCCCAGGGGTACAATGGTAATCTAGCTAGGCGTAGGCCCTAGCTGTCTGCGTCTACGCCCGCCGGCTTCTCCGCCGGCCGATGGGGCCCGCCGACCGGTGGACCCCGCCGGCTGCGGGCCATCTGGTCGATAGGCCGATCCCACCGCTTGGGGGTCTTGTCTGGGGCTGGTTACTGTTGCCTCGCCTCTGGTGACGAGGGCTCTGTCGTGGTAACCATGACTACGATGCTGCCGCCGGGCGGCTTATCGCTGTAGCCTTATCTCGTCTTGTCTTCTTAATGAGGCGCCTCCCTCGAGGGAGGGAACTAGCCGGCTATTGGGAGTCGGCCACACCCCAGGCCGACTATGGGAGGCCTGCCGCCTTTGGGTGTCTCCTTGACGGATGGGGCCCGCCACCCACAGCTCGCCATGGGTGACGTCAAGGTTAATATGGCAACAGTGCCGCGTCGGACAGGTGATGGCCGCCCCGTATGACGCACTATGGCCATGCGCGTCCCAGGATTCGGGGCTGGCAGGCTTCACTGTAGCCACGCCCCGTCTCATCGCCATTATGTGGGTGCTGACTCTGAGGGCACGATCTTGGCCGCCTGCTGGGGGGGCGGCTTCTTGGAGTCCGCCTTCTCGTGGCCGGCTTCTTGGAGCCGGCCCTCTTGTGGTTTTCTTCACGAGGATTTTAGGGCTGGGCCGCCTTCGTGCAGCCGGCCTGAGAGGTAGCCAGCTGGGGGAAGGCGGCCCCATGCCTTGGATGCTTTGAGGCTTTTTCGGCCTATAATTTTTCTGGAGAGCCAAGGTGAGCTAGCTAGGCTACCCGTGGTCATTTACTCCGACAGTAGTCCCTGAAGCTGGTTGGGCTCCGAGGCTGAAAAAAGATGAGAAGCTCAATCAGCTTCCTTTCTTGAGGGGCCGGCAGCTGGGAGCCGACTTTGATTTGGTGCGCCGTCTTCTAGAGGTTTCGAAGCTTTAAGGCGGGAATCAGGGGGCGCGCAAGTCAGGCTGCGAGCTGACCGCTCACCGCCCACGCGCCACATGGCACCCTACAGCTGGAAGAGTCTGCCAGCCCACGCGCGCGACGGGGCGTCGTCGTAGTCCGGGGCCCGCCCCTACCGGGCCTCAGCCCGCGCACGGATCTTCTGTGGCCCGGGTGGACCGCGCGCCTCCTAGCTGCAGTTTCCGCACGCTGTTAAGGCGCAATAAACGCGGGATGTGGGGGAATGGGCGCAGTTAATCCCACGCCCCCCACGCCTCGCCTCCTCAGCTTCGCCGCACGGGGCTATAAGTAGGGGGGAGGAGGGGGAACGGCAAACGCTCACACGCTCGCCCTCGCCCCGCCCCTTCCTTCTTCTTCTTCCTCTCCGTTGCCACAGCTTCCTACCGCCGCCCGGCTCTTCCGCCAATCTTCTTGGCTCGCTGTTGCTCTGTCGTGACAGGGTCACGCGCCTCTCCGCTGCCGCACCTTTCTCGTTGCCGCGCCGTCCCCATGGCGCTGTCGAGCTCCTGGGATGGCTCCAACGTCCATGACGACCACGTCGACTTCCTCCGCCGGACGCGGTGGCTGCCAGGCGTGAACTACGTGCGGGTCCGTCTCGCGCCGGAGAGGGAGGTCTTGCCGGCGCCGGAGGAGGACGAGCGGGTAATCTTTTGCTCGCACTGCCTGCGCGGCTTCGGCCTGCCAGCGAGCGGGTTCTTCCGCTCCTTCCTCAAGTTCTATCGTCTCCAGCCGCATCACGTCACTCCAAACGCGATGATGTTGCTGTCGGCCTTCGTCGCCTTGTGCGAGGGCTTTCTTGTTGTCCTGCCCACCCTCAAACTCTGGGGGGTATTCTTCCAGTGCAAGCTTGGCACCGTCGTCGCGGGTGTGCCCGCCCCATGCGGTGCCTTCATCGCCATGCGGCGGACGAGTGACAACAATCCGTTTCCGCCCACCCCGCTGATCCAGTCGGTGAAGCTCTGGCAGAAATCTTACTTCTACGTGAAGAACGTCGCTCCGCAACGCGACTTCGTCAATCTGCCGGCTTATGTAGCCGGCCCGCCGGCTGGGAGGCAGCCCTCATGGTCCTACCGGTCCAGGTCGCTATCTCAGGGTGGGGCCGAATCCGTTGCATGACTCCAGGTGATGATCTAGTCGGAGGGCCTGGCCGGGGCCGACCTGGTGGCCGCCTTCGTGGAGTGTCGGGTGCTCCCGCTCCAGGGCCGACCTCACATGATTTGTCAGATGAGCGGCTGCTTTGACCCATGCCGGCTAAGCACCAAGGAGATGCCCCACGACGAGGTGTCTTATATGGTGAACTATATATCCAACTGCAAGCTCGTCGAGGAGTGGCGATACGGCAAGGAGCCGTATTCTCGCGCCAATCCTCCGCATGTGGTAAGTTTCTGTTCTTTTCTTCTTTTCTTGCCGCCAGGTTCACGATGGCCGACTCCTAATCAGTCGGCTTGTTTTCAGCAGAACCCCCTTCTTCCGCCGGCAACCTGGGCTGCGGGGGTGGAACGCCAGTTTCCCCCTGACCGCACGATGGACGATGTTGACGACCCGGACCTGGGGGCGGCCGCAATGGAAGACGACATCGTAGGGGAAGGTGGCGAGGCAGGCGGCCCTAGGCTCGGGGCCGCCTTCGAGGACTGGCAGGATGACGATGAAGCCGAAGTTGTTCCGCGCCGTCAGCCGGCGCCCGATCATCAAGGCGCGGGCCCATCTGCCGTGTCGGCTGCTCGTGGTGGCGCGCAGAAATGCCGGGCCGCATCGACCCACTTCGCCAGCCAGCCAAAGAAGCCCAAGGGTACCGCGGCGGCGACCAAGCGGGATGAAGCGGCCGTGAAGGCGGCCCGCTTCCACAAGATGGTGAAGCAGCCGCAGGCGGTTTCGGTGTAATGGTCGCTTTTCTCACGCCTTTCTTTTTCCTCTTCGGTTGATATTCTTCTAAGCCCTCTCCTGGACTTATCAAACAGGGCCCCGCTTTCTCTCGAGCGGGCCTCTGCTGCCTCCATAGTCAGAGCCGTGGGAGGTCTTCAAGCTCCCACCGTGTGGAACCCCGTGCCGATCTCCTAGAGGCGACGGAGCAGAACGCGCGGGAGGCGCGGGAGGAGCGGGAGGCGGAGGAGCGGAGGGTGGTTCGGGAGGTGAGGGAGAAGTCGGCGGAGGCGCGAGCCAATGCTGCTGCCAAGGCCCAGGCGGAGGCCGCGGCCGCGGAGAGGGAGGTGGAGGCCCTGCAGAACCAGCCTTCGCAGCTCATCATCCCCCTTCACGTCGCGGCTCCCGACATCCCAGTGCCCCCGTCGGAGGAGGCCGGCCGGTGATGGAGAGGGAGGCGGTGCCGTCGCCACCGACTGGAACGGGCCAACGAGGCCGGCCTGATGCGCCGCTCGTGCAGCCGGCTGGAGGCGAGCCGACTATGGGGGCGGATCTTGTGGTCTCGTTGCCGTCTCGTCGGCGCACGGGGATGGAGACTTCGGCGCCGGAGCCGCAAAAAACTGCGGGCGCCAGCTCGTTGGCCTAGGACCTGGAAGCGGCCAGCGATAGCTCGTCCGGGTGGACGCCGGGCGGTGGGACGGCCGTGCTGAACGTGGCGGCGCAGGACGTCCGGAACCGGCTTCAGGCCCAAGCTGCCGCGCTGAAGCAGTGCACTCAAGAGTTTCTCACAACGCGAACGGTTATTCGGGTGAGTCCTCCTGCTCTTCATCGATCGCTCCTGATTTCTTCCGTGGGGGCGCGTTAACGCACCCACTGGGTGTAGTCCCCGAGTTCCGAGTCAGCCGCTGAGTAGGCGGCTTGGAACTTCTTGGTAGACTTTGATTGCCATCTTGTTCTTACTCGCATCTCTTATCTTATCTTCTGGAGTATCATAACCTCCGTGCAGCTGCTTTCAACTCCCAAGCCCAAGAGTTGAATCAGAAAGACACTAATCTGGCCGGGAGCTGGAGTAAGTGCTTCATATTTATCTCAAGTGGGGGCGTGTCAGCGCGCCCGCTAGGTGTAGTCCCCGAGATCCGGGCCGACCGCTGAGCAGTCGGGTCGGATCTTTTCCTGACGACTTCTTTCTTATTGCCTTCTTTCTTCTTCTTCATATCTGCAGGGGCAAAGCCGACTTGAGGGAGCAGCTCGGTGGGGCCCAGTCTGTCCTTCGCGCCAAGGAAACCGAGTGCAACGCCTGGCTCAGGAGCGCGATCGCCTGGCCAAGAAACTGGCTGACCAGGAGGAGAGCCACAAGGCGGCCCTGAAGGCGGTGCAGGACAGCGAGACCGCCCTCAAAGCCGAATATGAGACCGAGGCGGCGAGCTAGGCCGAGGTGAGGCAGGCGCTGAGTCAAGGCAACAGCTGGGTTTAGGATTTAATTGATGGTAAGCCTTCTTCTTCTTCGTTTCTTTGCCTGCCTCCTGCCATCTGACTCGTCTTTTGATTTTGAACTACTGCTTTCTTCTTTGTGCAGATTACTTTCCTGGTTACTCCGTTGCCGCTACCCAAGCCATCGAGGCATACCGCGATGCGCGACGACAGGCAGGGGTCGAGATCACGCCGGGTGCCGGCAGGTCACTTGAGGAGCAACTTCTGGCGATTCAAGCCCGCCTGCAGCCGGCTCACGGCCTGCTCCGCCGTCTTCAGCGCCGAGGTGCAAGTGCTGGCCGCCCTCTAGCCCGGCGAGGCAGTTCCGTGCACCCCAAGTCGGACTGCCGACTGGCTGGAGGTTGCAGTCGGCCGCTTCAAGGCTTGGAAGGCATCAGCGGCCCGGCCCGGCGCTGGGCAGGCGCTGGAGTTCATTCGAGCTTGGTATCCTGTGCTGAACTTGGACCAGCTGAGCACCTGGAGGCAAGAGGCCAACGAGGAGCTGGAGGCGGCGCGGCCGGCTATCGTCCGGCGCACCTTGGCGATCGCCGAGTACACCGAACCAGTGCCTTTGCCCCTGAGGTGAATGATGACGGCGTCGCTCAGCGAGAGGAGTGGTTCGGGCTGAACCCGGTAGAAGGTGAGGACTCGGTGGAGGAGATTGCTTCCAGCGACGAGGGTGAAGAGGAAGAGGGAGAGGATGGTGAATACGTCGTGCCAGACGGCGAAGCGACCAGCCAGCCTCAGCCTGATCATGCCTCCAGCAACGAGGTGCGTGCAAATGCGCCATCTGCAAGAGGTGATGATCATGCTGAGACTCGCCAGCCGGCCACTCCTCCAGCCGGCACTGCCGTCTACCAACCTGCCCGACTCGCCTGTCGCTCCCTTGTCCTGATCCGCCATCCTTGCTTTTCCTACTTGTTACTGTTTTGAACAACTTTTATTAAATTTGCGCAGTTCTACCCACTAGGGGTGTATTCAAATTATGTTGAATGCTGGCCTTTCGAAGGTCTTTTGTGTAAATATAATCATGCATGCGTTTGGCTTCCGTTCATGTTTGCTTTTCATCTTTTTGTCTTTTTCCTTTGGCGCCTTCCCCTGGTCGCCGCCTTCCCAGCCGGACAGCTGCTCTGCAGTCTGTGGCTGGAGAAGGACTTGACCGTTTTTTTTGTGAAGACAAGTACTCGAGCTTTCTTAGATTGTAGCAAGGTGAACGGGAAGCCAGCCAGCCGGCTGCTCTGGTAGCCGGTTGGCGGGATGGGAGGCCGGCTCGTGTTATATAAGTTCGATAGTCCTTAGCCGTTTTTTGTGTGGGCATCCTTTCCTGCCTTTGGCTCTTGCCAGCCGGACAATCGATTCTTCCAGCTACGACTTTTGACAAGAGGGGGCTTGGGTGCCGGCACACTACTTGTCTGACTGCAGGCAGAACTTAGATATAACTTAAGGCGGCGAGTCCCCGGGCTGATTGGTCGAACCCGGTGCCGGACGAAAAAAACAAATGTAGTAACATAATCATAGGCATGATACTCATCATTCATAGATAATCATAGTCGAACTCGATGTCAGTTGGGATGACAGCCTCGGCACCATATACAAGGAAGAAGGGGGTGAAGTCGGATGACTTGTTTGGGGTAGTGCGAAAGCTCCAGAGGACGGCCGGCAGCTCGTCGAGCCAACAGCCGGCCGAACGCTCTAGTGGCACGACCAGTCGGGGCTTGATGTCGGAGAGGATGAGGCCGTTTGCTCGCTCGACCTGGCCATTTGACTGCAGGTGGGCAACGGACGCTAGGTCCAGCCAGATGCCTTGTGTTGCGCAGAAGCGTGCTAGTGCTCCCTTTGCAAAATTTGTGCCATTGTCGGTGATGATGCTGTGCAGTATGCCGTACCGGGTTGTGATATCTGCGATGAAGGTCACGACCGCCGGCCCATTCAGCTTCTTGATCGGCTTTGCTTCAATCCACTTGGTAAATTTGTCCACAGCGACGAGCAGATGTGTCATGCCTCCGCGTGCCGTCTTGAATGGGCCCACCATGTCCAGCCCCCAGATGGCAAAAGGCCAGGTGAGGGGGATGGTCTTGAGTGCAGAAGCCGGCAGGTGTTGCTTGGAACTGAAAACTTGACACCCTTTGCAGTGTTTGACTAGCTCCTTGGCGTCATCCAAAGCAGTCGGCCAGAAGAATCCATGGCGGAAAGCTTTGGCGACGAGTGATCTTGAGGCCGTGTGGTGGCCGCATTCACCTTGGTGGATGTCCTTGAGGTTTGCTATGCCCTTCTCTGGCTCAACACAGCGCTGGAAGACTCCAGTGACGCTGGGCCTAACAAGCTCTCGATTCACTATTGTGTATGCTTCGGCTCGGCGTTGGACTTGTCTTGCCGAGATCTCGTCAGTTGGCAACTCTCTGTTTACTAAGAAGTTAAGGATGGGCTGGGCCCATGATGGAGCTGTGACTTCTTCTACTGTCAAAACTGCTACTGTGACCAGGGCGGGTGGGATGGGTGGTGAAGAGTTGGAGTCGTCCACCGCCTGTTGTGTCGATGCAGTCCCCGGGCCAACTGCAGTAGCCCCCGGGCCGAGTTCCGAAGTTCCCGGGCCGGGTGCAACTATGGCAGTCCCCGGGCCGCCTATTGAAGTCCCCGAGCCGCCTGCTTGGTTCCCCAAGTCGGACCTGACCGCATCGGGGCCATGCGGCACGAAGATGGAATCAGATTCTGGAGACGGCTTGATAGACGGCTTGAGGAGGCGGTGGAGAGAAACGCCGGCTGGTATAGCTAGCCGGGTGGAGCCTATTCGTGCCAGGGCGTCTGCTTGCCCGTTGTCGGCCCGTGGCACGTGGAGGAACTCACATCCTTCAAAATATCCACTGATTTGCTGTACGAGGAAGCAGTAGCTCGTCATGTTTGCGTCCTTGGCGTCCCAGTCGCCAGATGATTGCTGGACCACCAAATCCGAGTCGCCATAGCACAGGATCCGGCGGATGCCCAGCTCTTTGGCTAGCCGGAGCCCGTGTATGAGCGCCTCGTACTCAGCCACATTGTTGGAGGCGGCAAAATGAATTTTCAATGTGTACTTGAGCTTGTCGCCCTTGGGAGAGGTGAGGATGATGCCAGCTCCCAAGCCGGTGCACATCTTGGATCCATCGAAGTGCATCCACTAGTGAGTGGAATCGGGGGCTGGTGGCAGGTACTGGGTTTCGACCCAGTCGACGAGGAAGTCGCCCAGTGCTTGGGACTTAATGGCGGTGCGAGGCTGGTAGAAGATCGTGTAGGGAGCTAGCTCAATGGCCCATTTTGCCACCCGGCCGGGTGCATCCCGGCTGCCTATGATCTCGGCGAGCGGGGCAGTACATACGACCGTGATGGGGCGCTCTTGAAAGTAGGGCTTGAGCTTCTTGGCGGCGAAGTACACACCGTAGCACATCTTCTGGTAGTGTGGGTAGTTCTGCTTCGAGGCGGATAATACTTCGCTTAAATAATACACCGGCCTCTGGACTAGCTGAGTTCGGCCTTCTTCTGGGCGCTGGACCACGATAACTGTGCTGACCACCTGGCTAGTGGCGGCAATGTAAAGGAGCATGGGCTCTTTCTCAGTCGGTGCCGCCAAGTAGGCGACGTGGTCAGCATCTTCTTTAGCTCATGGAAATCTTGGTCTGCTTGGTCGTTCCACTCGAAGTGAGTGGACTTCTTCATGAGTCGGTAGAGGGGGAGAGCTTTCTCTCCGAGCCGGCTGATTAAGCGGTTCAGGGAAGCCAAGCATCCGGTGAATTTCTGGACGTCTCGTAGCTTGGTGGGAATCTCCATTCTCTCTATGGCTTTGATCTTCACTGGGTTTCATTCAATGCCGCGTTCGGAGACTAGGAAGCCTAGAAGCTGGCCGACTGGTACTCCGAACACGCATTTCTCGGGGTTGAGCATGATCTGAAACTGGCGCAAGTTTTCAAATGTCTCTCTGAGGTCTTCTAGCAAGGTGCTGCGCTTCTCCGTCTTCACCACAATATCCTCTACATAGACGTGGGCATTTCTGCCGAGATGCTTGAGGAGGCATTTCTGCATGCAACACTAAAAAGTGGCACCGGCATTTCTCAAGCCGAATGTCATAGTCAAGTAGCAGAAAGCTCCGAATGGTGTGATGAAGGCGGTCTTCAGGCGGTCAGCTGGATCCACTTTATCTGGTGGTAGCCTGAGTAAGCATCCAAGAAGCTCAACAGCTCGCATCCGGCTATGGAGTCTATTACTTGATCAATCCTTGGCAGGGCGAAGGGATCTTTGGGGCAGGCCTTGTTGAGGCTAGTGTAGTCTATACACATGCGCCACTTGTTATTTTTCTTCAGCACGAGGACCAGGTTGGCGAGCCACTCTAGAAATAAAACCTCCATAATGAAGCCGGCTGCCAGAAGCCGGGCTATCTCTTCTCCTACAATCCTTCTCTTCTCTTCCGGTAGTCAGCGGAGGGGCTGTTTGACTGGTTTTGCACCTTCTCGGACGTGTAGCTTGTGCTCGGCGAATTCCTTCGGAACACCCGGCATGTCCTTGGGGGACCATGCAAAGATGTCCCGATTCGCACGGAGGAAGTCGACGAGATCACCTTCCTATTTGTTGTCCAGGTTTGCCCCGATGGTGGCAAACCTTTCTAGGTGCTCCGGGTCCAGAGGTATCTTCTTTGTTTCTATGGCCGGTTGGAAAGAACCTTGGGCATCACACTTCTTGGGGTCCGGGGACAGGGCCTGCTGCTTGCCGGCCATGGCCACGACTCGATCCAACATCTTCTTCTCTTCACCAATCACGAGGGACTCGGCAAACCAGCTACTAGCTTCCGCACACTCGGAGGATTTCTTGTAGTCTCCGGTTATGGTGATGATGCCCTTCGAACTCGGTATCTTCATCTTGAGGTAGGCGTAGTGGGGTACGGCCATGAACTTGGCCAGAGCAGGTCGGCCAAGCAACGCGTGGTAAGGGCTCTCCAGATCCACTACCTCAAAACATACCGCCTCTCGGCGGAAATGATCCTTGTCCCCAAAGAGGACATCTATCTTGATCTTGCCGATTGGGGAGCAGGATAGGCCGGGTATGATGGCATGGAACACAGTCCGACTGGGCATGAGCTGCTTCGTCTTGATGCTCAGCTTCTCCATGGTGTCACGGTACAGTATGTTGATGTTGCTCCCGCCATCTATCAGCACGCGGGAGAAACGGGCAGCTCGCCTTTTTGTTGCGAGGGTGGCATCCAAGACCAATGCGTAAATGTCGGGAGATGGCATCACCTCTGGGTGATCGGCCCGGCTCCAGCTGATAGGCCTTTCTGACCAGTGCATGAACTCGGGGTTGTTGGAGGCGACTACATTGACTTCTTGGTGCTGTCGTCACCGGCTACGCCGATCTTCTGGTTGGCTCATAAAGACGACGTAGGCGGCATGTTCGTCGGGGAACTCGTCTTGAACATCCCCGACTGCTGGTCGAGCGGCCGGCTGCTGAGGGGCCGGAGGCGGCTGACCAGCAGGCAGAGACGGCACTATCCCCTCGCCTTTAGAGATTCACGTGAGCTAGTGGCATTTCCGGGTCGTGTGGTTTGAAGGCTTCACGCCGCTGTGGAACTTGCAGGGGGCATCAAGTGCTTGCTCGTAGGAGAAAGCCGGCTGCCAAGCCGGCCTGCTGCCTTTCTGCTTCTTGGGCGTGGGCCGCCCTTCGGGTAGTTCGTCTTCGACTGTGGCCACCTGCCGACTGGCGGAAGGCGGTATGGGAGCCTTGTACTTGTGGTCGTTCTGGTACGGGCGTCGGCTGGAGTCTCCTGCCGGCGTCTTGGGACTCGGAGCGAGCACCTTCCCGGAGGCGTCTACTCGGAGCTCGGTCTTCATTGAGGAATCAGTCGTGGCGTATTTATCAGCTATGACCAGCAGCTCGTCGAGGGTAGTCGGCTCGTCGCAGAGGAGTCGGTCCATGAGGAGGGTGCCTTCTCGGCACCCGGCGGTGAAGTACTCTATAGCTTGAACCTCGTGCACCCCTTTGCAGGAATTGCAGAGCTCGGCCCAACGCGTGAGGTAGTCGCGAGTTGATTCGTTGGGCCCTTGGACACACAAGGAGAGCTCTCGGGGCTTGGGAGCCCGCTTGTAGGTGGTGGTGAAGTTACAGATGAAGGCTTCTGTGAAGTCTAGCCAGCTGTTGATGCTGTAAGGCTTGAGGCTATTGAGCCAGGTGCACGCCATGCCTTGGAGCATGAGGGGGACATACTTCACGGCAACATGCCTGTTACCATTCGCTATGCGAACCGCTGTGGAGTAGTCGATCAATCAATCTTCCGGCTTCACGGAGCCGTTGTACATGGGCATGTCTCTTGGGAGCGAGAACCATTTGGGGAAGGGCTCATCGCGGATACGGGGGCCGAAGCAAGGCGGGCCAACATCATCTTCTTCTTCCAGAGCGAGGGCTCACGCTAGGCGGTCGATCCGGTGGCGGATGTCATTCTCACAGACTCCTTCGCGGCGGCCCAGTCGGCCGCTGAGAGTCGAATGCGTGACAGGCGGCGGCGTAGGATATCTCTCCCCACGAGGCGGAGGAGGAGGCGGGTTGCCCCGCCACTCCACAGCTCGAGGGTGGCCTTCTCACGCTCGATGGAGATTCGAGTCCGGCTGCAGCTGGCAGCCGGCTCCTTTTCTTTCCTTGCGTGGGTGTTGCCCGCATTCGGCGTTCAGGACGTCGCACCGTGCTCTCGGCGTGGGGGAGGACTTTGGCACGGACACCGGCTTCATGCCGCTATGTGGCCGCGTCGATAAGCTGCCGGATGCGTCTGGTCATGTAGGGGAGCTAATTTGGGCCCCAGTCCATTCAGCTCGTTTGCGGCCGCCTGGGCGGCGCGTAGGTTCTCGAGAGGTGTGGCATAGACTGGGCGGTCTGCTCCCAGCATGTCGGCGATAGCCGCGCCACGTTTCTTGATGACGCCGACGCGGCTCGGCCCGTCGGGAAGCGGCGTGCCGAAAGCGGCGCGGTCGACTTCGCGCTGGTGAGCCTCGGCGAGGCGTCTCATGGAGGCTAGCTTCTGGCCCTCCGCAAGGAGGGTGAGGCGGCGCGCCTCCAGTGTCTTGGCGTCAGCGTCGGCCGGGATGGGGCGGACAAGTCGTGCAGCACCGTCTGTAGGGCGTCATGGGCGTTTTCGCCAGAGGCGGCGCCGTGGCTAATGACCAGTACCTCGGTGATGGCGCTGCCGCTTCTGTCGGCTCAAGGAAGAGTGTCGTTGATGATTACTACATTGGTGGGGAAGGCGTCAAGCGACGCCGTGTCAGAGTTGACAAGCATCGGGTCGGTGGAGCCAACCGACTCCAAGTCCACGGCAAGCTCGGCGGAGACGTGGAGTTGGTCGAGGAGGCCGACGAGGTGGCTCTCGGGGCAGCCTGTGCCCGCGTCGGACGCCTATGGGATCACAAGAATCCCTACTATGGTTGCGGGGCGCGGGGTCGTGAGAAGAGCGGATCAAACAGATAGCACACAGTTCATTTATCCAGGTTCGGGCCGCGGGGATGCGTAAAACCCTACTCCTGCTTTGGTGGATTGTATATCTGTGTTCTTGAGCTAGCTACAGGGCGTGAGGAGATCCAAAAAGCCGAATCCCCCTCCTGGTCACCTCGGGCCTCCTTTTCTAGGAAAGGGGTTGCCACAGTGACACACAGGAGGTGGAAAGGGTACAGTGATGTGAGGTTATCCCTCGCAGTACATGACAAAGCGCATTTAATGCGTCTTGCCCAGGTGTCATTGCTTTATCGGGGACGGGGAGAGCTCTGTCTCATCCGTCGCTGCTCCCTCTCATGTCGACACGCGCCCTGGCCAGCGGCGCCCGCGGTGCCATGTAGGCAGGCAGGCAGCTGAGGTGGCACAGTGGTGGGTCTCCATGAAGATCCGCATGCCGCCACGCAGGTGCCTGCCCAGCTGGTTGGGTCGGCAGCTGCATGCGAACGGTGGTGGAGGTTTGACTGGCGTGGGCCTAATGGTGGCCCTACGGGTGTTCTTGGCAAGGGCCTTGCCAGGGCCCCAACAAGGGTCTTGCCGGGGGCCTGCTGTCATCCTCGGCAAGGCTCTTGCCGGGGGCCTTATGGTCCTCCTTGGATGGGATCCCGCCAAGGATCATCATCTTCTAAATGGTGTATCTGATCTTGAATGTCTTCACAAAGATCTGCATGCCACCACGGGGATGTCTCCCGAATCCTTGCCCCATGGGGGCAGTGGACTCAAGGATGACTCACTCCGTAGGTGTGGGGCGAGCTGCCACGGCAAGGGTCTTGCCGGGTTTGCTAAAACCGCCTCCCGGCAATGATCTTGCCGGGAGGGGGGGGGATCCGCTTCGTCCCCTTCGCTCTTCGTGGTCTTGGTCTTGGTGTTGTTTTGCTTCTCCTGAGCTTCGGCCTTACCTTGGCTCACCTCCCTTGCCTTGCTCAGTGTGGTGGTGCCTATGGCTCAGACTGCCCGTGCACAGTTATAGGGGTACAAAAAGTGTACCCCTCTTTTTGTACACCGACACTCGCAGAGATGCGAGCCTCGCCAAGAGGATCGGCGAGGCAGCTCGTCGCGCAGGTGTCGGCGACGCCTTGTAGCGCGTCGGGGAAAGCGCCATTGGGCGAGCCAGGCTGGCTACGCTCGCTGGGAAGGAAGAGGGTTCCCGTCCAGAACAGGTCTCCGGATGACGGTGCACCTGGCCCCATGGTGGGCGCCAAATGTTGGGTGGTTGGTGTGACATATGCCAACGGGTGGCTTATCATTGTGGGAGTCAACAAAACGTCGCCGGTGCCTGGAAACGGGATAAGGCGAAGACATGCATACCGGCGGATCTTACCTAGCTTCGGGGCTCTCCGTGGAGATAACACCCCTACTGCTGCTCTACGGGGTCTCCGCATGGTCACTAGATCGTCAAGTAGCTACAAGAGGCTCCTCGAGCTGTTCGGTGAGAGGGAGAAGAAGGGCAAGGCTAGCTTACTTCTCCTCTCGATGTGGTGTCCAAAACTCCTCTAAAGATCTCCTTGCATGGGCGCCCTGGGGGGTTTATATAGGCCTACCCCCCAGGGGTACAATGGTAATCCAGCTGGGCGTGGGCCCTAGCTGTCTACGTCTACGCCCACCGGCTTCTCCGCCGGTCGATGGGGCCCGCCGACTGGTGGACCCTGCCGGCTGCCGGCCTTCTGGTCGATAGGCCGGTCCCATCCGCTTGGGGGTCTTGTCGAGGGTTGGTTACTGTTGCCTCGCCTCTGGTGACGAGGGCTCTGTCGTGGTAAGCATGGCTACGGTGCCGCCACCGGGCGGCTTATCGCTGTAGCCTTACCTCGTCTTGTCTTCTTAATGAGGCGCCTCCCTCGAGGGAGGGAACTAGCCGGCTATTGGGAGTCGGCCACACCCCAGGCCGACTGTGGGAGGCCTGCCCCCTTTGGGTGTCTCCTTGACGGATGGGTCCTGCCACCCACGGGTCGTACTGACAGCTCGCCATGGGTGACGTCATGGTCAATATGGCAACAGTGACGCGCCGGATGGGTGATGGCCGCCCCGTACAATGCACTGTGGCCATGCACGTCGCGGGATTCGGGGGTGGCAGGCTTCACTGTAGCCACGCCCCGTCTCATCGACGTTATGTGGGTGCAGACTCTGAGGGCACGATCTTGGCCTTCTGCTGGGGAGGCGGCTTCTTGGAGGCAGCCTTCTCGTGGCCGGCTTCTTGGAGCCAGCCCTCTTGTGATTTTCTTCACGAGGATTTTAGGGCTGGGCCGTCTTCGTGCAGCCGGCCTAAGAGATAGCCAGCTGGGGGAAGGCGGCCCCACGCCTTGGATGCTTGGAGGCTTGTTCGGCCTATAATTTTTCTGGAGAGCCAAGGGGAGCTGGCTAGGCTACCTGTGGTCATTTACTTCGACAACTGCTTAGAGTTGAGTTAGGTCCTATTCATCGGAACCGTCCTTAGGAAGTGAGATCTGTGTATGTGATTTAAGATCAGCTACTATCACACATTGGGCCCGAAACCAATGGACCCTCTCGACTTATTAATCGCCCCTGCCCTCTGTCAAGGAGTTGCAAGTAGTTTCTGGTGTTTGTAGTATGCTAGAGGCCGTGTGCAGCGCTGACCCGAGGGGTGGGCTGTGATGCTGTAGGCACGTGGCCCGGTGTACCGAGTTGCCCGTTTGGTGACCCGGGAACCCTGGACACATCGTTCGGGGCCATAGTGGAAACCTCGGCCGGACTCCCTACGGATGGAACCTGAATAGGCGATAAATTTGGACTAGGGACTTGTGTGGTTAGTCAGGTCATGGCCGACACCCTTGCTGGGCTTCCGCTTGAGGGTTGCCGCGTACATGTCATGTAAACGGCGATAAATGGTGAGAGCGTGTGTGAAGAAGTACACCCCTGCAGGGTTAACATCATCTATTCGAATAGCCGCGTCTGCGGTAAAGGACTACCTGGTTGCCTATACAGTTCATAGACAAGTGAAAGTGGATACTCTAAAATGCACAAGATAAGCGTGAGTGCTATGGATGGCGTTCTCGTAGGGAGACGGGAGCGGATCCATAGTGGTGTATTGATTGGTGAATATGTGGACTCGTGTGCGCCACCTCAAAAGAGTTACTTGCAAACGTAGTTCAGGATAGCCACTGAGTCAAAGCTGGCTTGCTGCAGTTAAACCCCACCACCCCTTTGTTGATACTGATGCATATGAAGCTCGTTCTGATGTAAGTCTTGCTGGGTACATTTGTACTCACGTTTGCTTAATTTATGTTTTTGTAGAGAGACTTCAGTCTCACTAGTAGTTCTGTGTGGACTTTGACGTTTAGCTTGTTACCTCAGCTACGATCTGGTACCCTTGGGATGGTCTTGTAGATAGTCACGCTTCTCAGCCTTTTTCATTTATAGTTGTCTATACTTAGATATGTTATGCTTCTATTGCTTGTATGCTCTGTATGTTTGGTCATGTGACCCATGATTGTAATTCGTACTATGTATGACTCTTCGGAGCGTTCTGAATAAATACTCTGAGTCGTAGAGTTTTGTTGTGATGCCATATTGTATTTGCACATATCGAGCATATTGTGTGTATGATTTTGAAATGCTTGGTATGTGTGGGATCTGAAAATCTAGTTGTTTATTCTTGGTAGCCTCTCTTACGGGGAAATGTCTCCTAGTGCTTCCACTGAGCCATGGTAGCTTGCTACTGCTCTGGAACACTTAGGCTGGCTGGCATGTGTCCTTCTTCGTTCTTGTGTCTGTCCCTTCGGGGAAATGTCACGCGTTGTTCCTTTAAGTCCTTGTAGGTTGCTACGAATTGGGTTCATACGTTGATGACCGACACGTTCGTTGCTGGGTCATGTATGCCTGTCCCTGTAAGTTAGTGCCACTTTGGATTCACGACTAGTCATGTCAGCCCAGGTTCTTTTTCATATGGATGGTAGAGACACTATCATATACGTGAGCCAAAAGGCTCAAACGGTCTCGGGCTAGGTAAGGTGGCACCCGTGGGAATACCGTGTGTGAGGCCGCAAAGTGATATGATGTGTTACATGCTAGATCAGCGTGACTTAGGATCGGGGTCCTTACAGGCGGGCAACACCCCGGTCGTAGCGCCAGTAATAGTGAATAGTCATATCACAAGACCCCATCTTTCCAACAGTAACACACCGTCAAATCGCACAGTCCTACCTTTCCAGCAGTAAGTTGAATCCGCTACTCCCTCACCATCCTCGCCTCTTTGTCAAACCGGCTACGTGAAAACTACCACGCATACTACCCGGGAAAAGCCCCGCCCTCAACTTTTAACTACTCATAGTATAATTTTGTTTCGATGAATTGCGCCATGGAGCAGAAAACTGAGAGAAAAAGGTGGTACATGTAAACAAATATAGTTCAAGCTCTAGCTAGCGATTCAGAATGTATAGGTTACTTCAAAGTACTGAGTTCATTGATGCAATGTGGTCAAACTATACCATTGATATCTGAAAGCCAAAATAGTTTGAGCTTGTTCGTTCTATATAAATAGTACTGAATGTTTATTTCACCCATGGCGTTGTTCAATGAATGGAGGGTCGGGGAGAAGAAGTGAACAATACTACTACTAGTAAGTATGAGTGGTACAGTTAGTCACGTTAAATAGATAGTTTCTTTTCTTTAATGCCACGTACAAAAATTGAAACACTTGTTGTGGAGAGAAAAAGATAATCACTCCATTATATATATAGGCAGGGGCCTGAGCACTTGCTTTACTAGGGTTGCTCTCTCTATTCTCTCATTTTCTCCAGATCTAAACAAGACAGCGGTAGCGACATTTTCTCCCTGCTCACCGCTGGTCATAGATCCGGCCGGATCCCTTCACCTGGTGTGTGTAGGGGACTAGGTGCATTGTTCACGTGGTCATCAGCCGTGGTCCTCTACCTGTGTCGTTCAGTCCAACGTAGCGCCGGCTTGGGAGGTCCTCCAACCCTTCTTCCTCCCTATTATATTCTGCGCAGATCTGACCTGCCGCCGGCCTCCTAGCCACATCCCGACGACCCTCGGGTATAAGTTCCTTCGAAAGCGGCCTTGCTATACTACCCCAGCTCCCCACGTGTCTGCATGTGGATCTTTTTCTACTTCCATCAGCTCTTCCAAAGCCACCTAAATTTTTAGTATTATTAGAGGTAAAGCTACTTCATGCAGTCGAATCTAGGACTTGGTTCAAACAACGAACAAAGGGGGGAAGTTGTAGCATGAATCTAGGACTTGATTCAAAGAGGAAATAACAGGGGAAAGTAGTATAGACTGGATACCCAACCAGCCTCTTGGTTAAAAAGTGAAATAAAGGGAAAAGGCAGTACAAACTAGATAAGGAACAGATCTATTATTGGTTGAAAAAAGGATAGAAAGTGGCGGCTTGTGGACAAGTCAACAAAGTATGTCCAGGATTAGATTTGCTGCCCTCACATAGTAAAAGGTCTCCAGGATTAGATTTGCTACCCTCACATAGTAAAAGGTCTCCAGGATTAGATTTGCTGCCCTCATAGAGTATGAACAAACTCGGCATCACCACTTTGTGCCTCCTTGTAGGTACATTGTGCTAATGCGTGCACTATCGCATGTCCTTATACCAACTTTTTGCTGTTGTTAATGTAAGGGCGCATGTAAAATGAAGCAACCACACTGTTACCATAAGGACATGTCTAACCAGTGTTATTGTTAATCTAATGCCTCCAGTAATATGATGCAATTAAACTGTGTTACAAATGGTACTCCTGTTGTTTTCCCCAGTATGATAAGTAAGTTGCTTCTTTATGCTGCTGAGTGGCCTGGTGTCCCCACTGTCCCATGCCCTTAAACCAACTCTTTAGTTGTTGTTGATCTACTATATCTAGAAAACAAGCAATGCCACCATTAAAGTAATCCCATATTAAACAAAATTCATTGTTGATCATAATGCTTCCGGTAACATGAAGCAATGCTACCGGTTTAAAATTTGTATCGTCCTTGCCTTATTGACATGAACATAATCAAGATGCTTCTTTTCATTTCGTGTATGTTTCTTATCTTGTTATTGACCAGTAACTGTTTTCTTTCTATCGTTTTGTGCGGACAGGGATATCCATTTCACCTTGTTGCTATTGTGACCTTTTGGTGAACTGCACAAAACACTTTCTTTTGGAATGAGTGTCTTATGGAGTTCAACTAAAATGTCACATGGGCAACATCTCTCAATTTTGGTTGAACTGCACAAATGTTGATTCGAGTTTCCAACATCTCTGTCAAACTTTGTTGGTAATCTCGTGCAACATTTTATTTGCCTTTGCAAGATGAGCCGTCACTGTCACCACAATGGCACTTTATTTTAGTGGAACTGCACAAAAGGATAACCAAATTATAGATGCACATTGCATGAGTAGGACAGCTAACCTTAATGTTGCTCAAGTTTAGTGCAACTACTAAAGAAGAACCTGCCAGCTCATGAGAGCAAGTACTTCTTGCTAGCTGCATGATGTAATCTTTGTTTCATTTCAGGCAGACTGCAAAAAAAGGTCACATGAGTTGAATCATCCAAGTGGATATGCAGGTTCACCACATCGAGTCATGGCGGCGTAGGGCGCCTCTCTCAGTTATGGTTCCCATGACTGGGTATGTTCCTTTTTGGTTGATTTTGACTCTGCATCCAACTAGTGATCTTGTGCTACTGTTTTGGCACTACTACTGCCACTGATAAAGTGAAGTAATAATACATTTAAAATAGAGCTATTGTCTTAGCTACCATTTAATTTCAATGTAGATAACTTGCGGAAGACCTATCGGGTAGAATCAAGTCCATGTGCACTGCATCAATCACATAGCTGCACAGAACTAGTTGAGTCCATCACGCCTACTATTGAGGTGGCGCGGGCCACCTCTCTAACTGGCGGGCACCATAATTTTAGTTGAACTACACAAAAAAAGGGATTGAAATGAGTCAACGCTCCTCCTTCTACTGCCACACTGAGTTGGTAATGGATGTCAATGAATTGCCTTCATGGCAAGATACGGGGACATGAAGAATAACTTGATCTCCCAAAGTTATCTCACACAGGTTAGTAATTTCGTTTATCAACATGATTGTGCTTTTTCATATGGTGCTAACGTTGTATTTTTTAATAAAGCTATTCTATCACAATCTTTTCTCTTTTTGGAAATAAATTAAGTTGCTTTAACTAGTGCCAATTATAGTAATCACGCTCTTTCTTATCCATGCAAACAGGAATACTCAACTACAGATGTTGTGATGGTCAAAAGCATTCGCGCAGGGTTGTATGGCACGGCTAGCCAAGATGGATTTAGTCGCGACATTCACTTTATCCAAAGGCTCTAAAGTGCCATGTGTGTGTGCAAGGTGGAAAGAGATATTTCAGGACGTTGATTGATGATTCCACTAGATTCTGCTATGTGTATTTGTTAAATACTAAGGATGAGGCTCTATACACACTACTTCAAAATCTAGAAGGCCCTCTTGTGCATATATTGGAAGTGGTAGTGCCACCAATGATGCAGAATATTTCAGCTACCAATATTTGACCCGCGTGCCCTTAAAAAGTACTGGTTTCAATTTTTAAGCAAATCCTTGGATCAAATTGCTTACATGAAGCATGAATCAATTTTTATTTATTTGTTCACATTCTCACTACGTTTGAGTTGTACAGTTACAATTGGCTCTGAGCTATGAATCATTGAGATGTGTTGGCATCTTTGTTGTACTTATTATTATTTCAAGCTAATGGGTTGGTTCTCAATCTTGCAAGCTAGGAATCATTGTGATGTGTAAGCATCTTTGTTTTACTTATTATTTGAATCATATTGGTTGGTTCTGAATCTTGCAAGCTGGGAAACACGGCATGATGATGATGCAGAGGACAGCAACCATAACTGGATGTTCAAACTTAGTAGTATTGTCTGTGTGAAAGTGCGGCAAATGAGCTGATCGTTTGCGTCCAGAGAATAATAATTCTAGTTGCTATGCATGTTGATCCTGTGGCACTGATAGAACGAGCCAATGCTTTGGTTGTTTTAAGAAAAAACTTTAATTAAAGCTAATAAAATTTATGTAAAGTGGCCATTAACACTTGCTATTACAGTACCAATACAGACCCGCTTGTGAACCCGAGGGGGCATGTTATGCCAGGCGTGCAGCGGGTGAGGGAGGTGTAGTAACTATTGTCGCCTGTACACACTCAGTTTATTGTTGGATGCAGTTCCCCAAGAGCTAAAAAACAAACTATTGCCGCTGCCTACCCACTCGTTCACCGTTGATTGCAGTTCCCCAAGATTGGAAAAACGAACTGCTGTGACGGCGGTGCCCCCCCAGTACCCCAGTACACACCGATCATCTTCATCCCCCTGCCCCCGATCCCCACAAACGAGAACTGCCACATCAACTCTGCGTGAGAAGAGACTCCAATGGCGATCCGAGGGGTGAGCCTGCTAGATATGGACTTTAGCAAGGATTTCACCTTTGAGTTCGTCATTCAAACCCATGGCAGCACCAAGTTGAATGTGATGTGCACCAAAGATCCGGACTCGGTGAAGCTCTGCCTCGCCAACTTCAAGCAGTACCACACAGGAGGACAAAGCACAAGGTCGCGGGAATAGGCCATGTGCCCGTCCATTCCTCTCCTAACAGGGACCAGTGGATAGCCGTCGCCCAGGTATGTGTGCGGGACGAGGTTCTTGTCTACCACTGTTGTAGGGACACCAGAGGTTCTGGAGCATCTGGTGCAACAAGCTTGTCGACATCCAGAAGCAATACAAGATCATCAACAATGGGCAGGAGAAGGACTCTGTGGTTGACCTTCCCGTGACGATCATCGACCCCTACTACACCAACATGAAAGAAGATGTTGATACCAAGAACCTGAACATGTGGGAGGTACCTCTGAATCTAGCCTACATAACCTACGCGGCCAGGGATGCATACGCATGCTATGACATGTACAGGCGGATCTTGGACATGAGGGCGTGTCTGCTTCCCGTAACCTATGAGTACACGGACAGCCGCAACATCGTGATCAAGTGTGCCAGGAAGGTCTAGATGATGTATGATGACCCACAAGTATAGGGGATCTATCATAGTCCTTTCGATAAGTAAGAGTGTCGAACCCAACGAGGAGCAGAAGGAAATGATAAACGGTTTTCAACAAGGTATTCTCTGCAAGTACTGAAATAAGTGGTAACAGATAGTTTTGTAATGAGATAATTTGTAACGAGCAACAAGTAACAAAAGTAAATAAATTGCAGCAAGGTGGCCCAATCCTTTTTGTAGCAAAGGAAAGCCTGGACAAACTCTTATATAAGGAAAAGCGCTCCCGAGGACACATGGGAATATCGTCAAGCTAGTTTTCATCACATTCATATGATTCGCGTTTGGTACTTTGATAAGTTGATATGTGGGTGGACCGGTGCTTTGGTGCTGTTCTTACTTGAACAAGCATCCACTTATGATTAACCTCTATTGCAAGCATCCGCAACCACAACAAAAGTATTAAGGTAAACCTAACCATAGCATGAAACATATGGATCCAAATCAGCCCCTTATGGAGCAACGCATAAACTAGGGTTTAACCTTTTGTCACTCTAGCAACCCATCATCTACTTATTACTTCCCAATGCCTTCCTCTAGGACCAAATAATGGTGAAGTGTTATGTAGTCGACGTTCACATAACACCACTAGAGGCTAGACAACATACATCTCATCAAAATATCGAACGAATACAAAATTCACATGACTACTAATAGCAAGACTTCTCCCTTGTCCTCAGGAACAAACGTAACTACTCACAAAGCATAAACATGTTCATAATCAGAGGGGTATTGATATGCATAAAGGATCTGAACATATGATCTTCCACCAATTAAACCAACTAGCATCAACTACAAGGAGTAATTAACACTACTAGCAACCTACTAGCACCAATCCCGGACTTGAAGACAAGAATCGGATACAAGAGATGAACTAGGGTTTTGAGATGAGATGGTGCTGATGAATATGTTGATGGAGATTGCCCTCTCCCGATGAGAGGAGCATTGGTGATGATGATGGCGATGATTTCCCCCTCCGGGAGGGAAGTTTCCCCGGCAGATCAGCTCTGCCGGGGCTCTAGATTGGATCCGCCAAGGTTCCGCCTCGTGGCGGCGGAGTTTCATCCCGAAAGGTTGCTTCTTATTTTTTTCTCGACGAAAGACTTCATATAGGAGAAGATGGTCATCGGAGAGCCACCAGGGGGCCCACGAGGCAGGGGGCGCGCCCTAGGGGGGGGGCACCCCCACCCTCGTGAGAAGGGTGTGGCCCCCCTGGTCTTCATCTTTGGCGAGGATTTTTCATTATTTATTATAAGGTGTTCCATGGAGTTTCAGGACTTTTGGAGTTGTGCAGAATAGGTTCTAATATTTTCTCCTTTTCCAGCCGAGAATTCCAGCTGCCGGTATTCTCCCTCCTCATGTAAACCTTGTAAAATAAGAGAGAATAGCCATAAGTATTGTGATGTAATGTGAAATAACATCCCATAATGCGATAAATATCGATATAAAAGCATGATGCAAAATGGACGTATCAACTCCCCCAAGCTTAGACCTCGCTTGTCCTCAAGCGAAAAGCCAAAATCGAAAAATATGTCCACATGTTTAGAGATGAAGGTGTGGATAAAAATAAAATACGGACATGAGGGCATTATGATCATTCTTATAACAGCAACTTATATAATTTTTTTCATATGATCTCTAATGCTAGAGTAATAATTCAATCACAATATCAGGTATGAATCGTAAACTTCATTGAAAACTAACAAACTACAATTCAGTCATTGAAGCAGTTGCAATTTATTATAACATAGGAAAGAGTCAATGTATAAGAGCTTTTCAGCAAGTCCACATACTCAACTATCATATAATCTTTCACAATTGCTGACACTCACGCAATACTTACGGGTGTGGAGTTTTAATCGGACACAGAGAAATATAGGGGCTTATAGTCTTGCCTCCCAATGTTTTACCTCAAGGGTAATGTCAACAGTAATAGTTCATGAAAACTCACATCCAATTGGCCATATATACCAGCATCTTTCCAACATACTGTGCTTGCCAAAGGATAAAGTGTAAAAAGGAAGGGTGAAAATCACCATGACTCTTGCGTAAGGTAGAAGATAATGATAAAAGATAGGCCCTTCGCAGAGGGAAGCAGAGGTTGCCATGCACTTTTATGGTTGGATGCACAAAATCTTAATGCGAAAGAACGTCACTTTATATTGCCCCTTGTGATATGCACCTTTATTATGCAGTCCATCGGTTTTATTACTTCCACATCACAAGATTGTATAAAGCTTATTTCTCCCACACCAATCAATCATACATATTTAGAGAGCAATTTTTATTGCTTTGCACCGATGACAACTTACTTGAAGGATCTTATTCAATCCATAGGTAGATATGGTGGACTCTCATGGCAAAACTGGTTTAAGGGTATTTAGAAGCACAAGTAGTATCTCTACTTGGTGCAATGAATTTGGCTAGCATGAGGGGGAAAGGCAAGCTCAACATGTTGGAAGATCCAAGACAATATAATTTATCTCAGATGTAAGAAAGCATCACCCATTACGTTGTCTTCCTTGTCCAATGTCAACTCTTTAGCATGTCATATTTTAATGAGTGCTCACAATCATAAAAGATGTGCAATATAGTATATCTATATGTGAAGACCTCTCTTTCTTTATTACTTCCTATTAATTGCATCGATGACCAAAACTATGCTTGTCAACTCTCAACAACTTTTATTCATCATACTTTTTCTATGTGAGCTCATTACTCTCCATGAGATCCATATGATCTCTTTGTTTCTTTTTATTTCTTTCTCTTTTATTTTATTCACTTAGGATCATGGCAAAACAATCAAGCACTTGACTCAACACTAATCTTTATTATATAGCTCACGGACTCGATTACGTAGAAGGATAATAAAGAAAAACTCACAACTAGATCATGCCACAAACCTTATTCTACTAGATCAAAATACTACTAATAAGATTGAACTAAGGAAAACGGTAAAGATAGGAGTTGTGATACGATACCGGGGCACCTCCCCCAAGCTTGGCGGTTGCCAAGGGGAGTGCCCATACCCATGTGATTATGTCTCTCTTTTCGGGGATGGTGATGTGATATTTTTGGTGATGATGCCCTTCAAAATACGATTCTCCTCCTCAAGCTTGTTGACTTGCTGCCTGAGATCCATTATTTCCTTTCGGAGTTTTCCTGTAACAGCCAAAGCTCCCTGCACCCAAGGGTGCTGCATAGCTGTGGGAGAACCAGTGACACTCTTTTTCATATTCTCATAAGAAAGAAATCTAACATTGGAAGGGATAACCGAGTTTGGAATAGTTGAGCTCTGCAGTTCTCCCATTGCGAATCCAGCTTGGAAGCAAGATGTAACTTCTTGATCCTCCATGGCATCTACCCTCATTAGGTCAGCCTCCATCTCTTCCTCCGTTGCTGGCCCAAAGTGGTCAGGGTCGCTGTTTGCCCTTGGTTCCGGTGTCGGATTAGATACTCGGCTCTCCCCGACTGACTCTTGAGAAGACATCTTGCTCTAATCTGCAGCAGCAATAGCTCAAAACAAAAATAGAGGATTTTTGCGTGATACGGGAGTCAAAACCCCCGGGAGATTATATAATGAATTTTTGCGGACCAAAATATGTATCATGCAAGAAAACAAAGTCCGGAAGGCACACGAGGAGCTCCCGAGGTAGGGGTGCGCCCTAGGGGGGCCCTCCACCCCCTTGAGGCCCTCGTGTCCTTCCCGGACTGCTACTTAATTTTCTATTTTTTCTAAATATTCCAAAACGTAGAAATATTGCCTTAAAACTTGTTTTGGAGTTGATGTACTTACCGTACCACATACCTATTCCTTTTTGGAGTCTGAAACATTCTGGAAAGTGTCCCTTATGTATTCCTCTAGGGTTATGGTTTCAATAATATTGGTTCCACATTTATGGGATTACCTGAGATATAATGTTTGATTCTTTGACCGTTTAGCACCTTCGGATTTGTGCCTTCGAAGTTGTTGATTTTTATGGCACCAGAACGATAGACCTCCTCGATAACATAGGGGCCTTCCCATTTAGAGAGAAGTTTCCCTGCAAAAAATCTTAAATGAGAGTTGTATAGAAATACATAATCACCTACATTAAACTCACGCTTTTGTACCCTTTTGTCATGCCATCTTTTAACCTTTTCTTTAAACAACTTGGCATTTTCATAAGCTTGGGTTCTCCATTCATCAAGTGAGCTAATATCAAATAACCTCTTTTCACCGGCAAGTTTGAAATCATAGTTGAGCTCTTTAATAGCCCAATATGCCTTATGTTCTAGTTCGAGAGGTAAGTGACATGCTTTTCCATATACTATTTTATACGGAGACATACCCATAGGATTTTTATATGCAGTTCTATAGGCCCATAATGCATCATTAAGTTTCTTGGACCAATTCTTTCTAGACCTATTGACAGTCTTTTGCAAAATTAATTTGAGTTCTCTATTACTCAATTCTACTTGACCACTAGACTGTGGGTGATACGGAGATGCAATTCTATGATTGACGTCATATTTAGCAAGCATTTTACGGAAAGCACCATGAATAAAATGTGAACCACCATCAGTCATTAAATATCTAGGGACTCCAAACCTCGGAAAAATAACTTCTTTAACTTCTTTAAGCATTTTAATAGAAGTGTTATGATCAGCACTACTAGTTGGAATAGCTTCTACCCACTTAATAATGTAATCAACAGCAACTAAAATATGTGTATATCAATTAGAGGCAGGAAAAGGTCCCATATAATCAAAGCCCCAAACATCAAACGGTTCAATAACAAGTGAATAATTCATAGGCATTTCTTGACGTCTACTAATATTACCAATTCTTTGGCATTCATCACAAGATAGGACAAACTTACGGGCATCCTTGAAGAGAGTAGGCCAGTAAAAACCGGATTGCAATACCTTATGTGCAGTTCTATCTCCCACGTGGTGTCCTCCATAAGTTTCGGAGTGGCACTTGCGTAGGATCTGTTCCTATTCATGCTCAGGTACACAACGTCTAATAACACCATCTACTCCTTCTTTATAAATATGTGGGTCATCCCAAAAGTAATGTCTCAAATCATAGAAGAACTTTTTCTTTTGTTGGTATGTGAAGCTAGGTGGTATAAATTTAGCAACTATGTAATTAGCATAATCAACATACCAAGGGGTACTACGAGAAGTACTTATGACATTTAATTGTTCATCAGGAAAACTATCATCAATAGGTAGTGGGTCATCAAGAACATTCTCTAACCTATATAAGTTGTCTGCAATGGGGTTCTCAGCTCCTTTTCTATCAACAATATGCAAATCAAATTCTTGTAGCAAGAGAACCCATCTAATAAGTCTAGGTTTAGCATCTTTCTTCTCCATAAGATATTTAATAGCAGCATGATCAGTGTGGATAGTTACTTTAGAATCAACAATATAAGGTCTAAACTTATCACAAGCAAATACAACTGCTAAAAGTTCTTTTTCAGTAGTAGCATAATTTCTTTGAGCATTGTCTAGAGTCTTACTAGCATAATGGATAACATTTAATTTCTTATGAACTCTTTACCCTAGAACAGCACCTACAGCATAATCGCTAGCATCACACATAATTTCAAAGGGTAAATTCCAATCAGGTGGCTGAACAATAGGTGCAGAGACTAATGCTTTCTTAAGTATTTCAAATGCTTCTACACAATCATCATCAAAGACAAATGGTATATCTTTTTGTAATAAATTAGTCAAAGGCCGAGAAATTTTTGAGAAGTCCTTGATGAACCTCCTATAAAATCCGGCGTGACCAAGGAAACTTCTTATACCTTTGATGTCCTTGGGACAGGGCATCTTTTCAATAGCATCAACCTTGGCTTTATCAACTTCAATACCTCTTTCAGAAACTTTATGCCCCAAGACAATACCTTCATTAACCATAAAGTGACACTTTTTCCAATTCAAGACAAGATTAGTTTCTTCACATCTCTGCAAAACTCGATCAAGATTTCTCAAGAAATCATCAAAAGAAGATCCATAGACGGAAAAGTCGTCCATGAAAACCTCACAAATCTTTTCACAAAAGTTAGAGAATATAGCCATCATGCATCTTTGAAAGGTAGCAGGTGCATTACATAAGCCAAAAGGCATACGTCTATAAGAAAAAGTACCAAAAGGGCATGTAAAAGTAGTCTTTGATAGATCTTTAGCCAACACAGGTATTTGAGAGAAACCAAAATAACCATCTAGAAAGTAGTAATGTGTATGTTTGCATAATCTTTCTAGCATTTGATCGATAAAAGGTAAGGGGTAATGATCTTTCTTAGTAGCCTTATTTAATTTGCGGAAATCAATTACCATCCTATAACCGGTAATAATTCTTTGTGGAATCAATTCATCTTTATCATTAGGAACAAAAGTAATACCTCCCTTCTTAGGGACACAATGAACATGACTTACCCACTGACTATCAGCAACGGGATAAATTGTACCTGCCTCTAGAAGCTTTAGTATTTCTTTCCTTACCACTTCTTTCATTTTAGGATTCAGACATCGTTGAGGATCATGAACTGGTTTGGCATCTGCTTCCAAATTTATTTTATGTTGACATAGAGTGGGACTAACGCCCTTAAGATCATCAAGAGTATATCCAATAGCAGCACGATGCTTCTTCAGAGTTTTCAATAATCTTTCTTCTTCATGCTCTGAAAGGTTAGCACTAATAATAACAGGATATATCTTCTTTTCATCAAGATAAGCATATTTAAGATTATCAGGCAACGGTTTAAGCTCAAACACGGGATCACCCTTAGGTGGAGGAGGATCCCCTAGGATTTCAATAGGCAAATTGTGTTTTAGCATAGGTTCTTGTTTAAAGAATACTTCATCTATTTCCCTTCTGTCATTCATAAACATATCATTCTCATGGTCTAGCAAATATTGTTCTAAAGGATCATTAGGAGGTACGGCAATAGAAGCAAGACGAATAATTTCATCCTTACTAGGCATTCTTCTTCACGGTGTTGTTTACTAAATTTAGAGAAATTAAACTCATGAGTCATATCATCCAAGCCAATAGTAACAACATTCTTTTCACAGTCTATCCTAGCATTAACTGTATTCAAGAAGGGTCTACCGAATATAATGGGACAAAAGCTATCTTGTGGAGAACTAAGAACAAGAAAATCAGCAGGATATTTAGTTTTCCCACACAAGACTTTAACATCTCTAACAATTCCCATTGCTGAAATAGTATCTCTATTAGCAAGTTTAATTGTGACATCAATATCTTCTAACTCAGCAGGTGCAATTTCATGCTTGATTTTTTGAAGAATTGTTTCTCTTGGAAGCTCATGATTGGGGCATGAATATAACATTGATTTAAGCCTCCCCCAAGCTTGAGCGATGCTTTCTCCTTTGCGAGGCCAAAAATTATATATATATAATTGCGATCACGATGAACAAGATAGGGTAATACTTTTGATGAAATTCCAATTTCAATCTTCTATAGTTCCATGATCCCATATCATCACATAGCCTATACCATGTCAATGTGTCTCCCTTCAAAGATAAAGGGAAGACCTTCTTCTTAGCAACATCATCGGAAATACCTGCAAGCTTAAATAATCCACAAACTTAATCCACATATATTTGGTGTTCATCAGGATGCTTTGTTCCATCTCCTGTAAAAGGATTAGCTAGCAGTTTTTCTATTATACTCAAAGGATACTCATAAGGAATTTCATTTTCAATAGGTTCAGTAGGTTGAGGAGCAACTCTTTGATATACTGGTTGGGGTGAAGATACCCCGAACAAGCCCCTCAAAGGATTACTTTCCACAGTAGCAAGTGACAGTAAATTTCAGCACACTATATAAATTTTTCCTTAAAAAATTCCACCTACCAAAGGCGCTTCACTCCCCAGCAACGACGCCCGAAAAGAGTCTTGATGACCCACAAGTATAGGGGATCTATCGTAGTCCTTTCGATAAGTAAGAGTGTCGAACCCAACGAGGAGCAGAAGGAAATGATAAACGGTTTTCAGCAAGGTATTCTCTGCAAGTACTGAAAGAAGTGGTAATAGATAGTTTTGTAATGAGATAATTTGTAACGAGCAACAAGTAACAAAAGTAAATAAAGTGCAGCAAGGTGGCCCAATCATTTTTGTAGCAAAGGACAAGCCTGGACAAATTCTTATATAAGGAAAAGCACTCCCGAGGACACATGGGAATATGGTCAAGCTAGTTTTCATCACGTTCATATGATTCGCGTTTGGTACTTTGATAATTTGATATGTGGGTGGACCGGTGCTTGGGTGCTGTTCTTACTTGAACAAGCATCCCACTTATGATTAACCTCTATTGCAAGCATCCGCAACTACAACAAAAGTATTAAGGTAAACCTAATCATAGCATGAAACATATGGATCCAAATCAGCCCCTTACGAAGCAACGCATAAACTAGGGTTTAAGCTTCTGTCACTCTAGAAACCCATCATCTACTTATTACTTCCCAATGCCTTCCTCTAGGCCCAAATAATGGTGAAGTGTTATGTAGTCGACGTTCACATAACACCACTAGAGGCTAGACAACATACATCTCATCAAAATATCGAACGAATACCAAATTCACATGACTACTAATAGCAAGACTTCTCCCTTGTCCTTAGGAACAAACGTAACTACTCACAAAGCATAAGCATGTTCATAATCCGAGGGGTATTAATATGCATAAAGGATCTGAACATATGATCTTCCACCAATTAAACCAACTAGCATCAACTACAAGGAGAAATTAACACTACTAGCAACCTACTAGCACCAATACCGGACTTGAAGACAAGAATCGGATACAAGAGATGAACTAGGGTTTTGAGATGATATGGTGCTGATGAAGATGTTGATGGAGATTGCCCTCTCCCAATGAGAGGAGCTTTGGTGATCACGATGGCGATGATTTCCCCCTCCGGGAGGGAAGTTTCCCCGGCAGATCAACTCTGTCGGAGCTCTAGATTGGATCCACCAAGGTTCCACCTCGTGGCGGCGTAGTTTCGTCCCGAAAGGTTGCTTCTTATTTTTTCTCGACGAAAGACTTTATATAGGAGAAGATGGTCATCGGAGAGCCACCAGGGGGCCCACGAGGCAGGGGGCGCGCCTTAGGGGGGGGCGCCCCCCACCCTCGTGAGAAGGGTGTGGCCCCCCTGGTCTTCATCTTTGGTGAGGATTTTTCATTATTTATTATAAGGTGTTCCGTGGAGTTTCAGGACTTTTGGAGTTGTGCGGAATAGGTCTCTAATATTTGCTCCTTTTCCAGCCCAGAATTCCAACTGCCGGTATTCTCCCTCCTTATGTAAACCTTGTAAAATAAGAGAGAATAGCCATAGGTATTGTGACATAATGTGAAATAACAGCCCATAATGCGATAAATATCGATATAAAAGCATGATGCAAAATGGGCGTATCAATATACATTATCTGTTTAAGCACCTTTATCATTTGAGTGTTTCATGCATTAGCCTATGCATCATAATTATCTGTGTTGTCTGAAATATTTCGTCTAAGAACCCATTAACCTGTTTTTTAGTGGCTATTTGCTTATGTATGTAACTAGTTGACTGGGCTGTCGTGACTTGAATCTACTTCCTCCCAACATATTCCCCTTCTCAGGTGGACCCAACAGGTCTCGTACACAGACATCTGGGACCAACCACCTATCTATTTTTATTTCTTTATTTTGTTCAATCTTTTGTCCCGTTCCTACAGCGGCTGGCAGCGCTGCCGCGCATGCCTCGGTGACCCATCCTAGCCTATGGCGCCGGCCAGGCCATCCCTCTACTCCCACACATTCTCAAGCGGCGATAGCTCCACCGGCCAACCCTGCACCCAAACAAGTCAACCCTCGTACTCCCCTCCACCTGCATCTTCCCCAACTCTAGTTCGTTCGGTCCGAGGTATCGATGTCGTCCTCCGCCTTGGTGCTCTTGCCGCGGCGCCACCGTCTGTGGTTCCCAACATGGTCAACAAAATGAGAGGAATCGGGAGACGACTGTTCGTCAAGAGGGTGACATTCCCGGGCCCACCAGGTCCATGGCCTATGTTTTGTTGTTTAGCATGCGTAGCTCATGACATGCAGACACAGTTGATCCAGCTGGTTTCAACTATTTGGGGGGGGGGGGTCTAGCAGGTATCAAGCGGCCTCTGGCTTCCCAGCCTAGCTTGTCTATAACATCAGCAGCCTAAGTTATGTTTGTTTTTTCAAGACAACGCACAGCTTAGTTCTATTTTTCTATAAGAATGCAAAATTGAACCTATGTTTTCCCGTTAGACCCGTCGTTCGTCCAACCATTGTATAGACCTTCCCACTTCCTTTATTTTTCGTTTTTATTAATCCTATATCTGAATTTTCCCTCACTTCCTTTTTTGATGTAATCTGGGTTTTCTCCGAGTACATTTCCCTAGAACCAACTCAACTGTCCCACGTCTGATAATAATTGTTTATATACAACTTGGCAAGTTAACTCCTGGTGATTGCATGCATAAGCTTGCAAAGATTTTACTGACCAATGCAGTAATAGACGAGCAATCATGTGTTTATGTTTTTATATCATTTCTCCATCCGGCCCAACATGGCATTTTCACCCAGCCCAGCAAGTCCACGAATTTCGAGAAAAATGCAAATGGGCTTTAAATTCTAACATAATATATAAACATGCTGCATAGACGCTAGATCATTGTTTCATCCAGCCCACCAAATGGACTAAAAAGACAAATGGACTAGCTGACATGTGGGCCAGTAGGTCGAAGCCTAAGCACTTTCGCAAAAAATAAAAGTACAAAGGCCGGAGCCTAAGCAAGGCGTTGGATTTACATCCAACGGCGGGCATTCTTCTTCAGTCTCTCGTATTCTTCCCCCAATGCTGCCGGGACCTCCTGCTCCAGCCCCGGCGTCTAGCGGCGCTGCTTTGCGTGCCTCGCAGCGAAATGCTACCCCACCGACGGCCAGGCCATCCCTCGACTCCTCCACACCTCCTATTATTCTTTGCCGAGTGTAGGCCCACCCCGCACCCAAACTAGTCAAGTTTCCCACTCCTCTTCGTCTGCGACTCCACTGCCACATCTTCCCCATCTCTGGGGCATTCCTTATAGGGCTTCCCGTCATCCACTGGCCTTGGTGTCCTCTGCATGATGTGGTCAACATGGTCAACAAACGAGAGTCACCGGAAGATCATGTAGAGGGGTGAAAGTGGGGACGCACCACCCCCATGGACGCATGCATGCAACTGCATCCTTTTTACCCTGAAAAATAATGTTTTCTCCCCCTGACAGCTGGGACCCACCAGCTACATCTTCGCATGCAAGGAAGTGCGTCCTTATTACAGGCAAAAAAATGATTCTTCCCCCTGATAGCTAGGACCCACCAGCTATATCTTCGCACGCAAGGAAGTGTGTCCTTATCCTCCCTGACAGCTGGGACCCACCCGGTTGAAGTGTACATAGCATTGTCGCGAACATGTACGCACATACTGGTCGATCGGTCTCTCTACAGCGATGACCTGTGGTCGAGTAAGGAGTGGCACATGTCGTATTAGAGGCACGGACGTAGCTTGTCACGCAATCCCGTCTATATCGTGTATACGTATGTACAGCCATGTTGCAAGAAAGTAAATACGACTATGTACGTACATACGGGCATGGTCTTGAATGCATACAACAACGTCATCCTGTTCATCGGCAGCCAACCGGTTGGGTCGCAATGAAGGAAACATCGTCGTGTTCATCGGGAGGCAATCGACTGGGTCGGAATACGTCGTGTTCATTGGGAGCCAACCAGCTTGGACGGAACAGCCGAAACAAGGTCTGGCATACCGCGGAATTGAGGAAACGACCTTCTGTTCGACCGCGTATGGTCGAAACGGGGTCCTATTCATCGGGAAGGGTCTGGCGTACCGCAAAATAGAGCAAACGAACTTGTGTTCGAGTTCCAGTAGTCGAAACAGGGTCCTGTTGATCGGGAGGGGTGTGGCATACCGCAAAATGGACGAAACGGACTTCTGTTGGAGTGCCTATGGTCATGTTAATCCACCCTCTATTGCCTTGCTCCAGCCTCCATGGGTACTGTCTGTCCACTGTTGACTTCCTCCAGCCTCCACCTGCCACTGTTCATCCACCGTCGACCTCCTCCAGCCTCCACTAGCTACTGTTCATCCATGTGCTACTATTCATCCAGCCTCCACCGGCTACTGTTCATACAGCCTCCACGTGGTTCTGTTCATCCACCCCAACCGGCTGGGGTGCGGCAGCCTCCTCGGGGCCCCGTTCATCTAGCGGCAACGGCCTACTACCACAGGGTCCTATTCATCCAGCCCTCACCAGGAACTGTTCATCCACAAGCAACCAACCGGCTTGACTCACCACGTCTCGACTTGTTCTACGTACCACGCACGGTAGCAACGGCCAGTTTGGGAACGTTGCATGGAAAACAAAAAAAATTCTACGCACATGCAAGATTTATACATGGAGATGCATAGCAACGAGACAGGAGAGTGTGTCTACATACCCACCTAGACCATAAGCGGAAGCATTTGATAATGATGTTGATGTAGTCGAGCTTCTTCGCGCTCCAACCGATCAAGTACCGCCATACGACACGTCCATGTTCTGCACACATTCAGCTCAATGACGTCCTCCGCCTTCTTGATCCAGCAAGATAGCAAGGTAGTGGATGAGTTTCGGTAACACGGCGGCATGGTGATGGTGATGGTGAAGCTATCTCCGCAGGGCTTCACCTAAGCACTACAAAAATATGACCGGGGGTGTAAACCATGGAGGGGTGTCAGTGTCAAAACCTGCAGATCTCGGGTAGGGGGTCTCGAACTGTGCGTCTAGGATCGATGGTAACAAGAGACAAGGGACACGATGTTTTACCCAGGTTCGAGCCCTCTTAATGGATGTAATACCCTACGTCCTGCTTGATTGACTTTGATGAGTATAGGAGTTACAAGAGTTTATCTACCACGAGATTGTAATGGCTAAACCCTAATTGTCTAGCCTATATGATTATGATTGCTTCTACGGACTAGACCCTCCGGTTTATATAGACACGGGAGGGGGCTAGGGTTGTACAGAGTCAGTTTACAGAGAAAGGAATATTCACATCCGCACTCTAAGCTTGCCTTCCACGCCAAGGAGAGTCCCATCCGGACACAGGAGGAAGTCTTCTGTCTTGTATCTCCATGGCCCATTAATCCGTCCCACGTCAGATAGCCCGGACGCCGGAGGACCCCTTAATCTAGGACTCCCTCAGTAGCCCCTGAACCAGGCTTCAATGACAATGTGTCAGGCGCGCAGATTGTCTTTGGCATTGCAAGGTGGGTTCCTCCTCCGAATACTTCAAAGCAGTCCTCGAACACAGAAAATGTGTCCAGCTCTGCAAGATCGGCACTACACATAGCCACAAAGAGTATAATATTTCGTAAGTCCCATCTACTGACAACTTTTTGTAGTGAGACGTTACGTCCCTGCCCGGTCATTATTTCGAACCATTTTTTAGCTTCCCACTCGATATTTTGAGGTGCGGTTTTCATTGGCACGTCTTATCAAAGCAGAGATCGTGTCCCCTTATCGCGGGATTCTCATCAATATGGGCATGGGTATTCCAACCACACCGTCCGCACGAACCTTGGGGAATAGGCGAGTTTTAAGGCGAGTGGGGAGGCGCTTGATATTCGCTGCCTTTATAAGAGGATAAAGATCCATTCTTTCACCCACGCCTTCTTCCTCTCTGCCCATCCGTTCTCGAGCTCCAGTGCCCAAGCTTCCATCCTTTCTGCCTCCAAAAAGCACTCCGACCATGTCCGGATATGGAACGCAGGGTAAGTGGATGGCCTCCTCCGTCACGGAGGGGAACATCACAGAGCTCCGGGAAGCAGGGTACTTGGCCCAAGGAATCGCCCACCAGCTTCCGGCCAAGGGGTAGATCGTCCCCACCCCAGAACCCAACGAGAGGGTGGTATTCATCGCCCACTTCATCCGCGGGTTAGGATTTCCCCTCCACCCCTTCGTCCGTGTACTCATGTTCTACTACGGGCTAGATTTCCACGATCTAGCCCCGAATTCTTTCCTCAACATCCCGGCATTCATTGTCGTGTGCTAGGCCTTCCTCCGCATCCCACCGCACTTTGGATTATGGCTGAATATCTTCAATGTGAAGCCAAAAGTGGTGGATGGTCAACATGCGGAGTGCGGAGGTGCCATGGTGAGCAAACTATCTAATGTCACATGGCCCATTCGCACCTTTGTGGAAACCGTCAAGGGGTGGCAGAAGCAGTGGTTCTATGTCACTGAGCCCCATGACACCACCTGGGCCGCTGCTCCGGAATTCAAGTCCGGGCCCCCAATGCGGCTTATCTCCTAGCTAAAAAAGGGCCTGGACTGGTTGTCGCCAAATGAGATATCGACACTGCAAGCACGCTTCAAGAGCATGGTGGACAAGAACATCAAGCTCGTCAATGTGATCTAGGTGATGCTTTTTTGCCGGATCCTTCCCTGCCAAAGCCGGACTTGCCATCTGTGGGAGTTTGATCTGGCCAAGCACCAAACCTTGCGATAGTTCTTCGACTCCACACACGAAGATATCTGGAAGATGCTTTTCAAGGCCAATCAGATGTCCGAGGACCGCGGATATGACCTGACCCATCTAGCCAGTCCGATGAGTTCTTCATACTTCAAGGTGTATCTCTTCCTGTGCATCCAAGGAAGATGTCTAAGTTTCTCCATTTTTCTTTTCAGAGACAGATAAAGAAAGCGGAGCGGATCTAGTGTCTGGCTCCGTTGCCCGAAAACCTAGCTATCCCGCTCCTAACCAAGATGCTAGTTCCACGCCCTACCAGGCGCCGGAGAAGAAAGCCAAGAAGAAGGGCCAGGAGACAAGAAGCGGCCTCCGCCGTAGAGGCACTTCGGACTCAACAGCCGAAGATGCCGAAACCCAATCCTCCCCCGCCGAGAACGACGAGAAGGAGGAGGAAAGCAATTCCCCCCCCCCCCGGGGGGGAAGGAAGAAAAGGGCGGCCTCCACGGATCTGGAGGCAGAGGCGTCCAAGAAAGCGAGAGTCTCCCTTGAGGACGATTCCGAATCAGACACCGACAGCAGCCCTGAGTGGCATCCCAGGAAGGAGCCCCTGGCCAGATCGTAAGTACTCAAAGGCACTTACACACATATATATATATCCAGCTTTTTTACTTCGTGGTTTTAATATGTTGAATCATGTGTTGTAGTCTGGCTCTCCCTCACCTCCAGCGATCCTCATCTTCGGGGAATTCGCTGGATCCAAAGGTGATGGGCAGCGGGTCGCTTCTGCCGGTCTCCCCCCCAAGACTACGGACGACGCCGAAGTGTTGTCCCGAAGGACCCTCCCAGGCTAGGGAGAGGTACAGGAGGCCGTCGAGGTGGTGTCAGAGGGTGAAACCCTGGCCGCCGAACACATGGGGGAGCAGACCCCCTGGAGACTAGCGATGGGGGCCATACCCAATTCAGCCACCAGCCGAATACTATTCCGGAGGCCTATACGGCTCCGAAATCAGGTAAGAAGCCTCCTTCGAAAGAAGGAGGTGCACCTATTACACCGGTGACCTCTATCCATCCGAAGGCACCAGACACTCTACTAGAAGCACTCCAAGGTGCTTCCATTATAGAGGAAAACTGTATCCTTATGGGTACGATGGTTGAGAGGGTTCAGTCCACTAAGAGCAGACTGACTGAAGCCTGCGCCAGCCTTCTAACAGTCTTTGAGGTACGTGATGCCATTATGCAAAAAGAACGCCGTAGTACAGACAGTAGCCCCAGAGACTCTGTTCGGTGTTCGAAAAGAAATGCCAGACAGAGGATCAAATAATTTCAGTAGGAGACTAATCATATATGTCTATGTGAATAAGCAGGCGTCGATGCTGGCTATGACCTCCCATTCTGCCGAAGTAGCCGAACTGAAGCAGAGGCTGGAGCAGGCCGATGAAGAGCTCGGCCACATCAAAAAACAGCTTGAGGACAAGCAAGGTACGTAATGACCTATTCAGATCATTAAAATGATAAGAATTGTTTGTGTTGACCACATTAATATGATGCTTCATAGGAGCTGCAGCCAAGGTGGATTCCCTCCAGAAGGCTCTGAGCGAGGCCCATAAGAAGGCGGAGAAGGAACAATCCGCCCACAAAAAGCATGAGTCAAGGGTCGGGGAGGTTCAGCAGCAGCTCGAGGACGCCGTAAAGAGGTGCGAGTCCTCGGAGCGCAAGATTGCGGACCAAGAGTCCGAACTTGCTAAGGCCTGCCAAAGTGCACAAGAGGCCTGGGTTGAAGCCCATGGCACCGTCCAAGAAGTCCAGGAGGCCAGGAAAATTGCGGCGGGTAAGACCTTTATTATGCAGAAAAAAATTGTGAAGAAAAGGTACCTCATACTGACCCGGATTTGGAGTTCTCCAGGAGCGTTTGCGGATCTACCTCACAATGTGGCTGATGCAGCAGAGTTCTTCCGAGCCAAGGAGGGGAGCTCATAGGAGAAGCTATTCTGGTCGCAATACCTTGCGCCAGAGCATCCGGTGGCCCTCAGCGATCAGCTGAAATAGCTATCCGAACTGCATAGGGTGGCCGGATTGGCCATGAAGGAAATAATAATCCATCTATGGCCTGCCGAAGCCATACCCAGCAGCCACTGCGGGCTCGTGAATGGCTGGTCGATGCCTGCCCTCAGCTTGATGCCATAAATCAATTGGTCTACATCGAACGTGCGCGGATGGCCTTCGCCCGCGTCAAGGTGCAGTGGGCAAAGATGAACACCGTCAAGCTTGCGACCGAGGGGCATCCTGAAGGCAAAGAGCACCGCACGCCCGAGCGCTATTTTGATGCCTGGAAGGATCCCACATATTAGCGGCCAGTGTGCGAAGGACATTATCTTTGAATGAATGTACTTGTGCTTATCCAATCCTGTATTGTGGAGCAAAGCCTATATGTAATATATTGCTTATTGTTTTTCAAAAATATTTCCTCCTGTGTGGCCATTTATTTAAATCTGAGGGTTGGCCAGTCGTCGGCTTTAGCCCCCACGTAGATAGTACGGGGGTGTTCGGATTGGAACCTAAACACACTTGACCCAAGAGTTTTGTCCTTGAATGAAGTGTTTAGTGCATCGAACCAGGCAATCAGACTATGTGGCTTTATCTCCCTCACTTAGCCATAGGAGTTGGACAAATAGGAGTATAGGCGCAGCGCCTAGTTTGTTTATCCGGACTAAGGGTTGTAAACACCTTATCGGGTGGAAGCCGATCCGTCGCATAATGCGGAAAAAATCGCAAGAGATTTTAGCCGCCGAATAGCTGACAAGCTCTCACCGCATCATGAAAGTCAGTTTTCGGCTTTCTCTACTGAGGTGTTTATCCGGATGAACCAGAAACACAATCACAGTAGTTCTCCACTTACAACCCTAGCTGATAAAACGGGACATAAGTTAGCAAGCACAAGATCCGGGCAACCCAACTATGGACCAAAGACATGATTCAGAGCCGATGCATATAATGCAATATTCGGGGCACCGAATTGTAATGTAAAAAGTGTTCAGACTTGTTGCCAGCATATAGAGCACAAAGGAGCCCCTGGCGGGTTAAGTCGTACCGAAGTGTACGGGTGCAATTAAAAAAAGTTTAAATATAATGAAGGAGTAAGCTGGTGCCACATATGTTGGGCAGCAAACTGTTTCCATTAAACTTGAAGGACCCGCACGCAGCTCCCCTTTAACTCGGCATGTTAAATAGCCAGTGACATTATCAAAATTATCATCACGAAAGTGTCCACTTCCATGACGATAAATCGCGCGTCATGGAAGTGCTTTCATCAAGGGTGACTGACACGTGGTATCCAACATAATGGAACGCCATTAAGCTATCGGGTCCGGTTTTGGATCTGATAACCCGCTAACAGCCCGGACCAATGAGGATTTTCCATGTGTAAAATTCTCATTGGCCGGAGGAAACACGTGTTGGCTAACTGTTGGGACAGATGTCATCCATTCATTGGACAGGAGGTTCCTATGATAGGTCGACACGTGGCACGGCCCCACAGTGGCCCATTCCGGTGAAAAAGGTCGGCATAGTAAAAATTAGCAGGCCGGCCCATATAAGGCCTACTTGTGTCAGGCCCATTTAAGTCCACGACCCATACGAGATGTGCCAATTCGGCCCGTCAACGGCCCGTTAAAGATTTGACACCATTGCAGCCCATCGTCAGTTCGAGCCCGTTAACAACCCGCTATATATTTGGGCTCGATATCGGCCTGATGTGATTTCGGGCTGTTAATGGCCCATTCAAGGGATGGGCCGATTTTCAAGATGTACACCTTTCGGCCTTTTAGTGACCCATTTAAGTGTTGGGCCAATTTCCGGCCCGGTGTGTCTTTCATCCTGTTGACGGCCCATAAATGAGTTGGGCCTTTTGTAGTCGGACCTTAGTTTTCGCCTTTTAGCAAAACATTTAAGTGTTGGGCCAATTCCCGGCCTGGTGTATCTTTCAGCCTGTTGACGGCCCATAAATGATTTGGGCCATTTGTAGTCGGACCTGAGTTTTGGCCTTTCAAAGGCCCATGCTCTTCATGGTCTAATACCAACCCGGTTTCTCTTTCAGCCTACTAAAGGTCGACAACACTGTTGGGCCATTTATAGTACGACCTGACTTTCGGCCTCTTAGTGGCCCATGCTCTTCATGGTCTAGTACGAGCCCGCTGTCTCTTTCGCCCTGCTAAAGGCCCACAGTATAGTCGGACATATGCAGCCCGACCTTAGTAACTGCCTGTTAACGGCCCATGAAATCAAATGGGCCCACCTGTTGCCCGCTTCGATGTCGGCCTGTTAACGACCCCGGGAGGTGAGAGGGCCGACCATTAACTTTCGGCCTGGTAACGGCCCATTAACTTAATGGGCCCACTAATGTTCGTACATGTCTTTAGGCCCAATTAGATAATTTAAGCCCATTACGACGAGCAATTATGCACAGGACCAAAAATGTTCAAGCAAAGGTACGGCATACAGGGAAAAACATTGCACATCCAGCATATATTACAGGAAATTACATCCACTGGGCAATCAAAGATTGATGCCAGTGCAAATAAATGAACATAACCTAATGATCTACAACGTCACAATCAGCAACCTCGGCGCGGATGATGCCCATAAGCATGTGGGAAAGTTCTTGCTGCTTTGCTACACTGTCTCTGAAAACATTGATCAGTTGTTGATGCACACGAATGTGCAGCTCAGATTCCTCCACCATTTCCATCATTGCTTCAGCCATTAATTGGTTCACAAACATACATTTTTGCGTTGCATTCGAGACAGGGGAAACAGAACAGATTCAGATGGCGATTTTGGCAGGCTTGTATTATTGATAGTGGAGTGTGTCTCGACCACTTCATCATAACATAAATTAGGAGGGGAACCGAACAGATTAATCATGAGTTATTGCCATATTACCTGGCCTAGATTTATTGGAAAGAAACAATGTGGTTGCCTTGTTGTTTTCAGAGTTTGTCTTCTTATCTTCAGCAGCCTGCACCAAATTAACACACTAGCATTGCTATCATTGGTCAGGTCAGATAATAGGAAAGCAACATTGACACAACAAACGCTTGGGCAACCAGACCACACTAGTCTACACCAAATTAACACAATATGGCACATCTATCATCAGCCAGGTAAGGTAATACGAAAGCAACATTGACACAGTGAATGAATGGGCAACCAGAGCAGCACTACAATTTAGTAATGTGCATGATATGAGATAGTACACTCATGCAGCTCAGTATGCAAAACTACCAGGCAGTTTTCCTTGCAAAAATCAACATTGTCACCTTAAACATTTTGCTACAACTGCACTTAGATCAGATAAAGGTTGGATTCACACTGATTAACAAAATGCATGCTGATGTAAAATACAGTGATATACAGCAGGTACTTAGATCAGCATTGGAGCACAGAGAATTCCCGCAAGATACTTTCCTCAAATACGATCCCAATGGAGGGAATCTTCTCTCATTTAACCTTATTTTCTAAAAGAGAGATGGGTAAGAAACATATAGAAAATATGACCAGAATGCTATAACATTTCATGATGCGTGGATACGCACACACTTCTTAGAATGAGTTGACATATTTTTGCTGGACTGGAGCGGACTAGTTCTTTGGCCACTGGAATCTGCTTATTATCAGTGGGAGTTGGGTTTCTCTGTGCTGGAGCAGTATCTATGAAAACTGGAGTTGGTTTATTATCTCCTGGCGTTTGGATCTTTTGCAGAGACCTGGTTTGTAACCCTTCAGATTCTAACATAGCCATATTCCCCTTCATGCCTTATATAGAAGAATGGTGCTTCAATTATAAAACATGCTACAACAGAGATGGAATAGGTACTGAAGAATAGAAAGGCATGATATATTGACATGTATTTCCTCCACCCAGTAATAAATGGATGGGTCTAGGTGTATTTCAGTTCTAGATACATCCAGTTTTATCCATCTCTGCAACATGTAATCCAGACAGAGGGAGTTTGATGTAAGAGCTAGGGATACGATAGGACAACAGTGTAAACAACACTACTTGAATGTAAAACTATATGCTAGCGGAATACATTATAGTAAAACACTAAGGCAACATATGCGTGTATGATTGAGAAACTAAGATGGCATCGCAAGAGACCACTAGAACAGCACTTCAATGTAAAAAAAGAACATGGTATGGTAGACAAATGAAGTATATACTAATGAATAATAATGCATAAGATATTGAGAAGCATGATGTCCAAACTAAGCAGATGGCATTGCGATAGAGTAGAATGACAGTACTTGAATTTGAAAACATGTTATCATTAATGGAATAGGTACTGAAAAACAGGAAAGCATGCCATATTTACATGCATGATCAGCAGGCAAAGCACAAGGCATTGCAACAGAGTAGATGCACTCCAAGACATTATATGCATGTTGTACCCATGTTAAGGGCCAAGTTAGAGCAATGACCTTATGGGGTGAATAGGATTCATCATCTTTCTGCATGTCTCGTGAAGAACTGCCTTTACATGTTCTGTCATATTGGGTATCATTGACGTCAGTTTGTTGGCCTTTACATTGCTCCATGAGGTTCTTGTGGATATATCAAAGTGTGCAATTCTATTTGACATGCATGGAAGACAACTAGTAGTTAGATTTATGTAATGAGTGCCTGTAGGAGATGACATAAATAGTAGGTGTCGGCATTCTGTAACGGGGGTCCCCAGACTTGCCTGCCTGCGGCACATGACGTGGCTTTGCTAGAAGGCCTGTACGGCCCATCTTCATCAACAAGGAATCAAGACCCTCGCGAGGGGCCAAGCCTCGCGAGGCGGACGGCACAATACCTCCTCAGGAGCAGCCTCCCTAGGCTGGCTTGTGAGGGGCGGAGAGTTCAAGGCCTGGAAAACCTCGCGAGCTTCTCGTGATGTGAGCCATGACGATCGAGACCAGGCGAGCGCCAGCGTGTGCATCATACTTGTTTCCTCTTTGGTGCTAAGAGGGCAAGCGCAGGCACGGAGTACCAAGGCGTCAAGCAAAGGTTTCCATATCGGTGCAACGAGACCAAGACCAGAAGGACGACAAGACGGAGGTCACAGTGGAGCAAAAGACGGCGTCACCACCAGAGCCTTTGACAGGCGAAGACTACTTTTGTCAGGATAGCTTGTACTAGCTGCCCCCTTCGAATTGGCTGTTGTGGGATCCCTTCCTGCTCAATATTTGGGAAGAGGACCGGGGCCTCTATAGATAGGACTAGCCACCACCTTAGCTAGAGGACGAGATCTAAGATTGGAGCCACCACATCCTTGGCCACACACCCACCAAGCACAAGAACACCTCTCCTTAGGAGGCTATTCTTCCCCTTGTACTGTTCATCCTCAGCCCAAGAGGCAATCCACCACCACCACACTGGAGTAGGGTATTACACCGCAACGGTGGCCCGAACCAGTATAAATCTTGTGTCCTTTGTGTTGTGAGTTCATCGAGTTAGTTCGTAAGATCTTAGCTAAGTTAGGACGTGGATCAGTAGGGGGGATATCTTTGCGCGCACCCCAGAGTTTGAACCTTAAGGGTTTTGCTAGAACCCGTGATCCGACATTTGGCGTGCCAGGTAGGGGTGCGCCGGAGCCTCTTCCCCACCAGTCGATCCGCCGACGCTCCGCGGTTCCGATGTACGGTGACCCGAGGGCTGACGACGACCGCCGGGCAGCCTGGCCTGCTCGGGCGGCGCCGCCTGCCCAGGAAGACCTCAACCCCGCGTCTCAGGCGGCGCGCACACCGCCAAACACCGCAGGGCATGGGCTGTGCGGTCACTCACCCTCTGCTCTTACTCCCCGACAGACGCGAGCTGCTACAAGGGCTACAAGCCACGCCGCGGCGACGACGCCGCGCACCAGGAGGGAGCAGGCAAACATGCGGGCCACGCTCACAGTGGCACATGAGCTGCTGTGGTGCCGACTAATGGAGAGCGGTCTAGATGCACTGCTGGAACGCGTCGCCGAGCTGCTGGACGCGGTGGCCACGGGAGCACCACCTTTCTGCTACCAGCTCACGCCCCAGGCCGCAGCAGGATCCCACGGCAGGCCTCGCCGCGCCCGCGTACCCCCAAGTGCGCCCGTGGGCTTCGTCGCCATCAGCACGATCCACGGTGGAGGGTGCCCCCTCGCACCCGCACCACCTCAGATGGGTGCGGGCACGAGCGTCATAGCACATGGCCCCATCGGAGCACCGCCCCGCCATCCTCAGGACAGCACGACGGTCCGAGCGACGTGGAGCGTGGGGCACTTTGGAGAGCTCTTCGGGGCAGCGGTCTCGGAGGCCTACGTGTCCCGCATGATGGACCAGGAGTATACGCCGGAGGACGACCCCGGCTCGTTCCTCGGGCCAGGATGGGCGGAGGAGGCGTTAGGAGCTGAAGCCTTCCAGGAGCCGCCAGAGAGCCCCACTGGCCGCGTTGTCGACAACAGATACATGGTACCACTAATCCCTCAGGGACAAGCTTATGCTAACCATGAGTCACAGATGAACCAGGACATGGCGCCAGCCGACGGTTCCAGCACGGCGATGCCCACCCCATCAGGAGAGACTCACTTGGGGCTGCGTGGGAGGGGCCAAGAGGAAGGGCCCTCCCTGCGTCGCATGGAGCAAGGCAACTCCCGGAGGTAGGCCCTCTGACGGGGTGGCGTCGGTGACCTTTCCCCCGGCAGAGGACCCGTGGTCACCGAGGGCGCCGCTGGCGTCCCCTCTGCCCTCGTTGGGCCGTCCTGGTTACCGATCGTCCCAACGGTGCTAGGGGTGGCGCAAGGCGGGGGCCTCGTTAGGCGATATGAAGTAAGGCTCACGCCTGTGAAGATTGCCGCCTGTGACACTCTCACGTAATAATAAGTGGGGTTGTACACGCCCCGGAGCCTCAAGAGAGCCACCCTCGGGCCTCGGGGGCTCCCTCTCACGCCCAGTGGCAGCACTTAGCTCCGCGCTGGTGAGAAGACGTCGGAGACTAGACTAGGCGCCGGACGCGGCCATTTGCTTTGGATCTCTTTTCCGTAACCCAGCCTTCTGGATTTGGATTTAAGTTGAAGTTGAATTTTCATTTGATGTGTGTGGGGGGATGCCTTTTCTCGTTCGAGCTATTTCTCGCAGTCTGGTTCTTGCCTTATTTCGGAGTTCGCGCCTATCGCTCCCCCCCGCGGGCCCCTCGCGAGCCGGGCTGGGCATGAAGCACACGAGCCACGCACGTGTCGTGCCGCTGGTGGCACTAGCTTATCACGCAGCCCCCTCGGGTGTGTCGACGAATTCCTCAGGAGCTTCTCAGAAACCCACAATCTCTCGAGCCGGTTTTGGGCTCGTCCAGGCTAAGGTAAACCGCAACAGCAACCTTGCCCCAGCATACGTGAGCGGGTGAAGACGCATACCCAATTTGACATAGAAGGATAAAAAGCTGTAATTTGTTTACATGAGGTGCTCCCCCTCTCAAAATGCTCTTACAATCTTCCGAGGCCACGCCCAAGTTTTTACAGGGTAAATAGTACGGAAACATGGGATCAGCCGGATATGTCGCTCGCTGCGTCCCCCATGTCATCTTCAGGCGCACCGCTGGCATCACTGTCGCCATCATTGGCGTCGCCTCCACCTCCACCGGCATCGGCATCGCCGTCGTCAACCACGTCACCTTCGTCCTCTGCAACTAATACCCCGTCGTCGTCAGAAGCGAAGGCCCTAACTAGCGCATCCACGTTGTCTTCAACCCATCGCGCAAGGTCGCCCTGGATGGCTTCTGGTATGGGAGCAATGGTGGCGTCAAAAACAAAGTTGGGATCGGCATTTCAGAGGTGGCTGAAGATGCGGGAGAACGCGCACCCGAGCAGGCTGCGACTCCTCTCTTCAACAAGTTGGTGAGCCCTCTCGGAACGGTTCTGTAGGCGCGTCACAACGTCGGCAAAGAAGCGGAGGTGGCTGGCATAGTCGTTTGCATGAGAATGCGGAGCATTCTCATCGCAGATATAGCCCAGGGCGGTGTTGGCCCTATTCCTGAGGCCCTCGAGCATGGGGGCGTGCACACGCTCCAACGTCCGCCGCTGAAGCACTTCATCCTTGTTCTGTCGCACGACGGACTCGGTGTCGGCGTCCCGCTGCCGAAGAAAGAGCACCTCGGTGCGGGAAGAAGCCAGCTCAGCCTGCGCCGAGGCCGGGGTGGTTGCGGTGGCCTCCTCCCGCCGTTCCACCTCGACCAACCTGGACTTGAGGGCAGCAGTCCTACCAGCGGCGCCGAATTCCACAAGCTTCAACTTCAGGTCGTGCCTGCTCTCGAGATCCGCGTGAGCCTCGACCACCCGACGGTCGACCTCCTCCTAGGCCCTGACCTTGCGCGTGCCAACGCTGCCCTCCGCCTGAGCAACCTGGCGCTCCCTCATCTCCAGCCGTTCGGGTTCAAGGCTGCCCTCCACAGCTTCCAGCGCCAGCACCTCCTCGCGCTTCCAGATCTCTTCCTCCTCGGCGGGCGTCCCCCTCAACGATGCAAGGGCAGCCCTGCGCACTTCCACCTGCTGATCCAAGATAGCGCTCCAGGCTTGGAGCTCCCATGCGCACTTCTCCGCGGCTCGCGACGGCGGTCAGCTTCCCGAGCCTCTTCCAGAGCTCGGGAGTAGGCCTCATGGGAGGCTGCGAGGGAAGCCTCAGCCTTCACATTATCCAGCTCGCGCTGATGGCGCCTGAGGTTGATGGACACCTTCAGCTTGTGCCACTCCTCTGCCAACCGAAGACCCTCGGCCTCAAGACGCGCGTCGACACCCATTGATGAGGGCATCAATACCTTTGTTACACCCACAGCCCCTGCTGCTATACATACTGGACCAATTACTAGAGCTCGCGCACGCGAATTGAATTATCAGGTACTTTCGTTTCTTGGTAACGATTCTAATGTTCGTGAGAATATGATGCTGCCTAAATTGGATACATTTGTTTTGCTTACAAATGAAGGGCCTACCTTGGACAAGAAAGATGAACCATGGAGCAAGTTCAAGCATGGAGATGATGGCATGCGAAAGGGGATCAAGAACGGAGTTACAAATGATGATTTCAGGACTTTGAAGCCACCATAAGGAGTGCACGAAGCCTTGGACGAAATATACAAGATGCCACTTCATAAATTTCGTCTAGATGCTATTTTAGGTGCTGCGTCACCTTATTATTGGGCCAGGCCCATGTATTTTCCAAATACTTAAGTATAGGCTGTTTTTAGAGTCTGTATGTGTGGGGAAACAAGAGTTAGGGTTGGTTTCGGACCCCTCCTCCAAGGGCCACGAAATCCCCCCTCTTCCTCCATATATACAACCCTTAGGGCATCGTTTAAAATTTGGGTTTTTGTTTAGATTAAAAGTTTGCCATAGCTGCAACTTCGCGTACTTCGTTTGTGTCCAACGACCAGACCAAGATGTCACAGAACCCCACCTTGATCAATAAAGCTTTCATCTTATATTCACAATATCCAGATTGCAATCTCAGTTTCTTGCTTGTTCTTCGTTTGCTCGCAGGAAACAGACCCTCGTGGTCAGGCTGATCGTGCTCCGGCGTGGTCAATAACCCCTCGGAAGTTGGTTTAGCGATTGCTAAGGCGCGACGTCTCGCACGTTCGTAGTGGGATTGTCAAGGTCGACTCCCACAGAAATGATAGCCACCATCTCATCGAAACATCGGGACACCTTTGCCTCTATCACCCATGAGTTCTTCACTGAGTCGGTTCATCGCGCCCATTGCCTCCTAGAAGATCTCACGACGAACAATGCTCCGCCCGTGCTCGAACTCAAGCGCACAACCCATCTCGTCGTTCACCATGGGGGTTGTGGGCAACGCCTGTAGCGGTGCACCCCCTCTCAGCAGGGGGCTGGTGGCTGGCTCTGCCCCAGGCGCCAGCTGGGCCTCGCGAGGGGCCCGAACTAAACGGGGCCCGTTGCTTGAAGAAGACCCTAGGATCAAAGCCAACCAGCCACCGACCACGACCATGGGAGGAGCCCTTGGCACGCTTGCTGTGCTCCGAGCAAGGCCGCGAAGAAAAGACGGCGAAGGCGCAAGCTCGAGACACCTTCATGACAGGCCAACTCCCACGGTTGACCCCACGCCGTGGGCAGTGCACGAGCCTGCAACGCTCGAGCTGGGCGGTTGAAACGGGGCGAGAGGGAGCTGCTTCTTAGGAGATTTCGCAGCCTTAGCATAATGGGTCCTCAGGAGTCAATCGTCAGGAAGGAAAGCAACACACATAAGATCACCAAGATGAGGTACTTACTCGTCAACAGCGATATACTTCCTCCATTTGAACGGCCCAAAGGTGACGCTGCCGCAGCTCGGGGACCCCTTCCTTTTTGTGGAGTTCTTCGAAGTCCACGCAAAGCCGGACGAAGCACTGGACATGGCGACCGAGACGGGGCACGGCTGGAGAAGTGCTCGAAGGGGCGGCCTGAGAAGCGCCAAGCTGAGGGGAGCTATCCGGCTCTGCCTCACAGCGACTTGCCAAGACCTTAGGAGCCCCGGCCATGGGAGACGCGGGCTGCATCGCCCCTTGAACCGCCTCCCTAGGGCAAGAGTCACGAGTCTCCGAGGTCGACGCTTCAGGAGCCCTGGTCGGCATCAGCATCTCGGCACCTTCACTATCGGCCCCCAGCGGTGCACGCCCCCCTGCACCAACACTTGGGGCGAGCTCGACGCCAGCGTCAAGGAGAGGGACCATGACAATGGGGTTCTCACGGGGCCCCACGAGGCCAACTGGGCACAACCCCCACTCGTCGAAGGAGGGCATCCGCTCTGCGAATGTCACCTTGTTCGAGCAGCGGTACAAAAGGCAACTCTTCCTCGGCAAGTCATCTGGCAACGGGACGCCCGTCAGGACCTCAAGCACCATTCACCGCGCCTCAAGGGGGAGCTTAGACTCCTCAAGTATCATGTGGTCCTGGCTGCTAAGCAAGGCCCACATCGGCCGGGAGTGGCACTGAAGCGGAGCGATTCGGCGCCGAATGAACTCCCTCACCACCATAGACACAGTCACGCCAAGGTCTTTGAGCCACCTCAACCTGAGCTAGACGGGGACAAGGCGTGGATCGGCGAGCCTTCGGTGGCACCAACTGGAGTTAGGAATGGTGGGCCCTGACGGAGAGGAGAGCAGGGGGCTGAGCACTCTGGCATCAACAAACACCCACCGTGTCCGAAAGTCGCTCGTGGATGGTGGAGGCTCGAAGTCGATCCCGTCGCCGGTCGTCGCCGCCACGGCTTGAAAGCTCAGGTATCCGGAGCTCTGCCGAGGATCGCTCAGGTGCAGTGAGAAGAAGTGGCGGAGAAGAGCCATGGAGGGAGCAATGCCTACCATGACCTCACAAACGAAGGCGAAGACGGCAAGAAGGGTCACGGATTGGGGATCAAGGTGCAACATGTGGATCTGATAATGGGAAAGCACTGCGTTGAGGAAGGCGGAGAAAGGAGGGACCAAGCCAGCCCAAAGGGCGTCGATGAAGAAAGGGACCTCAGTGGCTGCCCGGTCAAATGCGAGCATGAGATGCAGGCCAAGCCACCGTCTTTCCCCACTCATTGAAGCTGGAGGCAAGCATGGGACGCACCTTGCCCATGGCCTCATCGTTGAGCACCAGCGATCAGCGGCCGGGGGCGCACTAGCCGAAGACAGAGGCTTCTTCCCCTTATCCGCTTGCGTCGGCGCCATCGCGTTGGGGCAAGCAGAGCTAAGGTTAGATTGGAAAAAGGAGCAGAGTCCAGGGGAAGCAGAGGAGTTGGAGGAGAATGGCGCAAGCGATGGAAGAATAACTATGTAGACCGCGGTGGCCGTTTAGCCAGGCGGGTATCAAGGCAGCGTTGGGAAGCGGAGACACCCATGTCCAATCAACCGCCACACGTCGACCAAGGTCGCATGCTATTGGGGACCCGCGGCGCTCCGCACTTGAACTTTGGCTTCGCCTCGAAGCCAAGCCCGAGTGTGCCTTGGGCACGGGGGCTACTGTCGGCGTTCTGGGAACGGGGGTCCCCAGACTTGCCTGCCTGTGGCCCATGGTGTGGCTTTGCTAGCAGGCCTGTGTGGCCCATCTTCATCAACAACGAATCAAGACCCTCGCGAGGGGCCAAGCCTCGCGAGGCGGACGACACAAGACCTTCCCAGGAGCGGCCTCCCCAGGCTGGCTCGTGAGGGGCGGAGAGTTCAAGGCCACGCAAACCTCGCGAGGTTCTCGTGACGTGAGCCATGATGATCGAGACCAGGCGGGTGCCAGGCGGGCGCCAGCGCGCAGCGTACTTGTTTCCTCTTTGGTGCTAAGGGGGCAAGCACAGGCATGGAGTACGGAGGCATCAAGAATAGGTTTCCATATTGGCGCAACGAGACCAAGACCAGAAGGACGGCAATACGGAGGTCACCGTGGACCCCAAGACGAAGTCACCACCAGAGCCTTTGGCAGGCAAAGACTGCTTTTGTCAGGATAGCTTGTACTAGCTGCCCCCTTCGAATTGGATGTTGTGGGATCCCTTCCCGCTCAATATTTGGGAAGAGGACCAGGGCCTCTATATATAGGACTAACCACCAGCGTAGCTGGAGGACGGGATCTGAGATTGGAGCCACCACATCCTTAGCCACACACACACCGAGCACAAGAACACCTCTCCTCAGGAGGCTGTTCTTACCCTTGTACTGTTCATCCTTAGCCCAAGAGGCAATCCACCACCACCACACTAGAGTAGGGTATTACACCGCAACGGTGGCAAGAACCAGTATAAATCTTGTGTCCTTTGTGTTGCGAGTTTGTCGAGTTAGTTTGTAAGATCTTAGCTAAGTTAGGACGTGGATCGGTAGGGGGGAGATCTTCGCACGCACCCCAGAGTTTGAACCTCAAAGGTTTTGCCGGAACCCGTGATCCGACAGTAGGACTGGGGTTAACTAGCAGCAACAAGTCTCAAAAACTAAAGGGGGAACATAGATGAAAGCTACAGAATATGTATTGTTTGTACTCGAGATTAACTAGTTGGCACACAAAAGTATTAAGTAATAACATAGGTTATACTAGAAGTGGTATAATACTATAATCACCAGCTTGTGGGATAGCATTGGCTGATGGATGATAACTATGGAACAACGTTACCTAAAGAACAAGTCTCTTAGCTGAACTATGGAACAACGATAACTCCTGAACAAGATTCGTAAGGGATCAGCATGAATATACAGTGAAATGTGATAATCTATTTTCAATGCTTAGATGAATAACAAAGCCATAAATGTTGCACACAAGTAAGATGAGGGTACAACCTATCTGGCCGCCATCCATAGGAGTGAGCATCATGTGCTGACTTGTCGACGACCCTGCATTTGTTGTGGCTGTCCATGTCGGGAACGCGCATTCGATGCAGGGAAATGTTGAGTGGCGACTATAGCTCCCTTCTGGTGCATGCTTCCCTTGTTGGAGGAGCTTCGGTGAGTCGGAAGACGGTGTGGCTGAAGATGCAGAAAACACATAATGTTAAGAATGAAACATCTCTCTGATCTGAAGAAATACCCTAAGAGATCAACAGCAAGGTACGAGAGTGGTCACACGTCTATTGACTGAATACTAAATTGGGGTCACATGATTTTATTTTATTTTGGTACTGTCTGATCTATGCCGGATGGCTTGATGGTCGTCTTGTGCCTCCCAGCTAACACTGTTCGGTATCTTCCTCGAAGAGCCAGCGACAACCAGCAGAGCAGCCTGCCTCCACCGTCCATGGCCCCGATCAAAACCCTGCTCCCCGCCCACCGCACTACCGTGGTTGTGCTGCCCCCGGGCCAATCCACAAAGACTCGCCGTCATCCACATCCGGCGGCGGTAGTACCTTCAACCCACGCAACTCTAAGCTAGCCATCTAAGCGTTGCTTCTGCGGCGAACTTGCGCCCTCACACCATTACGTTAGACACCAGCCAACCGGTAGCCTAGGAGCTCCGCCGGCTCGAGGAGTGCTGCTTCCTATTGGGAATCGATTTTCCCAGAATAAAAATTTAGATAACTAACACCTAAATAAAGTGATTTGAGATGAGGGTGTGACCTATCTGGCGGCCCGGTGAAGTAGGCTGCTCCAGCTGCCTAGTCGATGAGGCCGGCGCGGTTGCAGTGTCTACCGGCGGTAGGGAAGTAGAGATGTCGCGATGGTCGACGGCTACAGGGAAGTAGCGCCGGGGATCTGGACGGGTCCAAAGTTGGAGCCGCTCCGGCGTCGTGAACAATGGCGGGGGTGAGTCGGCTCTGGTACGGTTCACGCGGCCGTCATCGAGGCAGCTCCGGCTGCACGGAGTAAGAGGCAGACGACCTAGTGCACGACGGCAAAATGGATAGCGTCTCCGGTATTAGAGAGGAGGGCAGCTGTGAATTTGGTGCGGTGGGGGTGAGGGGGTCCGGGACTAAGTGGTCCTCGGGCGTCCGACCTATTGGATATGGGTCGGACTGATGGGCCATGAAGATACGAAGACCGGAGACTCTACCCGTGTCCGGATGGGACTCTCCTTGGTGTGGAAGGCAAGCATGGCGATCAAATATGAAGATTCCTTTCTCTGTAATGGACCTTATGTAACCCTAGATCCCTCCTATGTCTATATAAACCGGAGGGTTTGGTTCGTAGACACATCCTCATAATCATAGTCAAACAGGCTAGACTTTTAGAGTTTAGCCATTATGATCTCATGGTAGATCAACTCTTGTAACACTCATATTCATCAAGATCAATCAAGCAGGAAGTATAGTATTACCTCCATAGAGAGGGTCCGAACTTGGGTAAACATTGTGTCCCCTGTCTCCTGTTACCATCGACCTTAGACGTACAGTTCGGGACCTCCTACCCGAGATCCGCCGGTTTTGACACCGACTTTGGTGCTTTCATTGAGAGTTCCACTGTGCCGTCAAAAGATAGGGTCGATGCCTTGCCTTGTTCTCAAGGACAATATCACCTTCGGAGGAACACTGGCCCCAGGCCAAACCCTCTGGCTGGGCGGCTTCATCATGTCCGCACGTTCGGCCGTTAAGCCGACGATGACTTCTCGGGTCATCAAAAATCCCCTCCATGTTGACTCCAACTACTCCAAGCAGATGGATCCAGCAGAGCTGTCATCTTTAAGCGAGCTCCTAGATTGCATTGCCGCCCTGGGGGTCGCCACAGACTATGATCGGATTGGATTTAAACCCGGCCAAAGAGAAATTAAAACTCTGCCGATCACCCATCAAATAGCGGTAGTAGAGGAGCAAGACGACAACTCTTCCTCTATATTGAGCACGAATTACGTTCGGATCTCCGAACTTGAAGAGCCAGACACCTACCTATAGAAAGACTTGTCTGTTCCTCCGAACATAGAATCGGACGACAAGCCCAAAAAATCAGCTGACATCTCGGAGCCCGAACTACTAAGTCCGGAGGTTCTTCAAACTCCGGATCCTAAATTGGGTTAGGGTTTGGATTTCAAACCACCCACCCACCCAGATATAAGTGCTCTCATGGGCGTACGTCAGCAATATCAGGAAATGGTCCACCACTTCTGGGCCAGATTCCTCCTTGTCAAAGATAAGATTGAAGATTGCCATGATGAAGACGCGATCTCAGAGTTCCACAGCAATTGCACGGATGAGTGAATCCTCGACGCCATCAACCATCGTCGCATATCACGCTTCACGGACTTGACAACCATAGTATACAAGTACTGCGCAATGGAAAGCGCTTGGAAAACTCAGGCAGCTTGCTCGGAACCGCCGGCTTCCACCCAATCCCTCGTTCAGGTGAAAAGGACACACCCTAGTGGCATGCCCGGCCCAATGATAAAGAAATATAAGCCCATTACGGGACACAGAACCGTTCTGGAGGGATGGCTCGATGGACCATGCAAGTTACACACAACACCAGATACTATATCAACCCACATCCTTAGAGCATGTTGGATACTTCGGCAGGTGGCCAAGAGCGGCGAGGATATCCTCACCAAAAATAACCCAGAGCAATATCCCCCAGAAGACGACGACCTCAGAGTATTGACGGTCTTCAATACTTTTTCTTCAAACAATAAGCATAAAAGGGCACTCCGCAACCTTGCCAAATTCTACCAAATCGCAACAACAAACCCTTGGAATGACACGGCCATAACTTTCAATGTCGATGACGGACCAAAATTCAGGACAATCCGGGCACCAGCCGCTTTGGTCCTCGGTCCAATCGTGGATGGCTTTTGGCTCACCAAGGTTCTCATGGACGGCGGCAGCAGAGTAAACCTAATTTACAAGGATACACTCAGTAAAATGGAAGTAGACAGGAGCCGCATCAAGCACAGTAGCACGACCTTCCGGGAAATTGTTCCTAGTCGGGAGGCGTGATGTGCGGGAAAAATCACACTCGACGTGGTATTCGGCACACCGAAGAACTATCAGACCGAAGAACTAACCTTCCAAGCGGCCCCTTTCAACAGTGGATATCACGCCCTATTGGGGCGAGATGCATTTACACGCTTCCAGGCTATACCTCACTATGGGTATATGAAGCTCAAGATGCCTGGGCCCAACGGCATAATCACTCTCGCTAGTGATCCGGACATAGCACTCCGTGCCAAAAATAAACCGCATCCCTGGCCCTTGAGGCATTATCTGAAGCCCTCGCGGCCGAAGGATTAACCACATTACGCTCCATGGTGGATAGGGACGACATAATCCTGGACAAATGACCCAAATCCACCCCCTTCAAACCAGCTCAAGAAATAGTCAAATTCCAAGTCCATCCAATGGACCCTAAGAATATAACATCTACCGAGGTGCAACTATACCTAATGGTTGACACCGCGCTACGATATATTCGCCTGGCACCCTTTTGATATGCCAGGATATAACACCCTCGATGCGACTATAGCTCCCACGTATCGAGGCACGACTTAGAGACATAATCGCATTGAAGGCATATGTCGCAAGTTAGGCAATCTTCACAACATCCCATGTAATATGAATAATAAAGGGGAGAACATAGTTGGCTTACACTCGCCACGTCAATCAAGAACATAAATAACATTACATCATCCAAAACACTCATGGCCCGACTACGGTGCCAAAATAGAAGAGAACCCAACATGCGAAACGGTCCCAATCACCCCCAACTGGGCACCACTACTGATCATCGGGAAAGGAAACGTAGTATCGTTGAGAGTCTTCGTCGAACTCCCACTTGAGCTCATAACCGTCACCTGGAGCGGAATCACCTGGACCTGCATCTGGTATAGTAGGAATCTGTGAGCCACAGGGACTCAGCAATCTCGCACCCTCTCGATCAAAACTATTTAAGCTTATAGGAAGGATAGGCAAATATATGTGGAGCTGCAGCAAGCGACTAGCATAAATGGTGGCTAACTTATTCGCAAAAGAGAGCGAGAAGAGGAGGCAAAGCGCGAGCGAGAATCTAGAGGAACAACCTGCGCAAACATTACTCCAACACCGTGTCCACTTCCCGGACTCCGCGGAGAAGAGGCCATCATGGTAACACACTCAGTTGATTCATTTTAATTAAGGTTCAAGTTATCTACAACCGGACATTAACAAATTCCCATCTGCCCATAACCGCGGGCACGGCTTTCGAAACTTCAATCCCTGCAGGGGAGTCCCAACTTAGCCCATGACAAGCTCTCACGGTCAACGAAGGAATAGACCTCCTCCCAAGATGTTCCGATCAGACCCGGTATCTCGGTAACTCAAGACACTTCGACAGGTTAAAACAAGACCAGCAACACCGCCCGAATGTGCCGACAAATCCCGATAGGAGCTGCACATATCTCTTTCTCAGGGCACACTCAGATGATACTAGCTACGAGTAAAACCAACCCTCAAGTTTCCCCGAGGTGGCCCCGCAGGCAGCTCAGTTCGGACCAACACTCAGAGGAGCACTGGCCCGTGGGGGGCTAAAATAAGATGACCCTTGAGTCTGCAGAACCCAAGGGAAAGAAAAGGCTAGGTGGCAAATGGTAAGACCAATGTTGGGCATTGCTGGACAAGCTTTAATCAAGGTGAAATATCAAGGGGTTCCCATTATAACCCAACCGCGTAAGGAACGCAAAATCCGGGAACATAACACCGATATGACGGAAACTAGGGCGGCAAGAGTGGAACAAAACACTAGGCGAGAGGCCGAGCCTTCCACCCTTTACCAAGTGTATAGATGCATTAAGATAACATGGCAATATAATGATATCCCAACAAGTAAATAAAAGATGTTCCAACAAGGAACGGCCTCCAATCTTCACCTGCAACTAGCAACGCTATAAGAGGGGCTGAGCAAAGCGGTAACATAGCCAATGAACGGTTTGCTAGGACAATGGTGGGTTAGAGGTTCAACATGGCAAATGGGAGGCTGACAAGAAAATGGTAGGCATTGTAGCATTGGCATAGCAAAAGAGCGAGCAAACTAGCATAGCAAAGATAGTAGTGATTTCGAGGGTATGATCATCTTGCCTGCACAGTTGTCAGAGTTGACTGGATCCTCAAGAGCAAACTCAACGGGATCCTCGTTAGCAAACTCTTCTCCCGGATCTACCCAAACAAGAAAACAAGCAACAAGGATACAATCAACCACGTGCAAGACCAAGCAAAATGATGAAATGATGATATGCTATGCGGGATGCGATGCGGGATGCAAAAAGCAAGATATGACAGGAAATGCATGAACCTGGCCTCAACTTGGAATTCCAAGGGTGCCACTGGAAAGATGAGATGAAATCGCTTGAAAACGATATAAAGAACGCCAGAATCAGAGTTACGGTTTGGAAATGGCAAGCGATTCAATATTGACACCAGTTTGTGATTTCCAGCAAGTAGGCACCTAAATGCAATGAAATGAACATGCTACAGCCACCAAACATGACAAAAAAATACATGGCAGGGATGCACACAAGATGCTTAACAAAAGACTAGCACTGAGACACGGCCAATTCATCCATTATGAGGTTCAAACAAGCATGGCAAAAACGCAAATGCAAAACAGATTCCAGACTTAGTGAAATTAGCACTTCTCTGAAATTTCAGATCATGAAGCCCTCTTCGGAGCAGCAAAACAACATGATACATGACCTGATTAAGACAAGTAAGAACATGGCATGAAGCTACTCAACAAGATTAACAAAAGACCCAAAGTGACCTGGGGCCAAAAGGGTTCACAAAATATACTAGCGGGCACACGAACATAGCTAAAACACAATCAATTTTCAGACTTAGTGAAACTGAGACATGCTGAGATATAACTCACGAAGGCATGTAAACGAGCTCGATGCACTCACCACGGTGCAAGTCATGGAAAGGCAAGCATACATCCATTAATAAGGCACAAAATTCTAGCTAGACAAGGCAAGAACAATGGCATAGCATGCACGGATCAACCACAACAACATCGGCAAAATCGCAAACGAGTTGACGATCTGCCCAGATTCACAACGAACCAAAAGTAGAGCTCGATTGACTCAAGCTAGGGTGCTCCATAATTGCAAACAAATACATGGATGGATAGAGCATAACATGATTAACAAAACTCCTTTACTGATCATCCTCAAAAGAGGCATGGATCACTAGGAAACAAGCTGAACATATGGCATCATGAACTAAATAATCCCAGACTTAGTGAAAACAACTAAGTCTCTGAAAACAGATTTCCCGGGTGCCTCTCTTTGCAAGCTTGCACAAGTCACCACACACATCCTAAAAATGCATGGGTTGCACCTCTGGAAAGAAGACAAAATCCTTAACAAAACATATGAAGGACTCACAGGCATATCATGCACACAACAATCATGGCAAAAATGACAAAAGTCTAAGATGAACTAGCAGATCTGACAATTAACTCACGAAGCCTCCTTCTAACAGCATTTTGGGCTATGAACTCAAATGAAAATGATTCAATGGAATGAAATGATGGACTCGTCGAGACGAACATTTTGATATACTACATGCCCAAATCGGAGCTACGGATGCAAAGTTACAGCAGGTCAAAGATCGCATAAAAAATTAGGGGAGAGGGCAAAAGTCAACCCTCGCTAGGGTTTACTGTAGCAGTGGATCCAGATCTAGGCGCGCATTGTTCACCGGCGGCGCGGAAGCCGAGGACGGCCGGCGCCGGAGCCGATGGAGCTCACCGGCGTGAGGGGAGGAGAAGGGCGGCGGAGAGGCTCGGGCGAGGCCGGCGCGGAGCGACGCGGAAGCCGAGGCGGGGCGGTGACCCGAGCTCGCCGGCTCGGCCGGGGAAGGAGGCGGACGGCGGCGGAGGCCGGCAATGGCGGCCACGGCGGCGCGGAGAAGGTCGGTGGCGGCGCGGCGAACGGCGTCGGGGAGGAGAAGGGCGGCGGGCGGCGCTCCTCCTCTGGGCCGCGGGGGCTCTACGCGGGCCGGGCGGGCCACGCGCGGAGGTGGCCGGCGGGGACACGTGGCGGATCGCGGTTTGCTGCGGGCGGCGGCGGACGTTGTCCGGTGCGGCGGAGATTTTTTTAGGGTTTCGAGAGGGGGAGATGATCCGAAAATGAGGGGGAGGGGGCTATTTATAGGCATAAGTGGAGCTAGGAGAGTCCAAATGAGGTGCGGTTTTCGGCCACGCGATCGTGATCGAACACTCTAGATGATGGAGCAGAGTTTGGTGGGTTTTGGGCCAAATTGGAGGGGTGTTGGGCTGCAACACACACGAGGCCTTTTCGGTCCCTCGGTTAACCGTTGGAGTATCAAACGAAGTCCAAATGATACGAAACTTGACAGGCGGTCTACCGGTAGTAAACCAAGGCCGCATGACAAGTCTCGGTCCAATCCGGAAATGTTTAATCCCCACACACGAAAGAAAGCTAGAAATGACCACCGGAGGAGAACGAAGCGCCGGAATGCAAAACGGACAACGGGGAAAATGCTCGAATGCATGAGATGAACACGTATGCAAATGCAATGCACATGATGACATGATATGAGATGCATGAAAATGAAAACAACATACGGAGACAAAGACCCGAACCCGAGGAATAAATATAACTTAACGCCGGAAATGGCAAGAGTTGGATTACAAATTGGGAAAGATATATCCGGGGCGTTACACAGGAATCCCACACAGATTGGCAGAACACAACCTCAACATATTTAAGGGATATAAACCGGTCAAACGAACACTGTGGAACTTTTCCGAACCCAAGCATCAAGCTATGGGGGAGGAGCTAGCCAAGCTAATCGACGCTGGATTCATTAGAGAAATAAAACACCCGTACTGGCTAGCAAACTTGGTGATGGTGCCAAAGAAGGATAAATCTTGGCGCATGTGCGTCGATTTCAAAGACCTCAATAAGGCATGCCCTAAGGATCCCTTCCCCCCTCCATCGACCAGATTATCGATGCCACCGCAAGACATGACTCTCTAGGCTTCCTCGACGCACATTCCAGATACCATCAAATCAAAATGAAGGAGTCCGATCAAGCCACAACGGCATTTATTACCGCATACGGGCCATTATGCTTCAACACCATGCCCTTCGGGCTCAAAAACACCGGGGCCACCTACCAACGCATGATTCAAACATGCCTGGAGAAACAGATCGGCAAGACAGTTGAAGCATACATCGAAAATGTTGTCATTAAAACTAGGCACATCGACTCACTAATAGACGATTTACGTCTCACATTCGAAACATCCGTGCATATGACATCGAGCTCAATCCGGAAAAGTGTGTTTTCGGCGTACCTACCGGAAAGCTGCTGGGCTTCATTGTTTCCAATAGAGGAATTGAAGCAAATCCAGCTAAAATCCGAGCCTTGACACAATTGGCTACACCGACGGACCTCAAACAGGTCCAAAAGCTCGCAGGATGTGTGGCTGCTTTAAGCCGCTTTATCTCCAGATTGGGAGAAAAGGCATTGCCACTGTATCGCCTTCTTCGGCACACCGATCACTTCGAGTGGACGGATGCGGCAACAGACGGACTGGAAGAAATAAAAACCCTTCTTGCAAGCAACCCAATCCTGGCCGCACCGAACGTCGGTGAACCTATGTTATTCTACATATCGGCAACACACCAGGTGGTGAGTGCCGTTCTCGTCGTTGAGCGAGAGCAGGATGGACACAAATTCCCACTTCAGAAGCCGGTATATTACGTATCCACCGTCCTCACACCATGCAAATCCCGATACCCTCATTATCAAAAGATAGCATACACGGTCTTCATGGCATCCCGGAAGCTACGACACTACTTCCAAGAATGTTCTATCACGATGTCTTCCGAAGTCCCACTCAATGATATAATAAACAACCGCGATGCTACGGGCCGGATAGCCAAATGGGCGATTGAGCTCCTTCCATTCGACATAACATACAAACCGCGCCAAGCCATCAAATCCCAAGTACTGGAGTACTTCGTCGTCGAATGGACAGAGGCCGAACTCCCTAAAGAGTATGACACATATTCCAACTGAGTTATGTATTTTGATGGTTCCAAAATGCTGGCAGGATTAGGAGTGGGCGTCATTTTAACGTCCCCCACTAGATACGTAGTCCAGCACGTGCTCCAAGTATTATACACAGACTCCAACAATGCAGCCAAATACGAGGCCTTATTGCATGGTCACCATATGGCCGTCTCCATGGGCATATAACGCCTGGAAGTGCGCGGGGACTCAAACCTCGCAATATCTCAAATAAATGGAGATTTTGATGCCAAAGATCCGAAGATCGCAGCTTATTGCAAGGCCGTCCTAAAAATGTTGGCCCGGTTCGAGGGGCTCGAGTTTCATCACGTGGCTCGAGAAAGTAATCAAGCGGCAGATGTACTTGCCCGCATTGGCGCTAAGCGTGGCCCCGTCCCACCTAACATCTTTCTGGAAAGGCTTTTTAAGCCGTCCATGGTGTGGCAAGGGGAGAATGGCAACACCAGTCCGGATCCGAACACAATTCCGGATTCTGAACGCAACGACATCATCGGTGGCCCAACCATCGAAATAACACCGTCGGCCCATCTCATAATGGCAGTCATTGCCCCATGGACCGAATCCTTCTTGGCCTACCTTGATAGGAGAGAACTCCCGGAGGATCAGAATGAGGCTCGCCACATTGTCTGGTGTTCGAAGGCCTACAAGGTCCATGACGGAGAGCTCTACAAGAAAAGCTCTACCGGAGTTCTTCAAAGATGTATCTCCGAGGAAGAGGGGCGGCAGCTCTTGGCTGAAATTCATGCCGGTCTCGGCGGGCACCACGCCACAGCTCGGGCCCTTGTAAGCAAGGCCTTTCATAGAGGTTTTTACTAGCCGACGGCCCGAGCAGATGCAAAGGACCTGGTCCAACGATGCGTCGGATGACAGCTCTTCGCCAACCAAAGCCATATGCCCCCCACCGCTCTACAAACAATCCCCATCACTTGGCCTTTTGCGAACTAGGGCTCAATATGGTCAGACCCCTTAAAGGAGGAAGCCATAAGAGGAAGTATCTGCTGGTCATGGTGGATAAATTCACTAAGTGGATAGAGGCCAAACCAGTTAAAATGGCCGAGGCGGGGCCAGTGATAGAATTCATATCCGGTGTGGTGCACCATTATGGTGTTCCACACAGCATAATCACCGATAATGGCACCAACTTCACAACTGATGAGGTGAAAACCTGGTGTGCTAAGTTCGGCATTAAGCTCGACTACGCCTCTGTCTATCACCCGCAAACAAACGGCCAAGTCGAAGGGCCAATGGTATTATTATGAGCGGCATCAAACCCAGACTAGTGCGGTCTTTGAGAGAATCAGACAAGCACTAGGTTGAGGAGCTTGACTCCGTACTTTGAGGGCTGCGGACCATGCCCAACCGTACTACTGGATATACACCATTCTTCATGGTGTACGACGCAGAGGCTGTGTTACCCTGCGATATTATCCATGACTCACCTCGAGTGCGCATGTACGAAGCAAGAGAGGCCGAGCTTGATCGGCAGGACAGCCTAGATGCCCTGGAGGAGGAATGCGATGTTGCAAAGGCCCGTTCCACATTTTATCAACAACATGCCCGTAGATATCAAAGCAGAGAAGTACGGGCCAAGACTTATAATGTTGGCAAACTCGTTCTACGCTTGCCGGAGAAGAAAAAGGACAAACTCAAGCCCAAGTGGGAGGGTCCCTTCATCATTGACGAAGTTCTCACAGGAGGAGCATACCGCCTGCGGGCTGCATCAGACAATCTCCTAGAACCGAAACCTTGGAACGCGGCCAGACTCCCAAGATTCTATGCCTAGCGCCAAACTATTCGTTCGTCTCCTTCTTCCTGTTGTTTCCTTTACTTTTTCTTCTCTTTTAGTTCCTTTTTTCCTTTTTCTAAACCTTAGAGCTTTTGCACGGATAAACCATGCACCTGTGATGTACACATCCTTGAGCATGTATGTCCACTATACCTGGGGGCTTCCTGGACAGAAGCCTATTCTTATTTTCTGAGCATCAAGCTCATCACATATGCGCTTTTTCCCATATGTACCTTTCCTTCGCCATTATATGCATCGATATGACTTAAGTTTTGTCCAAGCTGGGTTGCCTGGCTCCTGTGCTTATGCCCTACGTTCCCGTTAGTTTGGCTAGGGCATAAAGGGAGCACCTCTGTGATTGTTACTGCTAGGTCATCCGGATGTGTACCTCAGACTGGATGAAGCCGAAAACTAGCGTTCTTAAGAGAATATTCGGTCGGCGGACTAAAGATGTTTTATACTCCTTCCATTATGAACCCCCAGATGATTACCTATGCTGTGATGTTACCAATCATAGTTTGGACATGCATTTTAACGCATGAACACCCAGGGAAAGGAACCCTTAACGGAACTATTCTCTCTGGAAGATGTTTCTTACAATCATGATGTAATATAACATAACTAGCCAGATACAAATTGTTTGTTCAAGCAACTATGACCCCTACGCCTGGTTTCCACGCATACCCTAGTCTATTTTACCGCTCAGGTATTCGGAAATACTCCGCACATTCGGGTCCAGAGGTCGAAGCGAAAAGGTCTGCCATGACAATTGTTTTTGCAATTCAGCTAGAGTCACATATGTCAAGGAAAGTACATAGTCACTAGGGCTCAAAAATTTCCTCCTCTATGCCGTCCAGCAGGCGGTCTAACTTACAATCCTGCTAGGAATACTTGGAGGCTACTTCTACTTGGTCATATACCAAATTAACGGGAACTTCTTTTCCATCTGACCCTAGAGGTCCGACCCGAGCCATATGATTCGGGTCAAACTTGGTATACCGTGTTTTCACCATGGCCCAGGCTTCCCTCGCACCTTCCCGACAGGCCGATATCTTCCATAGTCGAAAGTGTCGTCGCGCTCCCTTGAATAGGTTATAAGGTCCTCCATCTTTCCCGGAGGGGAGGCGGGTGGCCATAGGGCCTTGGAAACACTTCGCATCGCCTGCCGAGCTTGCTCGTGCACCTGCGATAGCTCTTGTAGCAGATCACTCGAAGATCCGAACATCTCCTCAGGACGACCAATCAGCATACCTGTAGACATAACTCTATCGGTCCCTTCTATCTCTGTATTATTCGAAGGTAAGTTCGACCACATACTGAATATGCCGCCTTGCAGCCTTTTATTCTCCTTTACGGAGTCCGCCAGCTGGGCCCATATATCTTTCAGGTCCTCGCCTTGTTGGGTATTCGAATCCTGGAGCTTGTTTTTCTCCATCATGACTTTTGTTACCACACGCTCGCCCGCGGCTAGCAGTCACTGCAAAAAAAATACACTTCTGCGATGATACGTATTTGTCACAGTAGGTCACGTTTTTTGTCATGCATGTACATCCATGACAAATTTATGACAGAATCAAGATATTCATACCTATGCTGTCGTAGAAGTGTTCCATGACATTACCAAAATTATCATAACGGAAGTGTCCACTTCCATGATGATAAATCGCACGTCAGAGAAGTGCTTTCGTCAAGGGTGACCGACATGTGGCATCCACTGTAACAGAACGCTGTTAAGCTATTGGGTCCGGTTTTGGATCCGATAATCCATTAACAGACCGGACCAATGGGGATTTTCCACGTGTATAATCATCATTGGCCGGAGGAAACAGGTGTTGCCTCACCGTTGGGACAGATGTCATCCACTCATTGGACAGGAGGCGCCTATGATAGGTCGACACATGGCACGGCCCTACAGTGGCCCATTCTGGTGAAAAAGGCCGGCCCAGTAAAAAATAGCAGGCTGGCCCATATAAGGCCTACTTGTGTCAGGTCCATTTAAGCCCATGGCCCATATGAGATGTGCCAATTCGGCCCATTAAAGATTTGATACCATTGCAGCCCATCGTTAGTTCGAGCCCGTCAACAGCCCGCTATATATTTGGGCTCAATATCGGCCCGATGAGATTTCGGCCTGTTAACGGCCCATTCAATGGATGGGTCAATTTTCACAATGTACATCTTTCGGCCTTTTAATGACCCATTTAAATAGTGGGCTAATTTTTGACCTGACGTGTCTTTCAGCCTGTTGGCGGCCCATAAATCAGTTGGGCCATTTGTAGTCGGACCTGAGTTTCGGCCTTTTAGCGACCCATTTAAGTGTTTGGCCAATTTCCGGCCCGGTGTGTCTTTAAGCATGGTGACGGCCCATATATCTGTTGGGCCATTTGTAGTCGGACCTGAGTTTTGGCCTTTTAGCGACCCATTTAATTGTTGGGCCAATTCCCGGCCCTGTGTGCCTTTTAGCCTGTTAACGGGCCATAAATGAGTTGGGCCATTTGTAGTTGGACCTGAGTTTTGTCCTTTTAACGACCCATGCCCTTCATGGTCCAATACCAGCCTGGTTTCTCTTCCGGCCTGCTAAAGGCCCACAACATAGTTGGGCCATTTACAATACGACTTGACTTTCGGCCTCTTGGCGGCCCATGCTCTTCATGGTCCAGTACAAGCCCGTTGTCACTTTCGGCCTGCTAAAGGCCCACAGTATAGTTGGGCCATATGTAGCCCGAACTTAGTAACGGCGTGTTAACGGCCCGTGAAATAAATTGGGCCCACCTATTGCCTGCTTCGATATCATCCTGTTAACGAGCCGGGAGTTAAGAGGGCCGGCCATTAACTTTCGGCCTGGTAATGGCCCATTAACTTAATGGGCCCACCAAATTTCATACATGTCTTTAGGCCAAATTAGATAATTTGAGCCCATTACGACGAGCAATTATGCACAGGACCAAAACTGATCAAGAAAAGGTACGTCATATAGGGAAAAACATTGCACATCCAGCATATATTACAGGAAATTACATCCACTGGACAATCAAATATTGATGCCAGTGCAAATAAATGAACAGAACCTAACGATCTACAATGTCACAATATGCAACCTCAACACGGATGATGCCCATAAGCATGTGGGCAAGTTCTTGCTGCTTTGCTACACTATCTCTGAAAACATTGATCAGTTGTTGTGTTGCACGACTCTGCACCTCTGATTCCTCCACCATTTCCATCATTCCTTCAGCCATTAATTGGTTCACAAACATACATTTTTTCGTTGCATTCGAGACAGAGGATACTGAACAGATTCAGATGGAGATTTTGGCAGGCTTGTATTATTGATAGCGGAGAGTGTCTCGACCACTGCATCATAACGTAAATTAGGAGGGGAACCAGACAGATTAATCATGAGTTATTGGCATATTACCTAGCCTAGATTTATTGGAAAGAAACAATGGGGTTGCCTTGCTGTTTTCAGAGTTTGTCTTCTTATCTTCAGCAGCCTGCACCAAATTAAGACACTAGCATTGCTATCATTGGCCAAGCCAGATAATAGGAATGCAACATTGGGACAACGAACGTTTGGGCAACTAGCTAACACCAAATTAACACAATATGGCACAGCTATCTTCAGCCAGGTAAGGTAATACGAAAGCAACATTGACACAATGAATGAATGGGCAACCAGAGCAGCACTACAAGTCAGTAATGTGCATCATATGAGATAGTACACTCATGCAGCTCCGTATGCAAAACTATCAGGCAGTTTTCTTTAGAAAAATCAACATTGGCGCCTTTAACATTTTGCTACAACTAATTTTAGATCAGACAAAGGTTGGATTCACGTCGATTAACAAAATACATGCTGATGTAAAAATATAGTGATATACAACAGGTACTTACATCAGCATTGGAGCATAGAGAATTCCCGCAAGATGTTTTCCTCAAATACAATCCCAATGAAGGAAATCTTCTATCATTTAACCTTATTTTCTAAAAGAGAGATGGGTAAGAAACATGTAGAAAATATGATCAGAATGCTATAAAATTTCATGATGTGAGGATATGCACACGCTTCTTAGAATGGAGTTGACATTCTTTTGCTGGACTGGAGCGGACTAGTTCTTTGGCCACTAGAATCTGCGTATTATCAGTGGGAGTTGGGTTTCTCTATGCTGGAGCAGTATCTATGAAAAATGGAGTTGGTTTATTATCTCCTGGCATTTGGATCTTTTGCAAAGACCTGGTTTGTAACCCTTCAGATTCTAACATAGCCGTCTTCCCCTTGCATGCCTTATATAGAAGAATGGTGCTTCAATTATAAAACATGCTACAACAGATATGGAATAGGTACTGAAGAATAGAAAGGCATGAGATATTGACATGTATTCCCTCCATCCGGAAATAAATGGATGGGTCTAGGCGTATTTCAATTCTAGATACATCCTGTTTTATCCATTTCTGCGACATGTTATCCGGACGGAGGGAGTATGATGTAAGAGCTAGGGATACGACAGGACAACATAGTAAAAAAAACTAAAACCCCACTTCAGAACCAAAGTAATCAAACCCACTGATATGAGATAGTACACTCATGCAGCTCAGGATGCAAAACTACCAGGCAGTTTTCCTTACTGAAATCAACATTGTGGCCTTTAATCATACATTTTGCTACAACTAAATTTAGATCAGATAAAGGTTGGATTCACGCCGATTAACAAAATACATGCTGAAGTAAAAATATAGTGATGTACAACATGTACTTACATCTGCATTGGAGTATAGAGAATTCCTGCAAAAATCTTTCCTCACAGACGATACCAGTGCAGAAATTCTTCTATTTGTTAACCTTATTTTCTAAAAGAGAGATGGGTAAGAAACATGTAGAAAGTATGATCAGAATGCTATAAAATTTCATGATGCAAGGATACATACACGCTTCTTAGAATGGAGTTGACATATTTTTGCTGGACTGGAGCGGAGTAGTTCTTTGGCCACTGGAATCAGCTTATTATCAGTAGGAGTTGGGTTTCTCTGTGTTGGAGCAGTATCTATAAAAACTGGAATTGGTTTATTATGTCCTGGCGTTTGGATATTTTGCAAAGACCTGGTTTGTAACCCTTCAGATTCTAACATAGTCGTCTTCCCCTTGCATGCCTTGTATGGAAGAATGGCGCTTCAGTTATAAAACATGCTACAACAAAGAGATGGAATAGTTACTGAAGAATAGAAAGGCATGACATATTGACATGTATTCCCTCCATCTGGAAAAAAATGGATGGGTCTAGGCGTATTTCAGTTCTAGATACATCCTTTCTTATCCATTTCGGCAACATGTAATCCAGACGAAGGGAGTATGGTGTAAGAGCTAGGGATACGACATGACAACACAGTAAAAAACACTAGTTGAATGTAAAACTGTATGCTAGTGGAATACGCACAGAAAAAACTAAGGCAGCATACACGTGTATGATTGGGAAACTAAGATGGCATTGCAACGGAGCACTAGAACAACACTTCAATGTAAAAAAACATGGTATGGTAGACAGATGAAGTACGTACTGATGAATAACAATGCATAAGATCTTCAGAAGCATGATGTCCAAATTAAGCAGATGGCATTGCGATAGAGTAGAATGACGGTACTTGAATTTGAAAACATGTTATCATGAATGGAATAGGTACTGAAAAACAGGAAGGCATGACATATTTTACATGCATGATCAGCATGCTAAGCACATGGCATTGCAACAGAGTAGATACACTCCAGGACATTATATGCATGTTGTACCGATATCACGGGCCAAGTTAGAGCAAGGACCTTGTGGTGTGAAGAGGATTCAACATCTTTCTGCAAGTCTTATGAACAACTGCCTTTACATGTTCCATCATATTGGGTATCATTGACATCATCTTTATTGGCCTTTACATTGCTCCATGAGGTTCTTGTGGATATATAAGTGTGTGCAATTATATCTGACATGCATGGAATACAACTAGTAGTTAGATTTATGTAATGAGTGCCTATAGGAGACAACATAAATAGTAGGACTGGGGTTAACTAGCAGAAACAGGTCTCAAAAACTAAAGGGAGAACATAGATGAAAGCTACAGAATATGTATCGTTTGTACTCGAGATTAACTAGATGGCACACAAAATACTAAAGAACAACATAGGTAATACTAGAAGTGGTATAATACTATAATCACCAGCCTGTGGGATAGCATTGGCTGATGGATGATAACTATGGAACAACATAACCTAAAGAATAAGTATCTTAGCTGAACTATGGAACAACGTTAACTCCTGAACAAGACCCGTAAGAGATCAGCATGAATATACAGTGAAATGTGATAATCTATTTTCCATGCTTAGATGAATAACAAATCCATAAATGTTGCACACAAGTAAGATTAGGGTACAACCTATCTGGCCGCCATCCATAGGAGTTAGCATCATGTGCAGACTTGTCGATGGCCCTGCAGTTGTTGTGGTTGTCCATGTCGGTCAGGCGCATTCGATGCAGGGAACTGTTGAGTGGGGACAATAGCTCCCTTCTGGTGTATGCTTCCCTTGTTGGAGCAGCTGCGGTGAGTCGGAAGACGGTGTGGCTGAAGATGCAGATAACGCATACTGTTAAGAATGACACATGTCTTTGATCTGAAGAAATAGACTAAGAGATCAACAGCAAGGTACGAGAGTGGTCACACGTCTGTTGACTGAGACTAAATTGGGGTCACACGATTTTATTTTATTTTGGTACTGTCCGATCTATGCCGGATGGCTTGATGGACGTCTTGTGCCTCCCGGCTGACACTGTTAGGAATCTTCCCCGAAGAGCCAGCGACCAATGGCAGAGAAGCTTGCCTTCGCCGTCCGTGGCCCCGGCCAAAACCCCGCTCCCCGCCCCACCGCACTGCCATGGTTGCGCCGCCCCTGGGCTAATCCATAAAGACTCCCCGTCATCCAGATCCGGCTGTGGCAGTACCTTGAACCCACGCAACTCTAATATAGCCATCTAAGCGCTACTACCGCGATGATCTTTCGGCCCCACACCCTTACGTTAGACACAAGCCAACCGACAGCCTAGGAGCTCCGCCACCTCGAGGGGTGCTGCTTCCCATTAGGAATCGATTGGCCCAGAATAAAAATTCAGACAACTGACACCAAAATAAAGTGATTTGAGATGAGGGTGCGACCTATCTGGCGGCATGGTGAAGTAGGCAGGTCCAGCTGCCGAGTCGGTGAGGCAGGCGCGGTTGCAGTGGCCACCGGCGGCAGGGAAACAACGATGTCACGACGGTCGACGACTACAGGGAAGCAGCGCCGGGACTCTGGATGGATCCAAAGTTGGAACCGCTCCGGCGCCGTGAACAATGGCGGGGGTGAATAGGCTCCGGTACGGTTCATGCGGCCGTCGCCGAGGCAACTCCATCAACACAGAGTAAGAAGCACACTACCCAGTGCACGACGGCAAATGTACAATGTCTCCTGCATTAGGGAGGAGGGCGGCTGTGAAATTGGTGCGGTGGGGGCGCCATGGAGGAGGGGTTGAGGTTTCACGGCTCGGGAGAAGGGAGCTTCCGTGGAGAAGGTGATTTGGCGCCCACGAGGTATGAATGGGGGGGGGGATTGGGAGGGGAGTGGAACCATGTTTTACGGACGCATTTGTCTGAAATGTGAGGGGGAGTTACAGTTCTACCCCTACCATTAGGCTTCTCTGTTTGGGTCTCTGTACTGAGGGTCGGGGATAGTAGAGTAACTTTGCTTCTCCCCAAATAGTGGGCGGGAGCGATTTCTGGCGAGGAGGGCGTGTTTTGAAATATAGTGGGCACGAGCGATTTCGAGCGAGGAGAGCGTGTTTTGAAAAAGTATGCGCGAGCTATTTCAGGCGAGGAGAGCGTGTTTTGCCGACCATGGTTTATGAATTATTCGGCACATGTCATTTCGGTCGAGGAGAAGGTGCGCTTGGATGAAGTTACGGACCTACCCTCGATGCACAACGGGCCAATTAATGCGTCTCCCTCATGGGACGGTAATTTCGCGTCTCCCATTTATTTGCTCGGGCGAATTCCACCGAGTAGAGGATGTTTAACGGTTCGTTCAAAATTTGGGAGAGCGAACATCCACGTCTACCTTACCAAGTCGATTCGAATCAAATTTAGAAATATTAGCTTGCCACTTCTTTTTTAGATGGAGAGATGATGCTCGGGAGTAATGTGTTTTTACATGCTCGCTGCTAGCGATTTACTATATGACAAATAGTTGACCCACTCAAAAACGGGAATCAAACCCAAAATGAAATATCTCGATTCAATGAAATAGCTCATTCACTAGGTCAAAATAGTGAACTAAATCCAAAATTGAACACCTCAATCGAATAGCATGTTGTACAGTATTATAGTACTCCATGAACATGTTGAAAGTCAAATTAATGAACTTGTTTGGTATACGCATATATCCGTTCATGTGTGGATTGCAAACAACATGTTCTCCAATTTAAATATTGAATGCAAGTTTATATCGAAACATGGTTTATATCAGTCTTTAATGCATAAAACGCGGCCTCCCCCTCTCCCGGACTCCTGCTCTCTCTCTCTCTCTCTCTCTCTCTCTCTCTCTCTCTCGCCGACAATCTTCAATTATGTCGCACACATCCAACACACAAACCTTGTT
>NC_041392.1:305055268-305093261 GCF_002162155.2 Triticum dicoccoides | reverse complement strand
CGCATGCATATATACTCCATCTATAGGTCTCTCTCGCACACTATGTATGATTCTCTAGTACAAGCTAGATATCTTGGGTGCACTCATCGTACGCACACAAATTCCTTGGCTCGTTGCCCGTAACTCTCTCTCACACACCACTTTATCGTCTCAGAGCTCTTCCCCCCCTCTCTCAAACTCTCCATCTACCTCGGTCACACATACACATGCATATCTAACTCGCACTCGATAGGCCCATCTAAAACTCAATCTCTCTCCCTCATTCTCTCTCCATCTCACACGCACACACACACAATCTCATGCCTAGCTAGACAAGTATGATGGTCTCTCACTCAATTGTAGGCACACGTAGCCCCCTATATGTATATGACTAGCTAATCTTAGTCTCCATCACAAACATGTGCATGGTCTATCTCGATTTCTCTCGGGGCATCTTTCTATCGCGCACGCACCTCCATCGATCTCCCACCCATATAGTCCCCTCACGATCTCAAGGGGGTATCTCTATCACAAACACACCCTGTCGCCCTCCCCATGTGTCCATGTTCTCCATGTGTCCCTCTCGACCTTGGTTCCTTGTTGGCCAAACCTCTATTGGACATGTGATATAGGGTGTCTCTCTCTGTTGCAAAAAATCACACAGTAGCTATCTTCGTGTATCTCCTCGCCTCGCTTTTCTATCTCGGAGATGCATGCGTGATATGTTCGCCTAAGAAACGAAAACACACACACTCTCTCTCTCTCTAACTTGTCGTTTGTTGTCACTTTCTCTTTCACACACATACTCTTTCTGCACACTTACTCATTCTCCTTCACACACACTTGATCCCTCTCGACTTAGGTACTCTCCTCGGTCCATAGCATATTGATTTATTGAAAAGTCAAACATCACAAAGTTTGACCATGTACGTGGAGAAAAACAATTACATCTGGAACGGCAAACATATACCATTAGATTCACCATGAGATGTTTCATATGATGTATCTTTGGTATTGAAGATATAAATAACATTTGTGTAAACCTGATCAAAGTTTCCAAAGTTTGACTTCTAAAAAAATTACATGCACTGCATTTTCGAGCGGATGGAATATCTCTTTCCCCCTCTCAGCTATCTGACGCACCACTTAGCCTTATTGGGGCTCCTCAATCTCTCTCAAACTTTATATCTCCCTGGTTCACACATACACATGTCTCGCTCGCGCTATACATATACACCCATCCAACACTCTCTACCCTTGTTCTCTCTCTATGTGACACGCACCCCCCTAATAAGTACCATAATCCCTCACTCCATCATAGGCGCAAGCACTCCCCCCCTAAGTATGATTATCTCTCACTAGCCATCAGGAACACACGTATTTTCTCCTTCCATCCATACGTCTATCTCGATATCTCTCGTGGTATCTTCTATCACGCACACACCTTGTCACTTGATCTCCCACCAATGTAGTCCCATCACGATCTCCAGGGGATCTCTCTATGACAAACATACACTCTCTCCTCCCCATGTATGCATTTTCTCTGTACGTCTCTCTCAACCTCTCTCCCTTGTTTGTCAGACCCCTCTTGGCCACGTGCTAGGGGTCTTGCGCTCTCGGTTGCAAACAAACACACACTATCTCCTCACCTTGCTTTTGTTGTCGAAGATGCATGTGTGATATGTTTGCATAAGACACACATGTTTTTTCTCGACTTTTATCGAGTGTTGTCCATGTCTCTTTCACACACGCACACACACTTTTTTCACTCACTCTTTCTATTTCACTCTCTCTCTCTCTCTAGTTAGGGACTCTCTCACGTCCATAAGCATATGGATGTTTTGAAAAGTCAAACCTCAGAAAAGTTTGAACAGGTTTATGTGGAGAAAAACATTTATAGATGGAAAGATCATTAGATTCATCACAACATGTACTTACATCATACTATCATTTATCTTTGGTATTGTAGATATAAGTAATTTCTTTATAAACTTGGTCAAAGTTTCAAAAGTTTGACTTTAAAAAAATGTTGGAACTACATTATCGAACGGAGGGAGTAGCTCTTTCTCTCTCTCTCTCTCTGCTATCTCTCACGGGCCTCCCCTCTCACACGAACACTCTATACCGACAGATTATACGCTCACTGTGTCAGCGTATAGCTCCGTATATTGTTTAGTTGACTGGTCAACCAGTCCACATGCTGCTTTGTCAGCTCGTGTTCTGTCTCTTCGTGTGCTGGCCCATGTGGTAGTGGGTGAAAATAAGTAAACTAGAGGCCCATCTGACACACAGTGAAGTAAACAAAGTTGAAACCACTCGGGGTACCACCCTGCACGCTAGTAAATTGAGCGCGCATTGAGGACACACTTCTTCCGTGTGGAGGAAGCACTCGCGCACAATTCACCACTGCACGGCGGCATGCACAAAAGGACGCACTCACGCACACCCAGCACACAACACACACCAGTACACGTGTACACCGGCGTCCCGGTCGGTTGAGATGGACGGCGAGGCAGCCAACAAGAGGAGGCGGCTCGAGCCAAAACCGCATCCGGCGAGCCTAGACTTCATCAGCAACCTCCCTGACGACATGCTGCTCGTCATCATCGGCCTCCTCCCCACCAAATCTGCCGTGCGGACTGCCCTGCTCTCACGGTGGTGGCGCCCCCTCTAGCGCCGCGTCCCCTCGACCTCACTGTCGACAGCTGCCTCTGCAACGGGTATTGCAAACGCATGGCCACAGTCTCCAAGATCCTTTCATCGCACCCTGGGCCAGCTAGACGCCTTGACATCCGCATGTTCAGTACCAACTGCAAGGTCCAACCCAAGTTCGACGAGTGGTTCTTATCCCCCGCCCTAGATCAGCTCGAGGAGCTCAGCTTTGAAGCTGGACGATGTCGCTCTCTGCCGCCGTCCACGCTCCTCCTCGCGCCAACGTTGCGCCACACCAACTTCAGCTCCTTCTATCTTCCCCAGATTAATGTCGCGCCCGCACTTCTTCTCCCTCAACTCAAGCAGCTCGACCTCTTCGACGTTCTCATCTCGAAGAAGGCTATGGAGCACCTGCTCCGTAGCTGTATTGCGCTCGAGTACCTTCGTCTTGAGCAGATCCACGGGTTCATCAGCCTCCACATCGCCTCGACGAATCTCCAATGGATTTATGTGTCTTGCTGGACCCGCAACAATACATCAATTGGGAAGAGATCACTCCAGCTGTTCTACGTTATGGTCATTGAGAATGCGCCTTTCCTTGAGAGATTGCTTGTATCGGATCTAGAAGGTCTGACAAAAATCAGGGTCATTGACGCGCCGAAATTGACAGCGTTGGTGCACTCGTCTGCCAAATTCTTCGAGCTCTTTATTGGATCCATAATCATTCAGTTTCAACACTCATCTTCTTCTCCGTCTTCTTGAAATTCACATTTTTAAATTTCTTCTTGATGTATTTATGACCGTCTTCCAGAAAATGATTCCCACAAGCTTGACCCAGTCTATGCACACAGTGAAGATCTTGGCAATAAAATCTATCGGCCCCAATCTGGGTCAAGTTGTTGGATTCCTTGCATGCTTTCCGTGCACGGAGGAGCTACTCATCGAGGTGAAACTTCTTTCCTATTTGTAAACGGTAATCACAATGTAGCTCAATTTTTTTGTAATTTTCCCAAATTATGATGACAGGTGTAGTGTTCAAAACTGCATCTACGCACTTCACTGAAAGAAATGTTTTTAGTATTTTTTTCTCACGTGATCACCTGCATCATTTTGTTGTTGTACTACTATAGTAGCCTAGGCTAGTCATAGTGGAAAGTAACTTAGACTACTCCAGTAAATCTATGGTTACCCTAAGAGCAAGTACTACCTCCGTCCTGGTTTACTCTTCCTATTTTGTAGTATCAAAATTTGACCATAGATTTAACTGACAAAATGTTAATGCATGTCACTAGGAACAATATCGTTGGATTCGTATTTGAACATAATTTCAAATGGTGTAATTTTTAGTGACATGCATTGGCATTTTCTTACATAAATATATGGTCAAAATTTTATACTAAATAAGAGGTTGTACAAAAGTGGGCTATAACGGCCCTCCACTATGTAGGCCAAAACACGTGCCAAATTCACTTGTGATGCATTTGGCATCGATGCCCCTCCATTGCTCACCTAGTGCCCCAATCTGGATCACCTACTTTGCTCCGGTGCCAAATTAACTCACGCAATGAAAAAACACTTGCATAGGAGAGAGAGAGGACTGAGGCAATAAAAAAACACTTGTTTGGGAGAGTGAGAGGCTGGTGTAGTTGGTTTGATTGATTTTTTATACATGTGGGTCTGTGTGCACAGCGGTGCCAACTCTCTCACATCGCGAGAGCGGTGCCAAAATCTTTTGATTTGACATCGGTGCATATTATGTCATCGGCCACATAGTGGAAGGAAACAAATGCCCAAGCTCTTCACGTACTCCTAGGTAAATGAGAGGAAAGAGAAAAAGAGAGAGAGTGAAAAAATATCACTAGCCAGCCAACCCTATCGTATGAGCGAATGATATTGGTACCTCTTGATGACACGACAATCTTGTACAGCCAGCTGCTCTAATATGTTCTCTTCTTTTGCAGATAAAAAACACCCAAAAGTGAAAAATGTGCTGCAATATAACAATCTCATAGAAGGCCTTGATCTCCCTCTTACAAAAATTGATTTGATCGACTACCGAGGCAGCACATCTGAGATTAAATTGGCTAGGTTCCTTGTTCTGGAGGCAAGTGTGCTGATACGTCTCCAACGTATCTATAATTTTTGATTGCTCCATGGTATATTATCTACTGTTTTGGACTATATTGGGCTTTATTTTCCACTTTTATATTATTTTTGGGACTAACCTATTAACCGGAGGCCCAACCCAGAATTGCTGTTTTTTGCCTATTTCAGTGTTTCGAAGAAACGGAATATCAAACGGAGTCCAAACGAAATAAAATCTTCGGGAACGTGATTTTCTCACCGAACGTGATCCAGGAGACTTGGACCCTGCTCCAAGGAACAAAAGAGGCGGTCACGAGGGTGGGGGGTCCGCCCCCCCTAGGGCGCGCCCCTGCCTCGTGGGCCCCTCGTTGCTCCTCCAGCGTACTTCTTCCTCCTATATATACACACGTACCCTCAAACAATCAGAACAGGAGCCAAAAACCTAATTCCACCGCCGCAACTTTCTGTATCCATGAGATCCCATCTTGGGGCCTGTTCCAGAGCTCCGCCGGAAGAGGGCCGTCATCACGGAGGGCTTCAACATCATCATAGCCTCTTCGATGAAGTGTGAGTTGTTTACCAAAGACCTTCGGGTCCATAGTTAGTAGCTAGATGGCTTCTTCTCTCTCTTTGTATCTCAATACAAAGTTCTCCCCTTCTCTTGTGGAGATCTATTCGATGTAATCTTCTTTTTGCGGTGTGTTTGTTGAGACCGATGAATTGTGGGTTTATGATCAAGTCTATCTTTGCATAATATTTGAATCTTCTCTGAATTTTTTTATGTATGATTGGTTATCTTTGCAAGTCTCTTCGAATTATCCGTTTGGTTTGGCCAACTAGATTGGTAGTTCTTGCCATGGGAGAAGTGCTTAGCTTTGGGTTCGATCTTGCGGTGTCCTTACCCAGTGACAGAAGGGGCAGCAAGGCACGTATTGTATCGTTGCCGTCGAGGATAACAAGATGGGGTTTATTTCATATTGCATGAATTTATCTCTCTACATCATGTCATCTTGCTTAAGGCGTTACTCTGTTTTTAACTTAATGCTCTAGATGCATGCTGGATAGCGGTCGATGAGTGGAGTAATAGTAGTAGATGCAGAATCATTTCGATCTACTTGTCACGGACGTGATGCCTATATACATGATCATGCCTAGATATTCTCATAATTATGCACAATTCTATCAATTGCTCAACAGTAATTTGTTCACCCACCATAGAATACTTTTGCTCTTGAGAGAAGCCACTAGTGAAACCTATGGCCCCCAGGTCTATTCTCATCATACCAATCTTCATCACTTTAATATTGTTTTGCTCTTTACTTTGCATTTACTTTTTACCTTGCATATTTATATAAAAAATACCAAAAAATATTCTATCTATCAGATCTCACTCTTGTAAGTGACCGTGAAGGGCTTGACAACCCCTAATCGCGTTGGTTGCGAGTAGCTATCGTTTTGTGCAGGTACGAGGGACTTGAGCGTGGCCTCCTACTGGATTGACACCTTGGTTCTCAAAAACTAAGGGAAATACTTACGCTACTCTGCTGCATCATCCCTTCCTCTTCGGGGAAAACCAACGCAAGCTCAAGACGTAGCATGTGCTCAAGGTAAAGAGGTTTGTCGTTCTCTGGCACAACAATGAATGGCGTGCTGATCACCATAAGCGTCTAAGCCAAAATGACAAAGTCTTCCTAGAAGCTGAATTTGTTTTTGAAACATCAAGTGGCCAGAGACTCGAAAACTTATTTGCCCATTTGTGACTTGTCAGGGCGGTGGATTTTAGTCTGTACAATAATGATGCATCCACCTAAAGTAACGAAAGTTCTTACATAAACTTCCTAGTAATTCCCTATTCGTAGCTGCAGCATTACTCCTAACATTTGTAATATCAGTTTCAAACTTGTAACATTGTCGTGTCCTATTCCTGCGTTTTCAAAATCCTGCGAATCAAACAGGTCCTGAGTTGGTGATGATGTTGTGCCTGCAATCTTTCGGCAATAGCCATCGGATCTAGATCTGACACATACAAACCAAACTTCTCCAGTTTTGCAAAAAGATGCCCGCTGAGGGAGTCCTGGATTAGGGGGTGTTCGGGTAGCCGGACTATACTTTCAGCCGGACTGCTGGATTATGAAGATACAAGATTGAAGACTTCGTCCCGTGTCCGGATGGGACTTTCCTTGGCGTGGGAGGCAAGCTTGGCGATGCGGATATTCAAGATCTCCTACCATTGTAACCGACTCTGTGTAACCCTAACCCTATCCGGTGTCTATATAAACCGGAGGGTTGTAGTCCGTAAGCGATCAACTCCATATACAACAATCATACCATAGGCTAGCTTCTAGGGTTTAGCCTCCTTGATCTCGTGGTAGATCTACTCTTTTACTACCCATATCATCAATATTAATCAAGCATGACGTAGGGTTTTACCTCCATCAAGAGGGCCTGAACCTGGGTAAAACATCATGTTCCCTGCCTCCTGTTACCATCCGGCCTAGACGCACAGTTCGGGACCCCCTACCCGAGATCCGCCGGTTTTGACACCGACACCCGCACTTGTTACCTATTTACAAACAACTCCTTGTCTCTCACAGTCAGCCTTATCTCCTCCCCACCACATCTAGAAGGCCATGGAAAAATCTGGCGCGATGGCCGTTGCCGGCGCCGTCCACCCCCCAATCTTGGTGTTCCGTGTAATGCACAGGCATCTACACACGGGAAATTATGTCTAACATGGCTAGTTGTAAGCAGGCTAGGTCTACAGCCATGATGATAGTGACTGCAGACGATGAGGCTGACTATCGTATGTCGAACATGGCGCCTATACTCAGGTGTCATCTCCGGCGTAGGGTCTTGTCACTTCATTGTGAGGAGCAGCACATAATAATTTGACCAATGGGTAGTACATTGGTCGTACTACTACTACTAGTACTAGCACCACCATCTGGATTTAGTAGTACTACCACGTCCATCTGGATTTAGTATTTGACTAGCAATATCTAGTAATGCATGTCACAAAAAATGTACTACTCCCTCTGTAAATAAATACATGGTGTATTGTTTTATTCCCATCGGCGAGATAACTTAATGTCTTTTTGCTACTTAATAGGATTACATGGAATGAACTAACCACTGCATGTGATGTTTGGTAGTCTCAAGTCATTGAGAGCATGCACGGGCACGGAGGGGGACGCAGCTTCATTAACTTACTGCACCTGCCTTTGGGTGTATGACACGTGGGCCCAACGGGTGGCTGGCCAACCTTTCATATAGCCAAAGGCAGGTGCATTATAGGGGTGAGGAGTAGATGGCCAACACCCACATGAATTCAATGCAGTCTGCACTTCTCATATAAAGGCTCCCGCCAGTACAATCTACGAAATCCTATGCCCCTACGCACCCAAGGGAAAGAGTGATCACTCCAATCGCAAGATCAGTTGACTAGAAGCTAGACCCATGGAGGCGATGAGTGCGAGCATCAGCCGGCTGTGCCAGATGGTCCACAACTCCGGCCTGCGGCCCGGCACCGAGGAACGTCTCCAGGTAGTGCTTGAGGCCGCCAGGGCGAGGGGTCGGTTGGACGACAGCTTCGTCTCCTTGTTCGACGAGGTCCTCGTCGGCTTCCTCGACAAGTTCACCATCATCAAGAAGCTCGCGGACGACCTTGATGTACACCTCCAACCCACGCGCCCAGGCTCTGTGATGCCTGCCACCCTCAATGGCCTCTATGGTGACAACCTCTTTGACGCACTGGTGGCCCTGCGACTGCCCGCCCTCGCGCCGGAGAATGTCCACCTCGAGGTCGCGCTCGCCGCGCATCGCCTGGCACAGCAAGACACCATCGACATAATCACCCACGTCTATGCGCAAATCGTCCACAAGGACTACTACATGAAAGAGGAGGACGATAGGACGCTGGCCTTCTTGGACCGCAGGGGAACCTTGGATGGCATTGTTTAGAAGCACATTGAGCTTGCCGCCAACGCCGCTGCTCCTCACACGTCGGTTGGTGACCCGGTGCACTAGGGCGTGAGGATGTCGTTGATGGATCCGTATGTATCTTTATCTTTCCGTCAAATCCATGTAGTAGTATATGGTACTACTAGTAATTATCTTACCTTTCACATCAACTTCATAATTTTCCTATGTACTCCATGCATGAACAGCGCTAGAACCAAACTTCTCATTACTCTAGGGAAAATCATTATTTCTATCTATCGGTCGCCCCATGGAGCATAACCAAAGTTTACAAGTTACAAGTTCAAAAGGAAAAGCCTGCCGTGTTCACGTCACACCCCCACACGGTTTGTCCGGCACACCGCTCAAGGGGGAATGCGTGCTATGTTGCATTTCCACTTACAAGTGGGACCGCAGTTGAGCAAACCGACTATCAGCAAACCCCCACCCCGCCCATCGTGCGATGGCTGAGAAAACAGGAGGGAGAAGAGATGGCTATAGCTAGCACAGACTCCAAGAAAATTGGTATCGGATGGGACTCGTGTGGGTGGTGTGCGTCGTACTGCTAGACATGAATGCTAGCTATGGCCCATGCCACCCCACTATATCGAGGTGCTGGTTACGTAGAACAAATTTCCTGGAGTCCGTGCTCAGCCCTCCTCTATCTCTCTTCTCAGCCAGCCAGCAGATGCGCGAAGCCCATCGTCTGTTTGCTCATATGCGGTCCCACATGTCAGTGAAAACGCAAGAGGACCCACTGAACCTGCACATCTTTCACCTCGACGTGCTGGTGATGAAAAACAAATCCAATAAAGATCTTCGGTGGCCGCTTTTGGAGTTACTCAAGAGTAGTAAGATTATTACAGTTTAACCCAAGATGCACATCACATGGCTTCACCTACCACTCTATTTTCTTGCATGACACGACCTGGATGCTGGATGTCCCACATGTCGGAAAAAGGAGGAAGAACTCGACCAAATCTTCGGTTGTGCTCTCGGATTAGACTAGTTGTGCTAACTTAAAATTTTATTGTGTAGAATGGATGCAAGTTTTGGTATTGGGAAGAAGAGTACAACGATATATTGATAGAGCGCAATTTAGTAGATGTTCTAGCACTTTTAGCTAGCATAGAGGCTTAGAGATGGGACTAGTGCACTTGTTGATAGAATAGAGGCTAGACACGTCTACTTCTTTACACTCGAAGAAGAAGCACGCAGGATCGAGCCTCCGCAGATCAATAATGAATGCATCGAGAACGCACTAATCCAACTTACAGGTGTAGTTATGGAAGTTGGACATCTTCTAAAATGTATTCTTGTGGTTCTTGTTTTTCTAGTCAAAATTTTGGTGATATATTTCCATGTACCAAAAAATCAATGATGAAAAAAGATATGTGTTTGCAAAGAAAAATGTACGCTGCCGGGATGCGTCCGCGCATTCGGCGCATGGCCGCCGCATCCGAGAAATGTCCCGGACACGACCCCATTGCCATACCCAAACAGACAGAATCCGGTAAAAACGGAGGTCCGCTTGGGGTCGTGCGTTGGAGTTGGCCTTACAAGTGGTACCGCAATTGAGGAAACCGACTATCAGCAAACCCCCACCTCGCCCACCACATGTTGGCTGAGTTAGAGAAAGAACGAGGTTGAAGAGATTGCTATAGCACGAACTCCAACAAATATGGTGTCAGATGGAAGTCATGTTGGTGGCGTGTGCCGTACTCCTAGACGTGAATGCTTGTTCTGCCCCATGCCACCCTATTACTCCTACTACTTATAGTACTAGTATCGAGGATTCAAGGTGATGGTTACGTACAGCGAACACATTAACATATGGCCCACCTCACACTGTGGCCAAATTTCCTGGAGTCTGTGCTAGGTTAAAAAGTGTTCTTTGTGAGGATGGGTGGCTGGTCTCAAGTTTAAAACTTGTTGTATTACTTAGGTAGATGTAGAGATAGTGCAGCATCTGAAGCTAGTACAAATAGTGTACTATTGTTGATTGGCCTCATCCAATAACCTGTTGCAGTGCACGTACAATTATGTATTCGGAAAATATTTTTTTGCCTCATCGTAGCACCCACTCAGAGAAGCGACTCAAAATCCATTCATAAATTTAGTAAATTTATCACAGGCATATCATTTTATTACATACAATAGGTCATCAACCCACAACGACAACGAGGATACATTATAAATACTAAAGTTTGCATCACACAACAAATAACAAGCAATGAAATGAACTTCAACTCAACCAATCCTCGGCGTTGGAAACACTTGCTTTAAACCACAAGTGATTCTCTAGGAATGGCCAGCTACTGTCAATCTCGAGACCAACGCATGACTGATCATCCAGGCTGAAGCGACCTACTATATCACGACCAGGGTAGGAAACTGTCGGGGAAACTGATCCACGAACACCTATGGGGCCGGCGGACCGGGCCCCTTTCGGTTTGGTGGGGGGCGGAGGTCGCACGAAGAGCAGATCGAGGTGAGGCACACGAGCAGTTTACCCAGCTTCGGAGCTCTCCGGAGAGATAACACTCCTACTGCTGCTTGTCTGGTTGTATTATCTGGTGTTCTTGCTCTCGAGCGAGAGAGTGTGATGTTTTCTGGGCTACGAATGAATCGAAGCAAACTGTCACCCCCGCTATGTTGCGCACGGGCCTCCTTTTATACGCTAAAGGGGTCACCGACAGGTGGCAACGCAGAGGAGGGTAAAAACGTAAAAAGCAAGGTAGTTGATACAGTTGCTTGTACAGTGCACCCTACCTAACCCTGACGGCAGGGGACAAGGGCATTAAATGCCCGTCTGAGTCGCCTGAACAGTGCAGAAAAGGACCGTTAGGGGCGCCACCGTTCGCCACGATGGCGATCTTGTCAGCTTCGCATGCCACTGCGCACCGCTGGCTGCACAGCCTCCCGCCACGCGCGCCCGGAGAGGCCCCCAAAGCGACACGTTGGTGGATGCGCTAGAGCGTGGGCGCAGAGTGGCCGCCTGCCGCGGTAAGCGCCTTGCCGCTATTGTTATCTCGCCGGGTCCAGAAGCTCGTCGCTCACCGGGCCTCGGGGTACCTTATTTAGTTTTCCCGGCAAGCTCCTCTTGCCGGGGCCTTGTTGCCTTGCCGGAGCGCGTGGCGCGTCGCGGCAAGTTCCTTGGAGCGCCTTGGTTGGCCTTCCCGGCAAGCTCCTCTTGCCGGGGTCTTGTCTCCTTAGCTTAAATACTTTGTTCTTGGATGGCTCCAAGGGAACCTTGGGGGATCTTGGCGTTCGCCCGACAAGCCTTTGCCGCGGGGTGCTGCAACTGCCCGTGCACAAGTTCGGGGTACTAGGGTACCCCTATTCTAGTACACCGACAGGAGCCCCCGGGCCTGGACCAGACACAGTGCCGAGCGCTGTTGGGCGAGGCCCAAGACAGGGCACGGGCACACGCGGGCTGGGTCACGCCAAATCTTGCTCTGTATCCACCGCGCTCTCCCATAACGGCATGCGTTGAATGCGGCATCGTGGGAGAGATCGTGGGTGGTTGTTTATTTGGAAGGCCGAAACGTCCACCCCGTCCCTCTTTATAAGCAGAGGAAACAGAGGCAGTTCGTTCCCCCTCGCTGGTTGCTGCTACTCCTTCTTCACAAACTCCGCCGCTCCCCCCCTCTTCTCGTAGCCGAGAGAGCAGCGCTCCGCCCCCCCCATTGCCACCAGCATCACCACACCATCGACCTTCCCCACCACCTCCGCCATGGCCCCGAAAGCCGACAAGGGAAAGGGTGTGAAGTCGGCCGAGGCGCAGCGGCTCGCGGCGCTGCGGAAGGAGCGGGCGATCTTCACCCCCCAGCTCGGCGTGCAGGAGCTGAGGGAGTACTTCTACCTCGTTTGGGCGACGGAGACGCATGCGCATCCGCGCACGAGGGTACTCCCGGCCGCTGCCTCGGAGTTGGCTCCCAATGGGTACCCGTTCTTCCCGCTATTCTTCTATTGCGGGCTCTGCCCGCCCTTCTCAGAGTTCTTCTGTGATATTATGAACACATATGGCTTCCGCCTCCTTGACTTCACCCCCAACGTTGTCCTGACCATGGCAGTTTTTGCACATTTGTGCGAAAACTTTGTCGGAGTCCACCCTAGTGTAGCCCTTTTCCGCCACTACTTCATACCTCGGGTAGAGAGAGGAGAGCTGCTTGCCGGAGGGATTGCTTGGATCTCGAGAGTCGGCAAGAAGGAGGCGTACTTGGAGGGTGAGCTCCGCAGCAAGTGGGAGGAGTGGATAGCGGAGTGGTGCTGGATCGTCGAGGAGAATCCGCAGCCCTTCACCACCGTGCGCCAAACTCCAATAGTGCGCGGCAATGACTGGAGCAACGTGGCCCCGGAAGACGAGAGGCTGAAGATCGCCATCACTAGGATTCTTCGCCTCAGGCTTGCCGGGCTCACCGTAGGTGCTGTCGGGGCAGATTTCCTCCGCCGCCGCATTGCCCCCTGCAGGAGAGGGGGAGGCCCGCCTGGGAATTCAAGAATTCGGCGGACATCATGAGGCTGCGGCCGGGCCTCAACTACAACTTCACCGTCTTGGAGTTGGACGCAATGCTCTTGGAATTATTCAAACGCGACCCCCAGCACCCATTCACACTGCCGAGGGGCGTAGTTCCTTTGTGCAATAACTCTTCACTTGACCGGATCCGCGCCATGATGCCGTTGTGCGATTCACACGGCATTGTCCCAACTTGGCAAGAACCTGCGGATGACGTTGTGCGAGCGTTCTTCGACACCTTGGATGAAGTGCCGGTCCGTGCTGACGAGCAGAAGAGCCTCACCCGTGACACCACCGATGAGGAGCTGCAGCTCATCGCTACTAGGGCGGAAGAGGCTGCGGCCGCAGCTACTGCGGGTGTGTTTGGGTTTACTGTGGAGGAGGCGGAGGCTGCAGAGGTGGCAAACCTTGCCGAACGCGCGGAGTTCATGGGCGAGGAGGAGCCTGCCGGTTTCGAAGCCGAGCCGAGCGAGGCCGGCAAGGAGGAGGCTGAGCCTTCAGAGAACTTGCCGCAGGCGGAGCCCCCGGCCCCGCCAAGGAGGTGCCTTCGCAGGACCGGGGACGCAGCGGGGCGGCAGCCGGCTCCACAGCCACCGAGCCGCGCGACACGCTCTACCGCGGCAAGCAATGTTGCCGCGGGAGCGCCTCACGCAACAGCGGTAACTAGAGCGGGATCTTCCCGGGCCACTACCACTGCCCCCGCCAAGCGGGCAAGGGATCCTACTCCTCCACCTCGCTGCACCGGAGGAGGGCCGGACTTCGATCTTTCCGCGCTCAGCTCTGACGAGGAGGAAGAAGAGTGAGTTTCTTTGGTGTTCTTATAATCCTTTAATCTTGCTGTTTATATCTTGTATCTGACTTGCTCCAATCTGGACTCCTTTCTTTTCAGAACACTGGCCCAGAGAGCGGCGAAGAGGGCCAAGGCCGCGGTGATCGTCATCGAGGATGACCCCATCGTGTCAGCAGGAGGTGGGCCCGAGACCACCTTGACAGACCCGGCAATTACCCCTTAGAGCAGCCCCCAACGTAAGTTCATAGTTTAGCCTTCTGCTGCCGGGCGCGCTTGAGTGCTTTTTCCTTTGTTGATATCTTGCTTGTTGACTTGTGCAGGAGCAGAGCAGCCTCATCAGGAGCGCCCGGAGGCCGGTCCCGAAGTGCCACCTGCTTCGACTGCGCCGCCAAGGGAGGAGTCCCCGGCAAGGGAGCGCTCTCCGACAAGGGGGGACTCTCCGGCAAGGGACGGCACTGCTGATCCTGCGGCGACCGAGGCCGCAACTGAAGATCTTGGGGCAGGTAATCCACTTGCTCAGAAACTTTCCCTTGGGTTCTGCTTCTTCCGTTTTTCCTTTCTTGGATTTTTAATTGATTTTCCTCCCTTCTTCGTTCTTCAGACCCATCTACGGCTGAGCCAATGGAGACAGAGGGCACCGGCGAGGAAGGTGCCGGTGCTGATGAGACCGCCAGCGAGGAGGCCGCCGGGGCTGCTGCTGCGGAAGCCGGCGAGGGGTCGGGTGATCGCACTGACGACCTTGAGGCCGCAGGAGCGCCGGGCGCTGCGCCGACCGCCGAACCCTCTGCCGCTTCTGCGGAGCCGGGCTCCGAGGAGCCCCAGCCTGGCGCCTACTTGAAGGCCGGTGACAATATCTTCATCAAGCTACCCTGGGCGTCGAGCTCCAGGGCGCCGGTCGAGGGGGAGACTTTTGACGGGGAGGTGCTCGCCTCTACCGGACTTTCATTGGTTGACGCGCCCGGCAGCAGCAGTGGCGAGCCTGAGGAGGAGCAGCTGCTGCGGAAGCTGTTGTCACTCTACTGCACCCGGCAAGCCAAGCTGGCTTCCCGGGAAGCGCTTGTCGCGAAGGCGGGAGTTGACATGGAAAAGCGCGCAGAGGAGCTCCGGGGCCAAAATCAAGAAGCTCTCCGGTCCCTGGCGCAGGAGCGGGAGCGAGTCGACGAGGAGCGCACGACCTTTCTTCTCGAGAGGGCCGAGGCTGAGGAGGAACAAAGGCTGGCTGCCGAGAAGCAGTCCGCGCGGGAAGGTGAACTAGTGCAGCGGAAGGCCAATCTCGACAGCTACGAGGAAGAGCTCGCCGAGCGTGAGTGAGCACTTGGCGGGGCGCTCAAGGAGGCAAAGGACGCCGCGGCAACTGCAGAGGCTGCCAAGAAAGAGCTAGAGGAGAAGGTGGCGCAGCTGGAGGCCGATATTGGGAAGAGCGGCGAGGAGCTTGCCGCGCTCAAGCGTGAGCGTGAGAAGGATGCTGCCGCCCACGGTGAGCTGCAAGGCCTTCTCGCTGAGAGGGGCAAGGAGCTCAGCGCCGCCAAGGATTCCAAAGCAGACCTGGAGCTGAAGCTGGCCACGCTGACGCAGGCGCTGGAGGCCGCCAAGTAGCGGGAGAAGACCTTGTCGGAGAAGGTCAAGGCTGACGCGGTGCTGCTGGAGAGCATTACAGTTACCCAGAACTCGTTCAGACACACAGTGGAGCACTGGACCGAGGGTCTGGTGAACACTGCCGCAGTCATCAACGAGGAGCTGGCGCAGCTGGGGATGGAGGACTTTGGGTATCCTTCCGACGAGAGTCTTCAACCCAGCGCCAAGCTCAGCCTGTTCTTCAAGGGCGTGGCGACGGCACTCCAGCGGCTCCGGGAGAGGATCCCGAAGCAGCTGGCCGACGAGTCGCGCAAAATCTGCGCCGGGGTTCTCCAGAAGGTGCTGATGAAGGTGGCCTTCCGTAACCCAGGCCTCAGCTTCACCAACGTCCTCAGGTCCTTGCCGCCTGACGCCGATCTGGATGCACTCAAGGCCCTTGTCGCACCCATTGTGGACAAGGTGAGCGAGATCAAGAGAGTCGAGGGCGGACGCGTAGATTAGGCCGCCCATTCCTTCTTTTCCCTTGTCACTGCTGATCATGTTATGAAAACAGTGTGTTAGAGCTGCGACAAGTTATCTTTGTAATATAACTTTATTTCTGTCTATCAATTGCTATGTTATTTCCTTTACTAGATTCCTTCCTTTGTATGTTATTACCCTACGCTTCTAGGGAACTTGTCGGCGCAGGCGCCCGAGCCGCGAGCGCTGAGTGCGGAACTTCAGCAGCCTGCTGGCGGCGCTGCTTCCGACAAGAAACCTTGTCGCGACTAGATGCAGCACGCTTAATCTGTTGAGCGGACTCGAAACAAAGTAAGGGCGCAACTAGCCACGAGTTGGTTCCTCCGCGCACAGGTTTTCCATACAAAGCAGGGTCGTTCGAGGAAGATAACTCAAAATTTTAAAAAGTGATTGCTCAAACTTTGGCAACTTAGCTTTTCTGTCATTTGCTTCCCGGTAAGGCAAGTCTTTGCTTGAACGACACCTGGCCCATACCACAATCTTCTCCTTCCCCCCCGGCAAACTTGTGTGCGAGAGAACCTTCTTTTCCTTTAAAAGAAAAAGAAAGAAGAGAAAATAATAATATGCAGTTCTTCGGCTCGTTACTGCTTACCGGATGTAGGTGCTGCACAAAGTGTCAGATAATCGCATGCAAGAAAGGAACTAACGCATGAAATGGACAAGCTGTGCGGAGCACATGGGGTTTTACTTATGCACGGGATCTGCGCCCGGCTTTGTACAAAGGATTACATGCAACAGCGGCAAGACTTGTACAAAAGGTGGTTGCCGGAACGGGTTCCGGCAACCGCGCCTTATGGGAAAAACTTACGAAGATGTTCTATGTTCCAGGAGTTGCTCACCGGAATGCCATCTTCGGTCTCAAGGCGGACAGCACCAGGCCTTGTGACTCGTCTCACCCGATAAGGGCCTTCCCACTTTAGCGTCAACTTGTTGGAATTCTTGGCGGACTGAACGCGCCGAAGAACAAGGTCGCCTTCCTCGAAGCTTCTGGCTTTAACTTTGTGGCTATGATAGCGGCGCAAAGCTTGCTGGTATCGAGCAGCTCGTACAGCAGCTTGAAGATGATCTTCCTCAAGGAGCAGCGCGTCGTCTTGCCGCAGCTGTTCTTGCTCAAGCTCATCATAAGCGAGCACTCGAGGTGATCCGTATACGAGTTCCGCGGGGAGAACTGCCTCTGCTCCATAGACTAGAGCGAAAGGTGTCTGGCCAGTGGCTCGATTTGGCGTCATTCTGATCGACCAAAGAACCACCGGCAGCTCCTCGATCCAGTTCCTTCTGCACCTGTGCAGCCTGTCGAAAGTTATGGTCTTGAGCCCGCGCAGCACTTCAGCATTTGCCCTCTCTGCTTGACTGTTGCTTCTTGGATGAGCAACAGAAGCGAAGCAGACCTTGGCGCCAAGGTCTTGGACGTACTGCATGAAGGTGCGGCTCGTGAATTGCGTGCCATTGTCGGTGATGATCCTGTTAGGGACCCCAAAACGGCAAACAATTGACCTGAAGAACTTGACTGCTGACTGTGCTGTCACCTTCCTCACTGGCTGCACTTCCCGCCACTTTGTGAACTTGTCGATTGCGACGTACAAGTACTCAAAGCCCCCGACAGCTCGGGGGAAAGGGCCGAGGATATCGAGCCCCTAGACCGAAAATGGCCAGGATAAAGGGATTGTCTGGAGAGCTTGAGCTGGCTGGTGTATCTGTTTGGAGTGGAACTGGCACGCTTCACACTTGGTTACTTGTGCAGTTGCATCCTGGAGGGCTGTCGGCCAAAAGAAACCTTGCCGGAAAGCTTTGCCGACAAGTGGTCTTGCGCCAATGTGGTGTCCACATATGCCTCCATGTATCTCCGCCAATAGCTTTTGTCCATCTTCCCGGCGAATACACTTCAATTTCACGCCGTTGAGTCTTCTTCTGTACAGTAAGCTATCGACAAACGGGTACATACTTGACTGTCGGGCTACTCTTTCCGCTTCTTCTTGTTCTTCAGGAAGTTCTCCTGTCTGAAGGAAGTGGACAATCTGTTGTGCCCATGCTGGAGCTTGTGGCTCGACAACAAGGACTAAAGGCACATCTTCTGCTGTGGGAACATCAGCTTCCACGGCAAGGACTTGTGGTCCTGCCGGAGCTTGATGTTCTCCGGCAAGCTTGCCGGAGCAAAACTTGTCGGGAGCGTCTGCTTCAACGAAACAAACCATAAGGCTTGCCGGAGCAGACTGCCCCTCAGCATCCTTGGTGTTGATCTTGGGGACTTTCTTGGCGGCGGCTTCGGGGAGCTCTGCCGGAAAGTAGTCGCCGGAAACCAACTTCCTCTTCTTGCTTTGTCCAGTTGAGGGCGTTACGGATGGTTGAGTCAACTTAAGCACAAAGATCCCTGGTTCCACAGGTAACTTTAGTGCGGCGCACTTTGACAGGCCATCAGCAATATCATTCTGAGCTCTTGGGATATGCTCCATTTGTAGGCCGTCAAAGTGCTCTTCTAGCTTCCTCACTTCATCAACATACGCTTCCATCAACGGACTCTGGTAGTTCTTGTTCACTTGTCGGACGACAAGCTGTGAGTCACCCCTGACAATGAGCTTCTTGATCCCAAGGTCTGCTGCAATTCTGAGACCGGCAAGCAATCCTTCATACTCTGCAGTATTGTTGGTTGCTTGCTCTTTGGGAAAGTGCATCTGGACTACGTACTTGAGGTGCTCTCCGGTGGGTGCGACAAGCAGCACGCCTGCACCGGCGCCTTGCAGCGAGAAGGCACCATCAAAGTACATCAGCCACTCTTTGCTTGCCTCTTTGACGGGGATGCTCGTTTCTGGAATTTCTTCATCTGGGGTTGGCGTCCACTCTGCTATGAACTCTGCCAATGCTCTGCTTTGGATAGTTGAGGTGCTCTCAAACTTGAGGCCAAAGCTTGACAGTTCCAGCGCCCACTCGACAATCCTGCCCGTTGCTTCTGGATTTTGCAGTATCCTCTTCAGCGGAAAGCGAGTGACGACTGTGATCTCATGTGCTTGGAAGTAATGGCGCAGCTTTCTCGAGGCCATGAGGAGGCCGAAAAGCAACTTCTGCACACCAGGGTACCTTGATCTAGCCCCCTGTAGAAGAGAACTGACAAAGTAAACTGGGCGCTGCACCATTCTCCTTGGCATCTTATCATGTTCCTGCGCAAACCCATGTTTGTCGGGACCAGAGCTTGTCGACAAAGCACCCTGCTTGTCGCTGGATGGATCTGCCGTGGTTGCTGGCTCATCATCCGCCTCCCTCTCCGCCACTAACGCAGCACTAAGCACTAACCACTTGATTGGTTGCGGCTTAGGTGCGACAAGCGTTGGAGTGGAGGACAGGTATCTCTTCAAGTCCTGCAGCGCAGCCTCCGCTTCCGGAGTCCATTTCATTGGACCTGCCTTTTTCAAAATTTTGAAAAATGGTAGGGCGCGCTCGGCAGATCTAGAGATAAACCTGCTGAGAGCAGCCACGCAACCGGCAAGCCTTCGTACATCCTTGACGTGCTTTGGTGCATCGATCTGCTCAATGGCTTTGATCTTGTCGGGATTGGCTTCAATTCCCCGCTGAGACACGGAGAACCCGAGAAGCTTGCCGGAAGGGACTCCAAACACGCACTTCTCGGGGTTAAGCTTGAGGTTGATCTTGCGCAGGTTTGCAAATGTTTCGTCTAAATCTTGAATCAGGGTCGCCTTGTTCTTGCTCTTGACCACTATGTCATCCATGTAAGCTTCCACATTTCTGTGTATTTGCGGCTCAAAAGCATGGTGGACTACCCTTGCGAATGTTGAACCAGCATTCTTCAAACCGAAAGGCATCCGTACGAAGCAGTACGTGCCACACGGGGTGATAAATGCGGTTTTCTCTTCATCTTCTTCTGCCATGAAGATCTGATGGTATCCTGAGTATGCATCAAGAAATGAAAGCAAATCACATCCGGCTGTGGAGTCAACAATCTGGTCAATACGCGGCAAGGGAAATGGGTCTTTGGGACAAGCTTTATTAACATCAGTGAAGTCAATACAAAGTCTCCATTTCCCGTTAGCTTTGCGCACAACAACAGGATTGGCCAACCACGTGGGATGTAGTACTCCTCTGACAAGGCCTGCTGCTTCCAACTTCTTGATTTCTTCTGCGATGAATTCTTGGCGCTCTACTGCATGCTTCCTGACTCTCTGCTTGACGGGCCGCGCATGAGGACAGACGGCAAGGTGGTGCTCAATCACTTTCCTGGGAACACCGGGGATATCAGACGGTTGCCACGCAAACACGTCGACATTCGCCCGCAGGAAAGCAACAAGCGCACTTTCCTATTTGGGGTCAAGAGTGGCGTTGATGGTGAAGGTACCACCAGTGCCATCCTCCTTGGTGGACACCTTCTTAGTCTCAGGTGGAGCTGCCATTGCCTTCTTACACTTGCCGGTGGAGCTCGATGGTGCGTCCTCGACGGTAGCGCAGCACTCCGAAGAGGTGCGCTTGCCGGAGTGGGCATCGGAGATCTTGCCGGACTTGGTCTTCTTCTTCCCCCCGGGAGCTTCAGCGGCAAGTGTCCTCTGTTCCGCTGCGGCTGCGGCTTCCCGGTAGATCTTGTCAGTACAGATAAGAGCATCCTTCTTGTCGCCAGGGACAGAGATGACACTTATTGGGCCTGGCATTTTCAGTACGTTGTACGCATAGTGAGAGGCTGCCATGAACTTGGCGAGTGCCGGTCGGCCAAGGATTCCATTGTAAGGCAATGGGAAGTCGGCAACGTCAAACGTGACCCTCTCGGTCCTGAAGTTCAGCTCGCTGCCAAATGTTACCGGCAACGTGATCTTTCCCTTTGGCTTGCTCCTTCCCGGGTTGATTCCTTGAAATGTGCCGGTCTCTTCGAGCTCGCTGTCAGGGATCTGGAGTTTCTGGAGCACCACGGAGGAGATCAGGTTCAAGTCGGCCCCGCCGTCAACTAGCATCTTAGTGACCTTGAGGTTGCGGATTGTTGGTGAAACCAACATCGGCAAGCACCTGACCGCAGTTATGCGATCCGGGTGGTCCTCAATATCAAAGATGATAGGCGTGCCGGACCATTTCAGAGGCTTGTGTGACTCGTCGGGTGGTTCTGCTGCATTAACTTCCCGCACACACTGCTTGAGCTGGCGGTGCGAAGCATGCAGAGAAGCACCACCGTCGACGCACAGGACCTCTATGGCTTTCTGGAACTCCTGCTCATCAGTCTCCTCATCATCCATATCTTCATCTTCGTTATCATCTTCATCCTTGTCGCGGCCATGGGGAGGTCTATCTCCTTGCCGCTGCTTGGCCTTGCCGCGGCGTCCTCCTCGGTCGGGACGTTTCTTGCCGGATCCACCAGCTCCTTCCCGGGCCTTCTCTTTGTCGCACCGCTCGTATTCAGCTTTCTATTGCTCAACAAGCTGCTCGACTCTCTTACAGTTCTGAAGATCATGGCCCTTGGTGCGGTGAATCTTGCAATACTTCTTGTTGGTGCCGTCCTGCTTGTCGGCGACCGCCACCTCCGCAGCAACCTCCTTGCCGTAGTCACTAGCTTTGGCTTCCTTGGCGCCACCACCGTTGCCGGACTGCTCAACAACTAGCACTTCTTTGCCTTTCCTCCTTCTGTTGTTCCGCCGCCGGTTTTTCCTTGTCGGGGCAGCATCTTCACTGTCAGATCCTCCCGCTCCTATATTTTCTCCGGGGAGTCTCCTCCCTTCCTCAGCACGCGCACACTTGTCGGCCAGTGCATATAACTCACTGACGTCCCTGATCTTGCACATCGCCATTTCCTCCCGCATTCTGCGGTTCCGCACGTTCTGATGGAACGTGCTGATCACCGCGGCAGGGTGGACGTCTGGGATGTATTGCTGCACACTACTGAACCTCTGAATGTACTTGCGCAGGGGCTCTCCTTCCTTCTGGGCGAGCAGATGAAGATCACTCTCCTGGCCATGAGGCTTGTGTCCGCCTGTAAAGGCGCCAACAAACTGATGGCACAGATCAGCCCAAGAGGATATGGAGTTGTCCGGCAAGTGCATGAGCCAGGATCTGACATTGGGCTTGAGCACCAGTGGGAAGTAGTTGGCAAGGATCTTGTCATCTCGTCCCCCGGCAGCTTGCACCGCAATGGTGTAGATGCTGAGGAACTCTGACGGATGCGTCTTGCCGTCGTACTTCTCCGGTACGTCTGGCTTGAAGTTCTTTGTACTGGGCCACTGGACTTGCCGCAGCTCACGAGTGAACGTAGGACAACCTACTGCGTACGGCAGATCGCCTGGTTCCCCTGGCGCATGCATGTCAATAGAGGGCCCATCGCGCTTGTCGGATTGACGTCGCGCTTCTCTTCGGCGCTCGATGCGGGTTCGAGCGTCTTCTTGTTGTTGATCATGAAGAACTTGGCGCTGATCGCGACGAGCTCGTGGATCCGACGATGCAGTGGAGTCGCTGTCGAGGTGGATCCGGCGAGTCGGTGATCTTGGCCTTCGGGGCGGTGATTGCATGGTAGTTGCACCTCCACCCATTTCGTCGCCACCGGCTCGCGTCCGGCGGTCCTGCCGCGGCGGCGACGCGCTCGGCCGCCATGGAGTGTCGCCGTTGGCGTAGCCGATGAGACTCTGAATGGTGGCTCTCCATTCGTCGATCTTGTCCAACGTCGGAGGGTAATCTAGGAGAAGTTGAGCTCGTGCCAAAGCTTCTGCTAGAGTGGTGGGTAGCAGTGGCGGACGGCGCGAGGAGCGGGACGTGCTCGAACTTCTAACTATGTTAGAAGGAGCAGTATCCCGTCCAGGCGACCGTGCCCCGCTCGTGCCAGCACGCTGGCGTGCATGCTGGTCTTGAGCGCCCCGAGATCCACCAGCTTGGTCTTGGGCTATCATGCGTATGGCACTGCTAGTGCCATGACGCTGTTGATCTTGCGCCTCCTGAGAGTGGCGTGGAACATGTACAGTCGCCGAGGTTTGTGCAGCCTTGTTCTTTGACCTGGCGGCATCATGAGCTTCCTCGTCGACGTCCTTTCTTCTGCCGGCGTCCATCTCACCACTTGTTTGCTCCAACGCTGGCGGAAGTGACGTGGACGGAGCGGCTGCCGCCGAAGTCTTCTTCTTCGGTGGCATGTTGATGAATGGAATAAAGATCTAGCTCGTGTGAACGCCGGATCTGGTTCACACAATCTCAACACCCCCTACCTGGCACGCCAAAGATGTCGGGGAAACTGATCCACGAACACCTATGGGGCCGGCGGACCGGGCCCCTTTCGGTTCGGCGGGGGGCGGAGGTCGCACGAAGAGCAGATCGAGGCGAGGCACACAAGCAGTTTACCCAGCTTCGAAGCTCTCCGGAGAGATAACACTCCTACTGCTGCTTGTCTGGTTGTATTATCTGGTGTTCTTGCTCTCGAGCGAGAGAGTGTGATGTTTTCTGGGCTACGAATGAATCGAAGCAAACTGTCCAAACCCCCGCTACGTTGCGCATGGGCCTCCTTTTATACGCTAAAGGGGTCACCGACAGGTGGCAACGCAGAGGAGGGTAAAAACGTAAAAAGCAAGGTAGTTGATACAGTTGCTTGTACAGTGCACCCTACCTAACCCTGACGGCAGGGGACAAGGGCATTAAATGCCCGTCTGAGTCGCCCGAACAGTGCAGAAAAGGACCGTTAGGGGCGCCACCGTTCGCCACGATGGCGATCTTGTCAGCTTCGCATGCCACTGCGCACCGCTGGCTGCACAGCCTCCCGCCATGCACGCCCGGAGAGGCCCCCAGAGCGACACGTTGGTGGATGCGCTAGAGCGTGGGTGCAGAGTGGCCGCCTGCCGCGGCAAGCGCCTTGCCATTGTTGTTATCTCGCCGGGTCCAGAAGCTCGTCGCTCACCGGGCCTCGGGGTACCTTATTTAGTCTTCCCGGCAAGCTCCTCTTGCCGGGGCCTTGTTGCCTTGCCGGAGCGCGTGGCGCGTCGCGGCAAGTTCCTTGGAGCGCCTTGGTTGGCCTTCCCGGCAAGCTCCTCTTGCTGGGGTCTTGTCTCCTTAGCTTAAATACTTTGTTCTTGGATGGCTCCAAGGGAACCTTGGGGGATCTTGGCGTTCGCCCAGCAAGCCTTTGCCGCGGGGTGCTGCAACTGCCCGTGCACAAGTTCGGGGTACTAGGGTACCCCTATTCTAGTACACCGACAGAAACCACCGCAATGTCTGACATATAGATACAATTACTTCTCATAAATGGTAGTAACATTGTGTCAATAGCAGTTGGATCGCCTTTCACCATCATTGGATAGTTTTGTCCAAGGAAGAGCGAGTTTGCTCCAAGACTATCAATATGGTACCAGGGAGAAGGTGTTGGAGCTAGCACAGTAGTATCCATCCTGAATACCATACAACGGGTGTTGGAATAGGTCTGGAGAGTGCGACCATGGGAGACAACACATGCTTCCTTAGTAGTAACATCAGTAGTGGGCTGTATATAGACAAGAAGGAGTGATCCATTGGAAGTTGCCAGGCGCCACTGAGTATATTGGCCCTCTTCGTCCTCATCTCCCCCTTGGTTATAAAAATTAGTAGAGAAGAAGGTTAATTAGTAGAGAATGGAAACTTGCTAACTCGCATGCATGTGGATGAAACAATTATAATTACGGTGGAAGATAAACGTACCGAAACTACGAGGATCCCATGCAAAAACAGTGCCATGAGTGGTGGCAGCAAACACAAGACCCTCGTATTCAATTGCATCATAGTACACATCCGTGTATAGAAACTGATTTTTGAGCAATATCCATCCAGTCGTACCATGACCGATGGCAACAAACTTGTCGAAGATAGCAACAACTTGATAGTTCTTGTAATTCCAAGAGCGGTTGGGAACTCGAGAAATTGCTATCTTCCATAGACGATAGTCACCATGATCATATTTGAACGTACATAGATCATCTGTGTGCTCAACCTCATGGCACTCAAAGATTTTTGGAAGTGGAATCCGCTAACGAGTGTACACATTCACAAGTTCCCACTCGCAATTGTAACCAATATAAACAACCCAGTCTCCATTTGCGCATGCCCAAGCCTTGCCCTCAAGCGATGGCATCTTAACATCATACGTATCATTATCAAGCGGCATCAACTTCCACAAGGCGAGGCTTCCCTCGTCCCCGCGCTAGTCAGCAGGGTCACGCGAAGAAGATAGGGGACCTGGACCCTTGGGTTCCTTGTAATGATGTTATTACTTGAGTTGAGAATGTTCTTGAATGAACCTTCCATGCTAGCCGAGGTGATGACGTCGCACCAATCAATGAGTTCCCCCACCACGTCATCTTTTAGATCGGGGCAAGTATAACGGGGTCGTTTCTGGCTTGTTCCCTCCATGGAGAAGATGATCGAACAATGGGAGAAGGAAGGGTGAAGGCAAATGGAGGAGGGAGGAAGAGCGTGCGACAACAGTTCCAAATCGAGAGGAAAGGCGAAGAGTTGGTGGACGGTTGCCAGTTTGCCACAGTAAATGAAGAGGCGCCCCAGCCTACATGTCCTTTCGGAAATTGTACAAAAGGACTCGCTGTCATCTCACTGACATGTTGAAGCAGGGCCACATGTCAACGAAACATGGTGTGTAATTTCTCGTGCAAAAATGCGATCTGGCCACGTTGGCCCAAGGTGCCGCATTAGTTATCGACCTTTATTCTTTTAACATACAATCTGAGTGGATAGCTCATGTGTTCTTCGCATGTGAGTGGATATATAGGTGGGCTAGGTGGCAGGCGGCAACAATCTAAGTGCTAAAAGAGTTGATCTCGAAAAAAGAGTTGATCCAATGCTTGGTTTTGTTTGGATTTTCCAACTATGACCATTGGATAGAGTGAATCAATGGCTTACGTTCAAAGTTATTCTCATAGTACTGTAGAATGGTATAGGAACATGGAGAGATTTGGTTGATTTTATATCTCTTAATAATATAAAATATTATGAGTGCAGACGCTCCACCCCGAGGTTTCTAGCTCCTTCTCGGTCGTCGGGAATCTATGTTCTTCCACTCTTTCGTTTAAGACATGAGCTTTGTTCATCCTGTTGCCGGCACACGGGACATCTATATGCCTCCATTTTACGAAATCATACTATATGCCTCCATGACACACGGGACATCTAGCATCAAGGTGGCGTGTCATGCAAGAAAATGGAGATATGCAATGCGTAAGTGAGTCGTGCACTTCGATGGCACCTAGTACTACGCAATATTTTTTCTCCTCGATGGCACGTGAATAGTGCATGTACTCAATGACAGAGCACGAGATGGTAGCCATGGACATGGTCGGCCCTTTTTGAAGAGAGTACTAATAAATAACTTTGATGTGTCCCGTCAACTCGCAGAACGACAAGAAGCTTGCTTACTATGCCTTCTCCCTCACCAACGCGTGCGCGGTGGCTCACAACACGAGGAGAAACTTTTGCTTACAAGAGGTGGACGTGTAGCAGTTCATTTGGTGTCAGATTGCCAGAAGTACTATTGTAGTACCATAATTATTGTTTGACTTCCGGAAGAGGAGAAGAGCCAAGCGCAAGGTCACCTACTAACCTAGTACAGTACTACTATAGCCAAAGCTGGTCCACCTTTTTAGAGCATGGTTAATTAATATAGGTGGCTCTTGCAGCGGCACATCATTTAGAGCAAGTACTCTCTTCGTAGGAACAAAGGAAGTGAAACAAAAGTTGGAGTGGATGCTAGATTGCCAATTAAAACATGATTACATAGGAAAAAATCCTATAGCATTCTATCCTATGAATCAAATGACCAATGCAGGAAAATTATGAGGGGGGTCTCTCCAACAGTGTTCCTTGGCTCGCACCTAGCATCAAGGTGGTCGAAGTTGGAGTCATTCATCTGGTACACGTGGCATCTCAGATCTGGACACAAGGTGATGCGACCTCTCACTTCCTCCGGCATTTGAAGCGGCGCGCCGGTGGAGGGCTAGCATACTCCAATATTAGGTTGGCTCTATGTTATGTGGCAACTTCATATACTAACTGGATGCTGGCTATACTACTACGATACTCACACTCCAAGAAGTGACTCGAAAACCATTCATAAATTGAGTCTATGACATGCATTTGCAACTGAAATGTACCATTCATTAAATACAACAAGTCGTCAACACACAATGACAACGAGGATACATGTTGGATTATGGATTATTTCCAACAAAACATTCTAGCAAATACTAAAGTTTTCATCACACAAAAAATGACAAGAAATGAAATGAACTTCAACTCAACCAATCCTCGGCGTTGGAAACGCTTGATTTGAACCATAGGTGCTCTGGGAAGGGCCAGCTATTGTCAATATCGAGAGCAACACAGGACTGATCATCCAGGCTGAAGCAGCATATATCAGGACTAGGGTAGGGAACCACCACAATGTCCAAGGTATAGATACAGTTGATTCTCATAAATGGTAGTAATGTTGTGTCAACTACAGCTAGATCGCCGTTCACCATCATTGTATAGTTTTGTCCAAGGAAGAGCGAGTTTGCTCCAAGACTATCAATAATGTACCAGGGAGAAGGTGTTGGCGCTAGCAAACTAGTATCCGTCCTGAATACCATGCAACGGGTTGTTGGAATAGGTCAGGAGAGGGCAACCATGGGAGACTACACCTGCTTCCTCAGTAGTTACAGTCTGAGTGCACTGTATACAGACAAGGAGAGGTGATCCATCAGAATTAGTTGCCAGGTGCCACTGAGTATATAAGTTCTGCTCCTCCTCATGCTCGTGATCATCACCATCGTCATCTCCCCCTTGCTTATAAATTTTTTCAAGTATAGGCGGTGGAATGTTCACAGGATCTTGGAAACACAAGAAGAAGGTTAATTAGTAAAGGGAACTTGCTAACCCGCATGCATGTCCATGAAACAATTATAATTACGATGGAAGAAAAATGTACCGAAAGCATAAGGATTCCGTGCTAAAACAGTGCAAAATGAAGGAGGCAACAAGCTTGTCGAAGATATCAACAACTTGATAGTTCTTGTAATTCCAAGAGAAGTTGGGAACTCGACAAATTGCTATCTTCAGTAGACGACAGTCACCATGATCGTATTTGAACGTACGTAGATCATCTGTGTGCTCAATCTCAGCGCCCTCTGAGATTTTTGGAAGTGGAATCCGCTGACGAGTGTACACATTCACAAGTTCACACTCGCAGTTGTACCTAATATAAACAACCCAATCTCCATTTGCGCCAGCCCAGGACTTACCCGTAAGCGATTGCATCTTGACCTCACATGTATCATTATCAAGCGGCATCAACTTGCACAAGGCGAGGCCTCCGTCGTCCGCGCCCATGCGAAAAGGCTTATAGCGAAGAAGGGAAGGGAGATCAAACCACTCCTGGACCCTTGGGTTCCTTGTAATGATGTTATTAGTTGAGTCAAGAATGGGCTTGAACGAACCTGCCATGCTAGCCGAGGTGATGACGTCTCACCGATCAATGAGTTCCCCCACCACGTCATCTTTTAGATCTGGGCAAGAATAACGGGGTCGTTTCCGGCTTGTTCCCTCCATGAAGAAGAAGATCAAACAATGGCAGAAGGAAGGGTGAAGGCAAATGGAGGAGGGAGGAAGAGCGTGCGACATCAATTCCAAATCGAGAGGGAAAGGCGAATAGTTGGTGGACGTTTTCCAGTTTGCCACGGTACACGAAGAGGCGCCCCGGCCTACACGTCCTTTTGAAAATTGTACAAAAGGACACGCTATCGTTTGACTGACATGTTGAAACGGGACCACATGTCAACGAAACATGGTGTGTAATTTGTCGTGCAAAATGCGATCTGGCCGGGTTGGCCCGAGGTGCCGCATTATTTCTCGACTTTATTTTTCTAATGGCGTGCCGTTCAATTTTGAAGTACGACTAACTGGTACTATTTGCAGAGAAAATATAAACTACCCTACCACTACTCCACCTCTAGTACTAGTAGTATAAAAAGGATATATAAGCTGGAGCTTCAGAGCTTTCTTGCTAAGGGCTGCCCACTTGCTTCTAACACTATCACCCTCTCTCTAGATCTAAAAAAGACGGCCTCTCTCTCCCTCCTCACCGGTGGTCACAGATCCGCTGGGGAAGAAAAGGACGTGCAGCGTTGATGCACATGTCGTCGGTGAGAGAGGTCACGCTGATGACAAGGCCATCCTCTCAGACCTAGCGCCCGCGCGGCATGGCCTCCGTCCCCAAACTTGCTGTCATAGTGTGTGCGAAGGATGACGACCACGAGCAAAGCCACTTCCCGCTGACCCTTAGGTATGCTACCTCTTTTTGAACCATACCCTTGTTCTATTGCCCCATCTGCCATGTCGCTGCATGTGGATCTTTTTCCACTCCACCATCTTCCCAATTTGCTGGTCACGCAGACGAAAACCTTAATTTTCACTATTAAAGGAAACCCTACTTCATGCAGACTAATCCATGTCTGGGTTGAATTAGGAAAGGAAGGGAGACTGTACTGTCCAAGAGAGTAGGCATCGAACCCGCATCTAGGTTGAAAAGGGGAAAATCAGTAGCTAAGGAACGAGTCTCGTGTCTCTTGGTTGAAGAAGGGTAGAATGGCATGACAACGCAATAGAGAATGACCAGGTCGATCGGTTTGTTGTCCTCACATAGGAAAAAGGTGGCTAAACATAACAAAAATGGGACGTAATCCACATATGCTTCCTGGATATTTGTTGCTCTGGGCCACCATACCTGCCTCACCACTCTATGCGTCCGTGGAGGTATATCGTACTAGTGCGCCCACTGTCCGAATGGGCCTCCCATGCTCTTAGTGTCACTTTTTTGCTGTTAGTATAACGCCAGTAGTCAAGTCAAGCAATGCTACTGCTAAAGTGATGCCACATTTAACTAATGCCGCACTCAGTCTAATGCCACCGATAAATTTAAGCAATGCCATTTAATGTCACTGGATTATTTCAGGGTTAGCTATTGATTGTGGATGTATTAAAGATTTTTTAGCTAAGGCATTCTAATGTTGTTGCATAGCCAGTATACCAACAATGAAACTTGTTACTACCTTCAGATTTTTCACTGTTAATGCTTATAGATTACATACCTCACTTTCATGAGATAACTTATTTTTTTGTATAGTGTCACCAAAATGCCAGGGCGTTGATGTCATTTTATTTGGGTTAAACTGCACAAAAAATTATGAAGACAAGAGGAAAGGTCAAGAGTGGGCACCTCCTCCTCCGGCTGTTCTCTTGATTTGTTCGATCATGTTTTTATGTTTGATCGATTATCAAGATTGGGATAGCAATTTTTAAGGTCCCCCCGAGTTCGAAATGATATTTACCTTGGAGGTACATGGTTTGCAATTTTTTTATACTGTCATTAGTTAATAATGCTAGTTATCTTCAGACTTTTGTATTTGGTTTAATGCTCATGCACAGCTAGTATACCAATGCTGAAATGTGTTACCTTTACATTTTGTATTGTTAATTCTTATAGAAATCTTCTAGTTCCAGAGTTTATTGAAATCTATTCAGTAAAACCATTGTACTGTACCTTGTAATAAAATAACTACTCTACTATTGCACTAGCCACTGGATTAGTGTATATTTGTAGTATTCGAAATTTCAAATGGTGTTGCATTAGCGCATGGACATAAATAAAGTGTGGCAAGCTTTCCTAGATATGTGCTCAAGAAAACTACTACCTGTTTTTCTAAATACTAGTAGATGTTTGGGTAGTTTAAACTGAACCGCGAAAATGTCTTATATTAAGGAACAGAGGGTGTAGAGTTCACTCATATTATCCCTGTAAAGCTAGTCACACATTTGTTACAATTAATGTTCATTATGTTATCGGAGGAGGTCTGTAAGTTTGTCTATAATGCCTATCGACTACATACCTGACATCATGATGTAATGTTAAGTCATTTCCTTTTGTATAGTGTCACTGAATTGTCAAGGCGGTGATGGCATTTTATTTTAGTTGAACTGCACAAAATATGCTTAAAAGAAGAGGAAAGGTCAGGAATCGATCATTCTTTTAGAAAGAACTATATATGCCTTTCTGACATCAGCCTCTGTTGCCTTATTTATTCCTTCAAACAGGTGGTTAGAAATAGCCTCGCTACCTTTTCCCATTAAGAAATTGCAATGCTTATATTTGTGAGTCTATGCTTCAATTAGTGCCACTTTTATAGTAATCACACTTTCAATATCTATGCAAACAGGGATGCTCGATTTTAGTGGAACTACACAAAAAGTCCAACTGGTTCAACATTAGGAGCATGTTTTCTTCCAAACCTTTATATCCAATTGGTGGCACTATGAGCCGTTCATTAAGAAGGTACATGGTTTGCTACTATCTTGCTACTCTTTTTTGTACTGTCATTAGATATTAATACTAGTGGTTTGCATGTGAATTTATTGGCGGGGTGGATCTACATTGGAGGTGCAGGACATGATTCAATGATTGGATGCTCAATTTCGGTTGTATCGATTTCACCTCGTCCATCACTACGAACATGGATATCCTTGGTCTGATGAAGAATAGGTGCTATATTTCTGCTCTGAACAAGCAAATCAATTCAGTATGAAATTGTCCAGGGCAAAACATGACTGTATCAAATTGTCCAGTGCAAAACATGACAGATGCTAAGCGAAAGAGACATGTTTAAACTGAAAATACAAGGTGGGTTATATGTTTACTAGCTGCTTGTTTGTGTAGACAGAGATGTTTGCCCGTTGCTATTTGGCAAACACACAAAGTGACCGCAATTTTGGTTGAACTGCACAAGAGAATAGTATAGTCACTGCATGCAGTGCCATTTGAAAATAGACACAGAAAGATTGGATAGTCACTTCATGGATTGCATAAAAGTAGTAATGTACTATTTATTGGCCAACACTAGGTGCTTCATTGCTTTGGTCTGATTATACAATGGGCATCATTTTACCTAAGTTAAAGTTTGTACTCCGAAAATAGTCTCGTCGTGTGATCAAGAGAAGACAAAATCATATTGCAGTCGATGTTCCTCCATCATGTGTGGTTCATTCTCATGGTTCCAGCTGTTGGTGAAACCACTTACGTTTGCAAGAGGAATTGTAGACTTCACAAACAAATTTGTCTTTCAGTCTGTACTGAATGTTGGACAAGAGAAGCATCCATGTTAGTAGGAAGAACATATGTTTTTTCTAGATCTTTGCTTTTGGAGCTACATATTTGTATATGATCTTTCAATCATTGACATGCATTAACATGTTGATCTTATGTATGGGAATCGTACTAGTTGGTTTTAGTTGTGGCTGATCTTTGCTTTTGGAGCTACATATTTGTATATGATCTGTGAATCATTGAGATGCATTAACAGTTCCTTATATCAGTTCGCTCAGTGTTTACAAGTTACTGATCGATCACTAGCTAGCCTACTAATGCGCTCCTGGCTGTTTTAGTTGCGATGCAAGATCCGAAGTGGCAGTTTTTTGAATAAAAATGCCTACCTCTGAAGAAACTGACAAGCTGCTCTGAAGAAAATGCCATGCGAATCTGAAGAAAATGCCAGCAAAAACGTTCGCAAAGGCCTTATCTCCTAGCTAAAGTTCATCAACTAATGCCCTCGGTTGCAGCTCGTTGCATGCTGCTCCGCGTACTAGCTGCGAGCGATTTTGAGTGCCTGCATGCAGCAGGCCATAATTAAGGCAGCTAACTGATGCGAAAAAAGATGCGCTTTAATTGTTGCGGACCTTTTAAATCCGTGGAATCATTATTGACAAGGAGGGAGATGATTCGAGTGCACTCGTTTCACCGTCATGTCGGCGTGCGACCCAGCACAGACGGGACGGGACGGTACAGTCAGAATTTCAGTTTCTCTAGTTTTCCATGGCGAGCTGGCGCGCTAAGCCATGATTTCTTGATTATGCATTGAATTCCGATGACTGTCGCGCTACCTTCCGCCTATAAGTACTGTTTCCCGGCCTTCTATGGTGGCACTGTGACCCAACTCGCCCTATCCTCATAAGCCCCCACCGGCCCGACGTCGCTCGCCACTTATCCTCACTCTCGCCACGTCCGCCATGCCCCCGCCCGTCTGCGATAGGTGAGGCCGGAGGCGGTCACCGCTGGAACTAGTATTCGGTTTTTCACCGGAAGGCAGACGGAGGGAGGAGGCATTCTATCGGTCTTTAGATGGAAATGCGGAGATCGAGGACTTGTTGGAGCGTGATCACCTGGCGGAGGAGCAGGAGTTGTTGGAGCGCGACCGTTCACGGAGGAGCAGCGTATCGCCGATTTGTGCCGCATGCAGGACATGGAGGAGCAGCGCACCGACGCTCTGAGTCGCGAGCAGAGCACCCGCACCTGGGCCGACTATGTGGAGGCCGCGCCTGACAAATAGCCCTGGAGGCTGTCGGGCATGCACACGTTCGCGACACCGATTTTTTACTACCAGCTCGTCAAGTGGGTTTCCCGCTTAGAAGCCGAAGCTTTGGTGGACCACGCCGGCATGGAAAGGGCCAACGCGCGCGAGCAACGCGCCCTATCGCACCTCTGGCAAGTCCGAGGCGAGGCAGAGGACACCGGTGCTGGCGTTTAGCGTGTACCACAGATGGCGGCCGGCATCGTCTAGTTAGCTAAGAGTAAGTTAGTACTTGTACGCTACTAGATTATTGGTGGGAGTAGATAGTTAACTTGGCTATGATGGTTGTCAATGTGGAAGTTCAGTACTCTATATGTGGATCAGACCTGTTACTTTGCTCTGAATGTTGAACTTTCCATTTGAACGTATGGAATCGGCTGTTATTTTTTTAATGGGTTGTATTTGTCCTCCACGGGTTTAGAGGCTGACTTGTGGGCCTACCAAGTTGATGCGTACACAATCAGGAGATGATTGTACGTGGAGAGGATGATAGCAGGGACCCGCCAAGGTCATGGCAGTACGCAAGCAAGTGCCTCCTTATTTCAATCCAATAAAAAATGGCTCCTCCTAATGGATTTCTAACATCTGGGTCCCATGCCATTGTCAACGTAGTCAATAAACGAGAGAGTTGCACAACGAGCGGCTGACACCAGGGACCCAGCAGCTCGCCCAGTTATTTTTGTTTTGTGATAATTTGATAAATGCCACTCCAAATCTGGTGTTTCTGAGGAATGCCACTGCAATTTCCAAACTTTGAAAAATGCCATTTCATGCCATTTCCAGTGGCATTTTTCGAAGTATGGAGTGGCGTTTTTCAAAGTTTGGAAATTGCAGTGGCGTTTTCCAAAGTTTGCAAAAATTGCAGTGGCATTTTTCAAAGTTTGGAAATTGCAGTGGCATTTTTATGAATCGCCATATTTGTTGTGGCATTTATTTAATTTGTTTTTGAGACGAAAGCAGGGTGTCAACTGGGCTATGCGGGGCACTCTGGCCTGTCTAGACACCCTTCTCTTTTATGTTTTCCACAGACCAGCCCAATAGTTCTTTTTCTTTCTGAAAATGGCTAGCCCAGTTTTTTGTGATTTGCCAAGTAAGTCGCTTTGTTAGGCTTGTTGGGCTACAAATCTTTCAAGACGAGGAGAGCTTCATTCGGCTGGACGAGAAAATGGCCTATCAGTAATGAGAAATGGGATGTACATTTTTAAAACACATCAAACCGACAATTACTTTCAAATTTCTTTTTTTTTTCATTTCAAGATTTTAAATTGCATTAATTTTTATGTGTGGACAATTTGTTGGATTTTATATTGATATACATTTATTTTTAAAATCACTTTGAATGTGACTCAAAATTTCGGGATTAAACACAGTTCGAACCGCACCGAAATATGCAACATTTCGTATAATTTTTTAACCGTGGCCATAATATGGGCTGTAATGCTAACAAAAATAATATGGGCTCCAAAAAAACCTTAAGAATTAACAAATGGGCAGTAAATTATTAGAAATAATGGTAGATGGGCTCTATGCTGTTTTCCACAGATTTGAGGCTTTCCTATAAAAAGGTTGACGCACAAGCAGTGACTGTTGGATGTCCATCCAATGGGCGTCGTGCTTCTTCAATCTCTGCTCTTCCTGCTCCAGCCGCTCAAACAAGCACCGGCGAGACTGCCTGCTCCCTCCTCCCCGTGGCCGGCTGTGCTGCCGCACAGGCCTCACTGCCCCATCATACTCCCATCGCCGGCCTAGCCATCCCTCTACTCACCCACACCTGCTGTTATTCTCTGGCGACGGCAGACGAACCAGTAAACCCTCATACAGTCGTACTCCCCTCCATGTAGGAAACAACTGCCGAGTCTTCCCTGCCTCTGTGTCGTTCCCTTCCTAGGCCTCATCGTCATCCACCGCCCTGGTGCTCTCGGCGCTGCCTGGTCAACGTGGTCAACGACCGACATGCATCTGAAGTGGACTGTACATGGAGAGGCTGACAGCTGGGTCCACGGCCGCACGCAAGGAAATGCCTCCTTATTACGCGCAAAATAATGATTCCTCCACCTAACATCTAGGACCCACCGAAAGGGCCTCTGTATTTCGTGAAAAAAACGTTACTGCCGCTGACAGCTCGGACCCACCTGCTATATCTTCGCACGCAAAGAAGTGCGTCCTTATTACGCACAAAAAAATGAATACTCCCCCTACTAGCTGGGACCCCATATAGTGGCAGGCTAACTTGTGGGCCTACTAAGTTGACGGGGACGGAGGGCTTTGTCAACTTAGTGAATATGCACGATTCTAGCTCAAGTGACCGTACGATGTCCATCCAACGGCCGTAGTGCTTCTTCAACCTCTAGTCCTCTTGCTCCAGCCGCCCAAACCAGCACCGGCCGTGCCTCGTGCTCTTGCCTCCCGTGGCCGGCTGTGATGGGGCAGAGGCCTCACCACCCCCTACCACTCCCACCGCTGGCAGGCCATCCCTGTACTCACCCACACCCCCTGTTATTATGCGGTGACGGCAGCCTCACACCACAGCGAACCAGTGAACCCTCATACTCCTCTACGCGTGGGCATCCACTGCCGCATCTTCCCCGGCTCCACGTCCTCCCCTTCCTAGGCCTCGTCGTCGTCCACCGCCCTGGTGCTCTCGGCGCGACGTGGTCAACATGGTCAAGGAACGACTTCCATCGGAAGAGTGCTGTACGTGGACAGGCTGACAGCTGGGTCCACGGCAGCCGCAAGGAAGTGCCTCCTTATTACGCAGAAAATAATTATTCCTCCACCTGACAGCAGGGACCCACTGGAGGGACCACCGTATTTGGCAAAAAAACGTTTCCCCACTGACTGCTAGGACCCACCGGACGGGCCACCATATTTTGCGAAAAAACGTTCCCCCCGCTGTTAGCTCGGACCCACCGGAAGTGTCGCCTTATTACGCACAAAAAATGAATACTCCCCCTGCTAGTTGGGACCCACCTTGGTGGGTGGCTAACTTGTGGACCTACTAAGTTGACGGGGAGGAGTGCTTTGTCAACTTAGTCAATATGAACGATTCTAGCTCCAGTGACCGTACGATGTCCATCCAACGGCCGTTGTGCTTCTTCAACCTCTGGTCTTCTCGCTCCAGCCGCCCAAAGCAGTGCCGGTCGCGCCGCATGCTCCTGCCTCCCGTGGCCGGCTGTGCTGCCGCAGAGGCCTCACCACCCCTACTATTCCCACCGCTGGCCAGGCCCTGCGGCGACGACAGGCTCACACCGCAGCCGAACCAGTGACCCTCGTACTCCTCTCCGCACGGGCTTCCACTGCCGCATCTTCCCCGGCTCCGTGTCGTCCCCTTCCTAGGCCTCGCCGTCGTCCATCGCCGTGGTGCTCTCGGCGCGACGTGGTTAGCGTGGTCAAGGAACGGCTTCCATCGGACGTGGACTGTACGTGGAGAGGCTGAGAGCTGGGCCCATGGCCGCAGCAAGGAAGTGCCTCCTTATTACGCGCAAAATAATTATTACTCCACCTGACAGCGGGGACCCACCGGACGGGCCACCGTATTTCCCAAAAAAAAGTTTCCCCCTGACTGCTGGGACCCACCAGCTACATCTTCGCACGCAAGGAAGTGCGTCCGGGCAAAAAAATTGATTCGCCCCCTGATTGTTGGGACCCACCAACTACATCTTCGCACGCAAGGAAGTGCCCAACAGTAGGGACCCACATGGTCGAAGCGTACGTAGCGTTGTCATTCTGGTCGCGAACGTGTACGTACATACTGGTCGATGTAGAGGCGCGCATGTGTCGTAGTAGAGGCACGGATGTAGCATGTACACATACATACAGCGGCCAGTGTGCAAGAAAGAAAATACGGCCACGAACGTATATACGGGCAGGGTCTCGAACGCCTCCTCGCACATACGTACGGCCAGGGCTCGTGTACATGGCTGGGTCAGAACGGAGAAACATCATCGTCGTCGTGTTCATGGGGAGTCAACCGGCTGGGTGGGAATAGAATGCGTCGTCGTGTTCATCGGGAGGGCCTGGACGGAACAGCCGATGGAAACGAGGCCTGGCATACCATAGAACGGAGGATACGGCCTTGTGTTTGACCGACCACGTTCGAAACGGGATCCTGTTCACCGGGAGGGGTCTGGCGTACCGCAAAACGGAGGAAACGGACCTCCTATGGTCGAAACGGGGGTCCTGTTGATCGGGAGGGGTGTGGCATACCGCAAAACGGAGGAAACGGACTTGTGTTGGAGCACTACGGTCGAAACGGGGGTCCTGTTCATCGGGAGGGGTGTGGCGTACCGCAAAACGGGACTCCACGGGATACTGTTCATCTCCACCGTCGAGCCCCTCCAGCCTCCACGGGCTACTGTTCATCCATCATCGACCTCCTCCAGCCTCCACCTGCGACTATTCATCCACAGGCTCCTATTCATCCAGCCTCCACCGCGCGCTACTCCACCGACTACTGTTCAACCAGCCCTCTCCACGGTCTCCTGTTCAACCACCCCTCCACGGGCTACTGTTCATCCAGCCCTCCATCGTCTACTGTTCATCATGCCCTCG
>NC_041392.1:305020979-305054969 GCF_002162155.2 Triticum dicoccoides | reverse complement strand
ATCGGCTTCAGTTAGCAGCAGTAGCGAAGAAATCGCTCGATGGGTTCAATTAACAGCCATCGAATGATTGCTCGGGTTCAGTAACGTGTAGCCTGCAGTGCAATCACTCGGGTTCAGTTAGAGCCCAACGCCTCACACCCGTGCGCGTGCGTGTACGAGAGAAACCGCATCGCTCGGCCCCGACCACCCACCGTAACCGGGAACACCCCGATATTTTCCTCGCCCTCGTTTCTACCACGGTTTTTTCCGTCATGGACGGCCCAAAGAATGTCATGCAGCTGCGTCTTCGGCCCGCCCAGGATGAAAAGCCCCTTTTCTGTCATGGTTTTTTGTCATAGAAGTAGGACCCCACCACGTCTATGATGATACCGGGTTTTGTCACAATTATCGTCATAGAAGTGTCATAGGTATGACAGAAAAAAAAATTCGTTCGGCCCAAAATGTCACGGATGTGTCTTTTTTTGTAGTGAGTTTTTTGGCTTCTCATTCTCCGCTTTGAGCGGCTTTCAGGTGCTCTTGTAGTTGATCTAATGATCCTGTTAAGAGGTGAGCAACCATGTGAGCATTATTGGTATACCATTATGTTTTCTCGATGGAGGGAAACATTACCAGGAGACACCTTCTTGGATTTCTCCAGTTCGGCATTGGCAACAATTAGCTGGGTCCGACACTTTTCTAGTTCCTGAGATAGCAGGTTATTCTTCTCCGTAACCACCTGGTTATACTGCGATCCTTAAATCAGTTGTATCAATTGCTTTAAGTCTCGGGGGCTACTGGTGTATGATTATAAAGTCAACACTTCCCCGCATATCTTTCAGATGATGGTCTGTGGCTCTGGCAAGACCATCCCGAGCAGCTCGGATGTACGCATTGGCCGAGCTGAAGGCGTCAAATGCCTCCTTTGAAAAGCGGGGGTCACGAAGCGCGGTCATCCGACAACGATGATTCATGGCGCTCTCCATCTCAGAATTCATGATGGACATGTCATCCGAACCCTCTATGGAAGGACAGTTCGGTGCCGTTCCCGTGTCAGCCCCCGTCCTCAGGGCAGGGTCCGAAACCTGACTAGTGGATGCGCGTCCGGCCGGATCCCCGGACGCAGTTCGGCAGATACTTTTCCTGATAGAACACGATGAGTTGCGTCACGATTTGATGTGGCGACCAGAGGATGTATTCCTCAAAGGAAAGCTCTACCTCTTTGACGAGGGTTCTATCGTAATATCATTTGCCTTCCTCTTCGAAGATGTACTCAGAACGGGCACCGCTCTCCTCGGAGACACTTCTGGCGCACGTTGCGATGTAGAGCGCCTCCCCTTTCGAACATGAAATAGTGTGGTGGGTGAGGCATAGCAAGGAAACACTTTCAAAGAAAGTGCCTTTTAAATCACTTACATGCGAAGGAGGAAGGAGGCCGGGGTAATCAGCAATGATAGGTACTTCCGTACCATCATAGCTCGTTTGATAGAATATTCCATCCTCGAGTTCCACAAATATGTCCGGATCTTCTTCATATCCAGGATCAAGATCCCGGTTGTGACCCTCCGGCTAAGGGGCGGGGTTATGGATCCCCTCGACAACCTTTCGCCATTCCTGTTATGAGTGGATATGATACTGTCCCTCAAAAATAATTCAGGGAGAGGAGTAAAATGGTGGGGTCAGAAGCTTACCCAACTAGGAGGATTATACATGGAAAATCCGTCTCGATATTGGAGACGGGAGAACTCCTCCTTCTCCCCTTTATACAGTTCAGCCAATATTTTGGCCAGAGCGGCGGGGGTCTTTGGGCCCTTCCGACCGTAGCGTGAGGCATCGTCTTCCCCATTATAGTGCCACATGGGAAGTCCTCTGTACTGGAGTGGTTGGACCCCCCGCACTATGGAGATCGCCATTACCTTAACTATTGATAATCCGGACTAGGCGAGCATCTTAATCTTGCCCAGCAGCTGACTGGCCTTTGCGCTATCCTCTTCCTCGAGGCTCCGAGGACGCCAGCTATGGTGTTTCTTCAAAGGAGCACTTGAAAATTCAGGGAGGCCCATTCGGGCTGGGTCGGGAAGGGCGACGTCACCAATATAGAACCATTCGGAAGGCCACTCTTCGGAAGCCTTCTTCGGTGTGCCGGGCAAGTATCCGGTTCCGGTGATATGCCACACTTCGGCTCCCCCTACTTCAAATATTGACCCTCCTTGATTACGAGGGACGAGGCAGAACAGTCTTCTCCATAAATTGAAATGGGCCTCGCAGCCCAGGAATAGCTCGCATAGAGCGACATAACCCGCAATCTGTAGGATGGAGGCGGGAGTGAGACTGTGCAGTTGGAGGCCATAATACTCCAGCAATCCTCGAAGGAAGGGATGGATTGGAAATCTGACACCTCTTAACAAGAAGGGGACGAAGCATACCCCTTCCCCCCTGGACGGATTGGGGAAGTTCTCCGCTTGAGCCCCGCCAATGAAGGGCGTCATCCCTGCTCGTACAGGGACTAAATCCGTGGGAGGGAGAAAGCCCTGTTTTTGTAGCTTTGCCCGCTGACTGTCAGATATGGAACATCTCTCCCAATCACCCTTTTCGGAGTTGTGGGCACGAGAGGAAGAGCTGGGAGCGCTAGCGATGTTGGGGTGGTTCTGCTCTGGAAGCTCTAAGGATTTTTCTGTGAGATCTGGAATGGATCTGAGATCTATTCTCTTTAAATAGGAACCTTTCAGGTACGGTCAGGGTGGTATATGTAAAAATACCCCGACCTCTTGTATTCACTCGACACGTGGAAGCTAAAGTCAGGAAGGCGCAGAAGTCGAGGGGTATGGCATTAAATGGAAAGCCGAATACATTACTTTGAGGTCAATGAAGGAGGAACACGCCTTGCAACGCCGAAGACTATCTGCGCGCCGGACACCTCGTCATTGAAGTCTAGTTTGGGGGCTACTGAGGGAGTCCGAGACTAAGGGGTCCTCGGGCGTCCGACCTATTGGATATGGGCCGGACTAATGGGTCGTGAAGATATGAAGACCGGAAACTCTACCCGTGTCCAGATGGGACTCTCCTTGGCATGGAAGGCAAGCATGGCGATCAAATATGAAGATTCCTTTCTCTGTAACCGACCTTATGTAACCCTAGATCCCTCCTATGTCTATATAAACCGGAGGGCTAGGTCCATAGACACATCCTCATAATCATAGTCAGACAAGCTAGACTTTTAGGGTTTAGCCATTACGATCTCGTGGTAGATCAACTCTTGTAAAACTCATATTCATCAAGATCAATCAAGCAGGAAGGAGGGTATTACCTCCATAGAGAGGGCCCGAACCTGGGTAAACATTGTGTCCCCTGTCTCCTGTTACCATCGACCTTAGACGCACAGTTCGGGACCCCCTACCCGAGATCCGCCGGTTTTGACACCGACAGGGGGCGCCATGGAGGAGGGGCTAAGGTTTCGTGGCTCGGGAGAAGGGAGCTTCCGGGGAGAAGGTGATTTGGCGCCCACGAGGTATGAATGGGGAATTGGGAGGGGGAACCATGTCTTATGGACGCATTTATCTACAATGTGGGGGGGGGTTACAGTTCTACCCCTGCCTTTAGGCTTCTCGGCTTGGTTCTGTGTACTGAGGGTCGGGGATAGTAGAGTAACTTTGCTTCTCCCAAATAGTGGGCACGAGCGATTTCGGGCGAGGAGGGCGTGTTTTGAAATATACTGGGCACGAGCAATTTCGGGCGAGGAGGGCGTGTTTTGAAATATAGTGGGCGCGAGCGATTTCGGGTGAGGAGGGCGTGCTTTCAAATATAGTGGGCGCGAGGGATTTCGAGAGAGGAGAGCGTGTTTTAAAATAATGGGCGCGCGCTATTTTGGGCGAGGAGAGGGTGTTTTGCCGACCATGGTTTATGAATTGTTCGGACCATGTCATTTCGGCCGAGAAGAAGGCGCGCTTGGATGAAGTTATGAACCTACCCTCGATGTACAACGGGCCAATTCATGTGTGTCCCACATAGGCCGGTAATTTCGCGTCTCCCATTTATTTGCTCGGGCTAATTCCACCGAGCAGAGGGTGTTTAACGGTTCGTTCAAATTTTGGGAGAAAGAGCATCGACGTCTACCTTACCAAGTCGATTCGAATCAAATTTTGAAATATTAGCTTGCCACTTCTTTTTTAGATGGAGAGATGATGCTCGGGAGTAATGTGTTTTTACATGCTCGTTGCTAGCGATTTACTATATGACAAATAGTTGACTCACTCAAAAACAGGAATCAAACCCAAAATGAAATATCTCGATTCAATTAAATAGCTCCTTCACCAGGTCAAAAGAGTGAACTAAATCCAAAATTAAACACCTCAATCGAGTAGCATGTTGTACAGTATTATAGTACTCCATGCACATGTTGAGAGTCAAATTGATGAACTTGTTTGATATACGCATATCTCCATTGATGTGTGGATTGCAGACAACATGTTCTCCAATTTAAATATTTGAATGCAAGTTTATATCGAAACATGGTTTATATCAGTCTTTGATGCATAAAGCGCGACCTCTCCCTCTCCCGAACTCCTGCTCTCTCTCTCTCTCTCTCTCTCTCTCTCGCCGACAATCTTCAATTCTGTCGCACACATCCAACACACAAAACCTTGTTGGTCCCTCTCCCTCTCTCTCCGTCTCTCTCCATCTCTCTCTCTCTCTCTCTCTCTCTCTCTCTCTCTCTCTTTGTGTGTGTGTGTGCGGGGGGGGGTCTTTCTAGTTTGCATGCATATATACTCCATCTATAGGTCTCTCTCGCACACTATGTATGATTCTCTAGTCCAAGCTAAATATCTTGGGTGCACTCGTTGTACGGACACAAATTCCTTGGCTCGTTGCCCGTAAGTCTCTCACGCACCACTATGTTGTCTCAGAGCTCTTCCCTCTCCCTCTCTCTCAAACTCTCCATCTACCTGGGCCACACATAAACATGCATATCTCACTCGCACTCGATAGACCCATCTAAAACTTTATATCTCTCCCTCGTTCTCTCTCCATCTCACACGCACACACACACACAATCTCATGCCTAGACAAGTATGATGGACTCTCACTCAAATGTAGGCACGCAGTCCCCCCCTATATGTACATGACTAGCTAATCTTTGTCTCCATCACAAACATGTGCATGGTCTATCTCGATTTCTCTCGGGGCATCTTTCTATCTCGCACGCACCTCCCTCGATCTCCCACCCATATAAGTCCCCTCACGATCTCGAGGGGATCTCTCTATCACAAACACACCCTCTCTCCCTCCCCATGCGTCCATGTTCTCCATGTGTCCCTCTCGACCTTTGTTCCTTGTTGGCCAGACCACTATTGGACATGTGCTATAGGGGTGTCTCTCTCTGTTGCAAACAATCACGCACTAGCTATCTTCGTGTATCTCCTCACCTCGCTTTTCTATCTCGGAGATGCATGTGTGATATGTTTGCATAAGAAACGAAAAAACACACACTCTCTCTCTAATTTATCGTTTGTTGTCCCTTTCTCTTTCACACACACATACTCTTTTTGCACACTCACTCATTCTCCTTCACACGCACTTGGTCTCTCTCGACTTAGGCACTCTCTTAGGTCCATAGCATATAGATTTATTGAAAAGTCAAACATAACAAAGTTTGACCATGTACATGGAGAAAACATTTACATCTAGAATGGCAAACATATACCATTAGATTCATCATGAGATGTAGTTTCATATGATGTATCTTTGGTATTGTAGATATAAATAACATTTGTGTAAACCTGATCAATGTTTCCAAAGTTCGAGTTCTAAAAAAATTTACATGCACTGCATTATCAAGCGGATGGAATATCTCTTTCTCCCTCTCATCTATCTGACGCACCACTCAGCCTTATTGGGGCTCCTCTATCTCTCTCAAACTTTATATGTCCCTAGTTTACACATACACATGTCTCTCTCGCGCTACATATAGACCCATCCAACACTCTCCACCCTTGTTCTCTCTCTATGTGACACGCACCCCCCTAAGTACCATAATCCCTCACTCCATCATAGGCACACACACTCCCCCCTAAGTATGATTGTCTCTCACTAGCCACCGGGAACACACGTATTGTCTCCTTCCATCCATACGTCTATCTCGATATCTCTCGGGGTATCTTCTATCGCGCACACACCTTGTCACTCGATCTCCCACCCATGTAGTCCCATCATGATCTCCAGGGGATCTCTCTATGACAAACATACACTCTCTCCTCCCCATGTCTGCATTTTCTCTGTACGTATCTCTCGACCTCTCTCCCTTGCTTGTCAGACCCCTGTTAACCACGTGCTAGGGGTCTTCTATATCGGTTGCAAACAACCACACACTATCTCCTCACCTTGCTTCCGTTGTCGAATATGCATGTGTGATATGTTTGCATAAGACACAAACACATTTTCTCTACTTTTATTGTGTGTTGTCCATGTCTCCTTCACACACCCACACACACTTTTTTCACTCACTCTTTCTATTTCACACACACACACACTCTCTCACTCTCTCTCTCTAGTTAGGGACTATCTCACGTCCACAAGCATATGGATGTTTTGAAAAGTCAAACCTCGGAAAAGTTTGACCAGGTATATGTGGAGAAAAACATTTACATCTGGAATGATCATTAGATTCATCACAACATGTACTTACTTCATACTATCATTTCTCTTTGGTATTGTAGATATAAGTAATTTCTTTATAAACTTGGTCAAAGTTTCAAAAGTTTGACTTTAAAAAAATGTTGGCACTACATTATCAAACGAAGGGACTAGCTCTTTCTCTCTCTCTCTCTCTCAAAGTTGAGTCATCTATTTTGGAACGAAGGGAGTATCTCTCACGAGCCTCCCCTCTCACTCGAACTCTCGATACTGACGGATTATACGCTCACCGTGTCAGTGTATAGCTCCGTATATTGTTTAGTTGACCGGTCAACTAGTCCACATGCTACCTTGTCAGCTCGTGTTCTCTATCTTCATGTGCTAGCCCATGTGGCAGTGGGTGAAAATAAGTAAACTAGAGGCCCATCTGACACGCGGTGAAGTAAACAAAGTTGAAACCACTCGGCAGGGGAGCACCCCAAACGCTAGTAAATTGAGGGGGCATTGAGGACACACTTCTTCCACGTGAAGGACGCACTCGCGCACAATTCACCACTGCGCGGCGGCATGCACAGAAGGACGCACTCGCGCACACCCAACAGGCCAGCACACAACATAGAGCAGCACACGTGTACACCGGCGTCACCGCCGGTTGAGATGGACGGGGAGGCAGCCAACAAGCGGAGGCGCCTCGAGCCAAAACCGCATCCGGCGAGCCTAGACTTCATCAGCAGCCTCCCTGACGACATGTTGCTCATCATCATCGGCCTCCTCCCCACCAAACCTACTGTGTGGACCGCCCTACTCTCCTGGCGGTGGCGCCCCCTCTAGCGCCGCGTACCCCTCAACCTCACCGTCGATAGCTCCCTCTGCGATGGGGATTGCAAACGCATGGCCGCAGTCTCCAAGATCCTTTCATCGCACCCTGGGCCAGCCAGACGCCTTGACATCCACGTGTTCAGTACCAACTGCAAGGTCCAAGCCAAGTTCGACGAGTGGTTCTTATCCCCCGCCCTAGATCAGCTCGAGGAGCTTAGCTTTGAAGCTAGATGATGTCGCTCTCTACCGTCGTCCACGCTCTGCCTCATGCCAACGCTGTGCCGTGCCAGCTTCAGCTCCTACTATCTTCCGTAGATTAATGTCGCGCCTGCCCTTCTTCTCCCTCAACTCAAGCAGCTCGACCTCTTCGACCTTGGCATCTCGAAGAAGGCTATGGAGCACCTACTCCATAGCTGTACTATGCTCGAGTACCTTCGTCTTGAGCAGATCCACGGGTTCATTAGCCTCCACATCGCCTCGAGGAATCTCCGATGGATTTTTGTGTCTTGCTGGCCCCGCAACAAGACATCAATTGGGAAGAGATCACTCTAGCTGTTCCACGTTATGGTCATTGGGAATGCACCTTTCCTTGAGAGATTGCTTGTATCTGATCTAGAAGGTCCAACAAAAATCTGGGTCATTGACGCGCTGAAATTGACAGCGTTGGTGTACTCGTCTGCCAAATTCTCCGAACTCTTTATTGGATTAGTAATCGTTCCGGTACAACACTCATCTTCTACTCCTCCTTCTTGAAATTCACATTTTTAAATTTCTTCTTGATGTATTTACGACCGTCTTCCATAAAATGATTCCCAGAAGCTTGACCCAGTCTATGCGCATCGTGAAGATCTTGGCAACAAAAGCTATCGGCCCCAATCTGGATCAAGTTGTTGGATTCCTTACATGCTTTCCGAGCTCAGAGAAGCTACTCATCGAGGTGAAACTTCTTTCCTATTAGTAAACGGTAATCACAACATAGCTCAATTTTTTCGTAATTTTCCCAAATTACAATGACAAGTGTAGTGCTCAAAATTGCATCTACGCACTGCACCTAGAGAAATGTTTTTAGTATTTTTTTCTCACGTGATCACCTGCATCGTTTTTTTGTTGTACTACTGTACTAGCCTAGGCTAGTCATAGTGGAAAGTAACTTAGACTAGTAACTCTATGTTGGTTTACTCTTCCTATCAAGTACTACCTCCGTCCTGGTTTACTCTTCCTATTTTGTAGTAGAGTATCAAAATTTGACCATAGATTTAACTAACAAAATGTTAATGTATGTCACTAAAAATTATATCGTTGGATTCATACTTGAACATAATTTCAAATGGTATAAATTTTAGTGACATGCATTGGCATTTTCTTAGGTAAATCTATGGTCAAAATTTTACACTAAATACGAGGTAGTACAAAAGTGGGCTATAACGACCCTCCACTATGTAGGCCAAAACACGTGCCAAATTCACTTGTGATGCATTTGGCATCAATGCCCCTCCATTGCTCACCTGGTGCCCCAATCTGGATCACCTACTTTGCTCCGGTGCCAAATTTACTCACGCAATGAAAAAACACTTGCATGAGAGAGAGAGAGAGGACTAAGGCAATAAAAACACTTTTCTGGGAGAGTGAGAGGCTGGTGTCGTTGGTTTGATTGATTTGTTTATACATGTGGGTTTGTGTGCATAGAAGTGCCAACTCTCTTACATCGCGAGAGCGGTGCCAAAATCTTTTGATTTGACATCGGTGCGTATTATGTGGCATACTTTTGAGAAATATGGCATCGGCCACATAGTGGAAGCAACAAATGGCCAAGCTCTTCACGTGCTCCTAGGTAAATGAGAGGAAAGAGAAAGAGAGAGAGAGTGAAGAAATATCACTAGCCAGCCAACTCTATCGTATGAGCGAATGATATTGCTACCTATTGATGACACGACAATCTTATACAGCAAGATGCTCTAATATGTTCTCTTCTTTTGTAGATAAAAAAAGACCCGAAAGTGAAAAATGTGCTGCACTATAACAATCTCATCGAATGCCTTGATCTCCATCTTACAGAAATTGATTTGATCGACTACCGAGGCAGCACATCTGAGATTAAATTGGCCAGGTTCTTTGTTCAGGAGGCAAGTGTGCTCAAGGTAATGAGGTTTGGCGTTCTCTGGTGCAACAATGAATGGTGTGATGATCACCGCAAGCATCTAAGCCTAAATGACAAAGTCTCCGCAGAAGCTGAATTTGTTTTTGAAACATCAAGTGGCTAGAGACTCGAAAATTTCTTTTCCCATTAGTGACTTGTCACGGTGGTGGATTTTAGTTTGGACGATAATGCTGCATTCACCTAAAGTAACGAAAGTTCTTACGTAAACTTCCTAGTAATTCCCTCTTCGTAGGTGCAGCATTACTCCTAACATTTGTAATATCAGTTCGAAACTTGTAATATTGTCGTGTCCTATTCCCGCGTTTTCAAAATCCTGCGAATCAAAGAGGTCCTGAGTTGGTGATGATGTTGTGCATGCCATCTTTCACCAATAGTCGCCGGACCAAGATCTGACGCATACAAACCAAACTTCTCCAGTTTTGCAAATAGATGCCCGCACTTGTTCCCTATTTACAAACAACTCCTTGTCTCTCACAATCAGCCTTATCTCCTCCCAACCACATCTAGAAGGCCATGGAGAAATCTAGAACGATGGCCGCTGCCGGCGCCGTCCACCCCCAATCTTTGCATTCCGTGCAATGCACAGGCATCTACGCACGGGAAATTATGTCGAATATGGCTAAGTTGTAAGAAGGCTAGCTCTACAACCATGATGATAGTGACTGCAGACGGTGAGGCTGACTATGGTATGCCGAACACGGCGCCTATACTCAGGTGTCATCTTCGGCGTAGGGTCTTGTTACCTCACTATGAGGAGTAGCACGTAATAGTTTGACCAATGGGTAGCACATTGGTAGTACTACTACTAGTACTAGCACCACCGTCTGGATTTAGTAGTACTACCACGTCCATCTGGATTTAGTATTTGACTAGCAATATCTGGTAATGCATGTCACAAAAAATGTACTACTCCCTCTGTAAATAAATACATGGTGTATTGTTTTATTCATATCGACGAGAGAACTTAATGTCTTTTTGCTAATTAATAGTATTACATGCAATGAACTAACCACTGCATGTCGTGTTTGGTAGTCTCAAGTCATTGAAAGCATGCACGACCCACATCTCTCATTGGTTGATATGTCACGAAATAAGAAATGAGGAGGGAGTTAATGTACCGTGCCTAAGACTACCCATAGTGGGAGTAACATAGGTGGTAACATCACACTTATCTAGGCAAAATATATGATGTGGCATGTAACTAATGGAGAAAGAGAAGCATGTGGTAACATAGCTAGTTACTGTAACATCACACATATTAAGAAAAGATGAGTCTATAACCTAATAAATGAAGTGATGCATGACACAACACATACGTTACTACCCACTGTGGAGGTAGTAACATAGAGTAGTAACATACGCATGTTACTACTCTAAGTTACTCCCCACTGTGACTAGTCTAAGTGTTTTGGGATTACACAACATTTTTGGTTACATGCATTAACATTTTATTAGTTAATTCAAAGGTCAGAACTTGGCGCAAAATGCAAACGGGACAAATAAACCAGTAAGCATCAAAGTTCTCTTGTTTGGCCCCAACTAGAGGTCCGGTGAGATGACTATACTGCACCGGCACGGAGGGGGACACAGCTTCATTGACTTACTACACCTGCCTTTGGTTGTATGACACGTGGGCCCAACAGGTGGCTGGCCCGCCTGTCATACTCCCAAAGGCAGGTGCAGTAGAGGGCTGAGGAGTAGATGGCCAACACGCACGTGAATTCAACGCAGTCTGCACTTCTCATATAAAGGCTCCCCGCCAGTCCAATCTATGAAATCCTATGCACCTATGCACCCTAACCAAGGGCAAGAGTGATCACTCCAATCACAAGATCAGTTGACTAGAAGCTAGACCCATGGAGGAGATGAGTGTGAGCATCAGCCGGCTATGCAAGATGGTCCACGACGCCGGCCTGCGGCCTGGCACCAAGGAACGTCTCCGGGTTGTGCTTGAGGCTGCCAGGGTGAGAGGCCGCTTGGATGAGAGCTTCATCTCCTTGTTCGACAAGGTCCTCGTTGGCTTCCTCGACAAGTTCACCGTCGTCAAGAAGCTCGCGGACGACCTTGATGTACGCCTCCATGGCTCTATGATGCCCGCCACCCTCAACGGCCTCTATGGGGACAACCTCTTTGACGCACTGGTGGCCCTGCGACTGCCCGCCGTCGTGACAGAGAATGTCCACCTCGAGGTTGCGTTCGCCGCGCAGCACCTGGCACAGCAAGACACCATCGACATAATCACCCACGTCTACGTGCAAATCGTCCACAAGGACTACTAAGTGCTAGAGGAGGACGATAGGTCGCTGGCCTTCTTGACCCGCTGGGCAACCTTGGACGACATTGTTCAAGAGCATGTTGAGCTCGCCACCAACGCTGCTGCTCCTCACACGTGTGTTGGTGACCCGGCGCACTAGGGCGTGAGGACGGCATTGATGGATCTGTATGTATCTTTATCTTTCCATCAAATCCATGTAGTAGTATATGGTACTACTAGTAATTATCTTACCTTTCGCATCAACTTCATAATTTTTGTACATACTCCATCCCGCCCCGCCCAACGTGTGATGGCTGAGAAAACAGGAGGGAGAAGAGATGGTTGTAGCATGGACTCCAAGAAAATTGGTGTCGGATGGGACTCGTGTGGGTGGTGTGTGTCGTACTGCTAGACGTGCTAGTTATGGCCCATGCCACCCCACTATATCGAGCCTATATAGAGGTGCTGGTTACGTACAACAAATTTCCTGGAGTCCGTGCTCAGCCTTCCTCTATCTCTCTTTTCAGCCAGCCAACAGATGCGCGGAGCCCATCGTCTGTTTGCTCACATGCGGTCCCACATGTCAGTGAAAACGCAAGAGGACCCACTGAACCTGCACATCTTTCACCTCGACATGCTGGTGATGAAAAACAAATCCAATAAAGCTCTTCGGTGGCCGCTTTTGGAGTTACTCAAGAGTAGTAAGATTCTATTTATTGTTTAACCCAAGATGCACATCACGTGGCTTCAACAACCACTCCATTTTCTTGCATGACACGACTTGGGTGCTGGATGTCCCACGTGTCAAAAAAGGAGGAAGAACTCGACCAAATCTTCTCAATACTTAGACCGGAGGAGTAGGAAACACAGCAAGCCCTGTGCGTACATCATACTACGTACAAGCCCACCTCACGCAGTCATGCTATCACCATATTTCTCGGCCTCCGTGCAACACCTAACTATTGGTTGGCTCTATGTGATGTGGCAACTTCATACTACTACGGATGCTGGCTATACTACTACGGCACTAACACTCCAAGAAGTCAGTCGAAAACCATTTATAAATTGAGTTTATGACATGCATATGTAAATGTACCATTCATTACATACAACAAGTTATCAACACACAATGACAACGAGGATACATGTTGGATTATAGATTAGTTCCAACAAAACATTCTAGTAAATACTAAAGTTTGCATCACACAACAAATAACAAGCAATGAAATAAACTTCGGCTCAACCACTCCTCGGCATTGGAAATGCTTGCTTTGAACCAGAAGAGTTTGTCTCAGAAGGGCCAGCTACTGTCAATCTTGAGACCAACGCAGGACTGATCATCCAGGCTGAAGAGGCCTATTTCATTACCCATATTGTGATAGCCACGGTAGGGAAGCATAGCAACGTTCGAGGTATAGATACAATTGCTTCTCATAATTGGTAGTAATATTGTGTCAACAACAGCTGGATTGCCTTTCACCATGATTGGATAGTTTTGTCCAAGGAAGAGCGAGTTTCTCCAAGAGTATCAGTACTAAACCAGGGAGAAGGTGTTGGCACTAGCACAGTAGTATCCATCCCGAATACCCTGCAATGGATGTTGGAATAGGCCCAGAGAGTGCGACCATGGGAGACAACACATGCTTCCTTAGTCACATCAGTGGTGCCCTGTATACAGACAAGAAGTGGTGATCCATCGGAATAAGTTTCCAGGCACCACTGAGTATATGGGTCCTCATGCTCGTGATCATCATCATCGTCATCTCCCCCTTGGTTAATTTTTTTCAAGTATAGGTGGTGGAATGTTCACAGGACCTTTGAATCACAACAAGGTTAATTAGTAAAGGGAAACTTGCTAACCCGCATGCATGTGGATGAAACAATTATAATTATGGTGGAAGACAAATGTACCGAAAGCATAAGGATTCCGTGCTAAAACAGTGCCACGAGTGGTGGTAGCAAACACAAGACCCTCGTATTGAATTGCATCACAGTACTCATCCTTGTATAGAAATTGATTTTTGCGCAATATCCATCCAGTCGAACTATGAAGGAACGCAACAAGCTTGTCGAAGATAGAAACAACTACATATTCCATTAAATCCCATGAGCGGTTACGAACTTGACAAATTGCAATCTTCTGTAGACGACAGTCACCATGACTGTAGTTGAAAGTACGGTCATAACCGGTGTGCTCAACCTCTGGGCAGTCTGATATTTTTGGAAGTGGAACCCGGTGATGAGTGTACACATTCACAAGTTCCCACTCGCAGTTGGACCCAATATAAACAACTCAATCACCATTTGCGCCTTCCCAAGCCTTACCCTCAAGCGATGGCATCTTAACATCACACGTATCATTATCAAGCGGCACCAACTTGCACAAGGCAAGGCCTCCGCTGTCCGCACGCCGGTGAGTAGGGTCACGGTGAAGAAGATAGGGGAGATCAAACCGCTCCTGGACCCTTGGGTTCGTTGTAATGATGTTATTAATTGAGTCGAGAATGGTCTTGAGTGAACCTGCCATGCTAGCCGAGGTGATGACGTCGCACCGATCAATGAGTTCCTCAACCACGTCATCATTCAGATCGGGGCAAGAATAACAGGGTTGTTTCTGGTCTGTTCCCTCCATGGAGAAGACGACCGAACAATGGCAGAAGGAAGGGTGAAGGCAAATGGTGGAGGGAGGAAGAGCATGTGACAGCAGTTCCAAATCGAGAGAGAAAGGCAAAGAGTCGGTGGACGGTTGCCACGGTACACGAAGAGGCGCCCCGGCCTACATAGACATCCGTTCGGAAATTGTACAAAAGGACTAGCCGTTGTCTCACTGACATGTGGGAACGGGACCACATGTCAACGAAGAGGCTAGTGGGGAGCAGACGGTTGCCACAGAGGTCACATACTGACGACAAAGCCATCCTGTCAGACCTAGCGCCCGCGCGGGATGGATTCCGTCCCCCACATGAGTGAAGCCACTTGGCAACCCCACACGGTTGGTCCGCCACGCCTCTAGGCCAACTCCAGTGCGTGCCGCTCGTATGCGTGCTCACTCAGCCCCCTTTCCCTCGATGCCCCGGAGCTACCCAACCACGGCTACGTGTTTTGCGCACCCGGCGGCCAGATTTGGAGCGGATCCGGTCGGGCTTGAGCTCGCCCGGTTGTGGGAGGTCGCGCCATGCCATGGACTGGCCGGGCACCAGGCCGAAAGGCCCCGGCACGGCCGCAAGGCCGCATGCAGGTACTGAATCCTCCTCTAGCCACTCAGATCTACACCGTCGGTAGTCCGCCGGCAGATACATGAATGGCGGTCGGCCGGGCTCGGTGCTGGCCCAAAAGATCGTTGACGCACCATTGCCACTCATTACATCCGACGACTGCCCAAAGAAGGTCTTGCGCCACGTGTCTACAATACCAGAACATCCCAGATGGGTTTTCATCAAGTGCTCAACCGATGGGGTATGTGCTACTTTAGCTTCAGTTGTGCTCTCGGATTAGACTTGTTGTGGTAACTTAAAATTTTATTTTGTAGAATGGATGCAAGTTTTGGTATTCGTAAGAAGAGTACATCGATATATTGATAGAGCGCAATTTCATTAATGTTGTAGCACTTTTAGCTAGCATAGAGGCTACAGATGAGACTAGTGCACTTGTTGATAGAATAGAGGCTAGACATGAGACTAGATGCGAGGAAGCAACATCCACTTCTTTACACTCGAAGAAGAAAGAAACACGCAAGATCGAGCCTCCATCGGTCAACAATGAATGCATCGAGAAGGCACTAATCCAACTTACAGGAGCAGTTATGGAAGTTGGATATCTTCTAAAATGTATTCTTGTGGTTCTTGTTTTCTCTGTTCTTGCTTTTCTAGTCAAATTTTGGTGATGTATTTCCATGTACCAAAAATCAATGATAAAAAAAGATATGTGTTTGCAAAGAAAAATGTACGCATCCGGGATGCGTCGGCGCATTGGGCGCATGGCCACTGCATCCGAGAAATGGCCCGGACACGACCCCATTGCCCTACCCAAACGGACAGAATCCGGGAAAAACGGAGGTCCGTTTGGGGGTCGTGTGTTGGAGTTGGCCTTACAAGTGGGACCGCAGTTGAGGAAACCGACTATCGGCAAACCCCCACCTCACCCGCCGCGCGATGGCTGAGTTAGAGAGATGACGAGGTTGAAGATATAGCTGTAGCACGAACTCCAAGAAATATGGTGTCAGATGGAAGTCGTGCTGGTGGTGTGTGTCGTACTCCTGGACCTGAATGCTTGTTCTGGCCCATGCCACCCTACTAGTACTCCAAGTAGTAGTATCGAGGATTTGAGGTGCTAGTTACATACAGAGAATAACATATGGCCCACCTCACACTATGGCCAAATTTCCTGGAGTCTGTACTAGGTTAAAAAGTGTTCTTTGTGAGGGTGGGTGGCTTGTCTCAAGTTTAAAACTTGTTGTATTATGTACATAGACGTAGAGATAGTGCAGCATGTGAAGCTAGTACAAATAGTGTACTATTGTTGATAGGCCTCATCCGATAACCTGTTGCAATGCATGTACAATTATGCGTTTGGAAAATATATTGTTGCCTCGTCGCAGCACCCACTCAGAGAAACGACTCGGAAGACATTCATAAATTTAGTAAGTTTATCACAGGCATATTGTTTTATTACATACAACAGGTCATGAACCCACAACGACAACGAGGATACATTATAAATACTAAATTTTTCATCACACAACAAATAACAAGCAATGAAATAAACTTCAACTGAACCAATCCTCGACATTGGAAACACTTGCTTTGAACCACAAGTGATTCTCTGGGAAGGGCCAGCTTCTGTCAATCTCGAGACCAACACAGGACTGATCATCCAGGCTGAAGCGGCCTACTATATCACGACCAGGGTAGGGAACCACCTCAATGTCTCAGGTATAGATGCAGTTGCTTCTCATAAATGGTAGTAACGTTGTGTCAACAGCAGTTGGATCGCATTTCACCATCATTGGATTTTTTTATCCAAGGAAGACCGAGCTTTCTCCAATTCTATCAATACTGTACCAGGGAGAAGGTGTTGGCGCTAGCACACTAGTATCCATCTCGTATACCATGCAACGGGTGTTGGAATAGGTCCGGAGAGTGTGACCATGGGAGACAACACCTGCTTCCTTAGTAGTAACATCAGCAGTGGGCTGTATATAGACAAGAAGGGGTGATACATCGCAATAAGTTGCCAGGCGCCACTGAGTATATGGGCCCACCTCGTCCTCATGCTCGTGATCATCACCATCGTCATCTCCCCCTTGGTTATAAAAAATTTCAAGTATAGGTGGTGGAATGTTCAGAGGACCTTGGAAACATAAGAAGGTTAATTAGTAAAGGGAAACTTGCTAACCCGCATGCAGGTGGATGAAACAATTATAATTACGGTGGAAGACAAACGTACCGAAACTACGAGGATCCCATGCAAAAACAGTGCCACGAGTGGTGGCAGCAAACACAAGATCCTCGTATTCAATTGCATCACAGTACACATCCATGTACAGAAACTAATTTTTGAGCAATATCCATCCAGTCGAACAACGAAGGACGGCAACAAGCTTGTCGAAGATAGCAACAACTCCATAGTTCCTGTAGTGCCAAGAGCGGTTGGGAACTCGACAAATTGCTATCTACCATAGAAGACAGTCACCATGATCGTATTTGAACGTGCATAGAATACCAATGTGCTCAACCTCTGGGCAGTATGAGATTTTTGGAAGTGGAACCCGGTGACGAGTGTACACATTTACAAGTTCCCACTCATAGTTGTACCCAATATAAACAACTCAGTCACCATTTTCGCCTGCCCAAGCCTTGCCCTCAAGCGATGGCATCTTAACATCATACGTATCATTATCAAGCGGCATCAACTTGCACAAGGCGAGGCTTCCCTCGGCCCCGCGCCAGTCAGCAGGGTCATGGCGAAGAAGGTAGGGGAGATCAAACCACTCCTGGACCCTTGGGTTCCTTGTAATGATGTTATTAGTTGAGTCAAGAAAGGTCTTGAACGAACCTCCCATGCTAGCCGAGGTGATGACGTCGCACCGATCAATGAGTTCCTCCACCACGTCATCTTTCAGATCAGGGCAAGAATAACGTGTTCATTTCTGGCCTGTTCCCTCCATGAAGATGACGATCGAACAATGGCAGAAGGAAAGGGTGAAGGCAAATGGAGGAGGGAGGAAGAGCGTGCGACAACATTTCCAAATCGAGAGGGAAAGGCGAAGATTCAGTGGATGGTTGCCAGTTTGCCACGGTTCCCGAAGAGGCGCCCCGGCCTACACGTCCATTCGGAAATTGTACAAAAGGACTCGCCGTCGTCTCACTGCCATGTTTGAACAGGACCACATGTCAATGAAACATGGTGTGTATTTCTCGTGCAAAATGCGATCTGGCCGCGTTGGCCCAAGGTGCCGCATTAGTTATCGACCTTTATTTTTTAACATATAATCTGAGTGGATAGCTCCTGTGGTAATCACACGTGAGCGGATATATAGGTGGGCTAGGTGGGTAGGCGGCAAAAATTTAAGTGCTAAAAGACTTGATCCAACGCTTCGTTTTGTTTGGATTTTCCAACTATGACCATTGGATAGAGTGAATCAATGGCTTATGTTCAAAGTTATTCTCATACTATTGAATGGTATAGGAACGTGGAGAGATTTGGTTGATTTTATATCGCTGAATAATATAAAATATTATGAGTGCAGACGCTCCATCGCGAGGTTTGTTGCTCCTTCTAAGTCATCGCGAATCTATGTTCTTCCACTCTTTCGTTTAAGACATTAGCTTTGTTCATCCTTTTGCTGACACGCGGGACACCTATATGCCTCCATTTTAAAAATCATACTATATGCCTCCATGGCACGTCGGACATCTAGCATCAAGGTGGCGTGTCATGCAAGAAAATGGAGATATGCAATGCGTAACTGAGTCATGCACTTTGCTGACACCTAGTACTACGCAATATTTATTCTCCTCGATGGCACGTGAGTAGTGCACATACTCAATGATAGAGCACGGGATAGTACCATGGACATGGTCGGCCCTTTTTGAAGAGATTACTAATAAATGTATGTAACTTTGGTGTGTCCCGTCAACTCACAGAATGATGAGAAGCTTGCTTACTACGCCTTCTCCCTCACCAACATGTGTGTGGTGGCTCGCAGCACGAGGAGAAACTTTTGCTTACAAGCGGTGGACATGCAGCAGTTCATTTGGTGTCAGATTGCTAGAAGTACTACTGTAGTACCATCATTATTGTTCGACTTCCGAAAGAGGAGAAGCGCAAGGTCACGTACTAACTTAGTACAGTACTACTATAGCCAAAGCTGGTCCACCTTTTTAGAACATGGCTAATTAATATAGGCGGCTCTTGCAGCGGCACATCATTTAGAGCAAGTACTCTCTTCGTAGGAACAAAGGAAGTGAAACAAAAGTTGTAGTGGATGCTAGATTGCCAATTAAAACATGATTACATAGGGAAAAAATCCTATAGCATTCTATCCTATGAATGAAACGGCCAATGTAGGAAAATTATGAGGGGGGTCTCTCCAACAGTGTTCCTCGGCTCGCACCTAGCATGACGGTGGTCGAACTTGGATTCATTCATCTCATACATGTGGCATCTCAGATCTGGACACAAGGTGATGCGACCTCTCACTTCGTCTGCCATTTGAAGTGGCGCCGGTGGAGGGATAGCATTCTCCAATATTAGGTTGGCTCTATGTGATGTAGAAACTTCATATACTAACCGGATGCCGGCTATACTACTACGGTACTCACAGTCCAAGAAGTGACTCAAGAACCATTCATAAATTGAGTCTATGACATGCATTTGCAAATGTACCATTCATTACAGACAACAAGTCATCAACACACAACGACAACGAGGATACATGTTGGATTATAGATTATTTCCAACAAAACATTCTAGTAAATACTGAAGTTTTCATCACACAACAAATAACAAGCAATGAAATGAACTTCAACTCAACCAATCCTCGGCGTTGGAAACGCTTGCTTTGAAGCATAGGTGCTCTGGGAAGGGCCAACTATTATCAATATCGAGAGCAACGCAGGACTAAGCATCCAGGCTGAAGTGGCATATATCAGGATCCGGGTAGGGAACCATTGCAATGTCCAAGGTATAGATACAGTTGCCTCTCATAAATGGTAGTAATGTTGTGTCAACAGCAGCTGGATCGCCTTTCACCATCATTGGATAGTTTGGCCCAAGGAAGAGCGAGTTTTCTCCAAGACTATCAATAATGTACCAGAGAGAAGGTGTTGGCGCTAGCACACTAGTATCCATCCCGAATACCCTGCAACGGGTGTTGGAATAGGTCCGCAGAGGGCGACCATGGGAGACAACACATCCTCCCTCGGTAGTAATAATCTCAGTGCACTTTATACACACAAGAAGAGGTGATCCATCGGAATTAGTTGCCAGGCGCCACTGAGTATATAAGTTCTACTCGTCCTCATGCTCGTGATCATCACCATCGTCATCTCCCCCTTGGTTATAAAAATTTTCAAGTATAGGTGGTGGAATGTTCACAGGACCTTGGAAACACAAGATGGTTAATTAGTAAAGGGAAACTTGCTAATCCGCATGTAGGTGGATGAAACAATTATAATTACGGTGGAAGACCAACGTACTAAAACTACGAGGATCCCATGCAAAAACAGTGCCACGAGTGGTTGTAGCAAACACAAGATCCTCGTATTCAATTTCATCACAATACTCATCCGTGTACAGAAACTGATTTTTGAGCAATATCCATGGATGAGTGGAAGACAAACGTACCAAAACTATGAGGATCCCATGCAAAAACAGTGCCACAAGTGGTGGCAGCAAACACAAGATCCTCGTATTTAATTGCATCACAGTACTCATCCGTGTACAGAAACTGATTTTTGAGCAATATCCATGTACGAATCGTGGAATTAGTAACGACGGCAACAAGCTTGTCGAAGATAGCAACAACTTCATGGTTCTTGTAATTCCAAGAGTGGTTGGGAACTCGACAAATTGCTATCTTCCATAGATGACAGCCACAATGATCGTATTGGAACATACGTAGATCATCTATGTGCTTAACCTCAGGGCACTCTGAGATTTTTGGAAGTGGAATCCACTGACGAGTGTACACATTCACAAGTTCCCACTCGTAATTGTACCCGATATAAACAACCCAATCTCCATTTGCGCCAGCCCAAGCCTTACCCTTAAGCGATGGCATCTTGACATCATACATATCGTTATCAAGCGGCATCAACTCGCACAAGGCGAGGCCTCAATTGTCCGTGCCCAGGCTTATAGCAAAGAGGATAAGGGAGATCAAACCGCTCCTGGACCCTTGGGTTCCTTGTAATGATGTTATTAGTTGAGTCGAGAATGGTCTTGAACGAACCTGCCATGCTAGCCGAGGTGATGACGTCGCACCGATCAATGTGTTCCTCCACCACATCATCTTTCATATCGGGGCAACAATAACGGGGTCGTTTCTGGCTTGTTCCCTTCATGGAGAAGACGATCAAACAATGGCAGAAGGAAGGGTGAAGGCAAATGGAGGAGGGAGGAAGAGCGTGCGACAGCAGTTCCAAATCGAGAGGGGAAGGCGAAGAGGTGGTGGATGGTTTCCATGGTACACGAAGAGGTGCCCCGGCCTACATAGACGTCCATTCAGTAATTGTATAAAAGGACTCACTAGCATCTCACTGACATGTTGGAACGGGACCACATGTCAACAAAACATGGTGTGTCATTTCTCGTGCAAAGTATCTGGCCGCGTTGGCCCGAAGTGCCACATTATTTCTCGACTTTATTTTTTTAATGGCGTGCCGTTCAGTTTTGAAGCACGACTAACTGATACTGTATGCAGAGAAAATATAAACTGCTCTACCACTACTCCACCTCTAGTACTAGTAGTATAAAAAGATATATAGGCTGGAGCTTCAGTGCTTTCTTGATAAGGGCTGCCCAATTGCTTCTCACACTATCACCCTCTCTCCAGATTTAAAAAAGATGGCCTCTCTCTCCCTCCTCACTGGTTGTCATAGATCTGTCGGGGAAGAAAAGGACGTGCAGTGTTGACGCACTCCTCGTCGGCGAGCAAGGTCACGCACTGACGACAAGGCTGTCCTCTCAAACCTTGCGCCCGTGCGGGATGGCCTCCGTCCCCAAGCTCGTTGCCGTAGTGTGTGTGGAGGACGATGACCACGAGCGAAGCCACTTCCCATCTGCCACATCGTTGCATGTGGATCTTTTTCCGCTCCACCATCTTCCCAATTTGCTATCCTCTGCTCTGCTAGTCACGCAGACAACAACCTTAATTTGCACTATTAAAGGAAACCCTACTTCATGTAGACTAATGCACGTCTAGGTTGAATAAGGAAAGGAAGGGAGACTGTACTGCCGAAGAGAGTAGGCATTGTACCCGCATCTAGGTTGAAAAGGGGAAATCTGTAGCTAAGGAACGAGTCTCGTGTCTCTTGGTTGAAGAAGGGTAGAAAGGCATGACAACGCAATAGAGAATGACCAGGTCGATCGGTTTGTTGTTCTCACATAGGAAAAAGGTGGCTAAAGAGAACAAAAATGGGACGTAATCCACATATGCTGCCTGGATATTTGTTGCTCTGGGCAACGATACCTCCCTTACCACTCTATGCGTCCGTGGAGGTACATCGTACTGGTGCGCCCACTGTCTGAATGGGCCTCCCATGCTCTTATTGCCACTTTTTTGCTGTTAGTATAACGCCAGCAGTCAAGTCAAGCAATGCTACTGCTAAAGTGATGCCACATTTAACTAATGCTGCACTCAGTCTAATGTCACTGATAAATTTAAGCGATGCCATTTAATGTCACTGGATTATCTCAGGGTTAGCTGTTGATTGTGGATGTATTAAAGATTTTTCAGCTAAGTCATTCTAATGCTGTTGCACAGTCAGTATACCAATGATGAATCTTGTTACTACCTTCAGATTTTTACACTATTAATGCTTATAGATTACATACCTCACTTTCATGAGATAAGTCAATTTTTTTGTGCAGTGTCAAGAGGAAAGGTCAAGAGTGGGCACCTCCTCCTCCGGTTGTTCTCTTGATTCGTTCAATCAAGTTTTATGTTTGACCGATTATCAAGATTGGGATAGCAATTTTTAGGTCCCCTCGAGTTCGAAATGATATTTACCTTGAAGGTACATGGTTTGCAAATTTTTTTATACTGTCATTAGTTAATAATGCAAGTTACCTTCAGACTTTCGTATTAGGCTTAATGCTCATGCACAACTAGTATACCAATGCTGAAACTTGTTACCTTTACATTTTGTATTGTTAATTCTTATAGAAATCTTCCAATGCATTGAAATTTGTTCAGTAAAACCATTGTACTATACAATGTAATAAAATAACTACTCTACTGTTGCACTAGCCACTGGATTAGTGTATATTTGTACTATTCAAATGGTGTTGCATTAGCGTATGGACATAAATAAAGTGTGGCAAGCTTTCCTAGATATGTGCTCAAGAAAACTACTACTTGTTTTTCTAAATACTAGACGTTTGGGTACTTTAAATTGAACTGTGAAAACATCTTATATTAAGGAACAGAGGGTGTAGAGTTCATTCAAATTATCCCGGTAAAGCTAGTCACACCTTTGTTAAAATTAATGTTCATTATGTTATTAGAGGAGGTCTGTAAGTTTGTCTCTAATGCATGTCGACTACATACCTGACATCAATGTTAAGTCATTTCCTTTTGTACAGTGTCACTGAATTGTCAAGGCGGTAATGGCATTTTATTTTAGTTGAACTACACAAAATATGCTTAAAAGAAGAGGAAATGTGAGGAATGGTTCAATTTTTCAGAAAAAAAACTATGTATGCCTTCCTGACATCAGCCATTGTTGCCTTATTTATTCCTTGAAATAGGTCGTTAGAAACAGTCTTCCTACCTTTTCCCATTTAGAAATTGGAATGCTTATATTTGTGAGTCTATGCTTCAACTAGTGCCACTTTTATAGTAATCACACTTTCAATATCTATGCAAACAGGGATGCTCGATTTTAGTGGAACTGCACAAAAAGTCCAAATGGTTCATCATTAGGAGCATGTTTTCTTCCAAACCTTTATATCCAATTGGTGGCAGTATGAGCTGTTCATTACGAAGGTACATGGTTTGCTACTATCTTGCTACTCTTTTTGTACTATCATTAGATAGTAATACTAGTGATTTGCATGTGAATTTATTGGCAGGGTGGACCTACATTGGAGGTGCAGGACATGATTCATTGATTAGATGCTCAATTTCGGTTGTATCGATTTCACCTCTTCCATCATTGCAAACATGTATATCCTTGGTCTGATGAAGAATAGGTGCTATATTTCTTCTTTGAACCAGCAAATCAATTCAGTATGAAATTTTCGAGGGCAAAACATGAATGTATCAAATTGTCCAGTGCAAAACATGACAGATGCTAAGCGGAAGAGATGTGTTTAAACCGAAAATACAAGGTGGGGTATATGTTAAATAGCTGCTTGATATTTGTGCAGACAGAGATGTCTGCCCGTTGCTATTTGGGAAACAAACAAAGTGACCACAATTTTGGTTGAACTGCACAAGAGAATAGTATAGTCACTGCATGCAGTGCCATTTGAAAATAGACACAGAAAGATGGATAGTCACTTCATGGACTGCAGAAAAGTAGTACTGTACTATTTATTGGTGAACACTAGGTGCTTCATTGCTTTGGTCTGATTATACAATGGGCATTATTTTGCCTAAGTTAAAGTTTGTATTCTGAAAATAGTGTCGTTGTGTGATCGAGAGAAGACCAAATCATATTGCAGTGGATGTTCCTCCATCATGTGTGGTTCATTCTCATCGTTCCAGTTGTTGGTGAAACCACTTATGTTTGCAAGAGGTATTGTAGACTTCACAAAAAAAATTTCTTTCACTCTGTACTGAATTTTGGCCAAGAGAAGCATCCATGTTAGTAGGAAGAACAAATGTTTTTTCCAGATCTTTGCTTTTCAAGCTACATATTTGTATATGATTTGTGAATCATTGAGATGCATTAACATGTTGATCTTATGTATGTGAATCATACTAGTTGGCTTTGAATTTGGGCTACTAATGTGAACATATTACAATGCCAGGCCTGTGAGTCTCGTGTGAACATTTCGAACGGATCGGCTCTTACTGCTGTGCACAACATGATCCTTATTTCTTTGTTCTGAGTGTTTACAAGTTACTAATAGTTCCTTATTTCTGTTCGCTCAGTGTTTACAAGTTACTGATTGATCACTAGCTAGCCTAGTAATGTAGTAATGCGCTCCTGGTAGTTTTAGTTGCGACGCAAGATCCGAAGTCGCAGTTTTTTGAATAAAAATGCCTACCTCTGAAGAAACTGACAAGCTGCTCTAAAGAAAATGCCATGCGAATTTGAAGAAACTGCTAGCAAAAACATTCGCAAATGCCCTATCTCTCAGCTAACGTTCAACAGCTAATGCGATCGTACACGTACACCATCCGACCTATTCGATCCTACACGTACACTATCCGACCTACTCGATCCTACACGGATAAATAGCGGATCACGCACGTACTACCTCGTTTCCGGTTTGCAGGGCTCAATTCAGGAAACGACCTACTCGATCCTACACGAATAAATAGTGGATCACACGCGTACTAGTACCTCCTCTCAAGTTTGCAGGGCTTAATTCGAAAATCTCACCAACCAAGGTACTCCCTCCGTCCGGGTTTATTAGTCCCGTGAGCCAAAGCGGCAAGACCAAGGCATGGAAATAATTAACTGCATGCAAAAGTTTAAGCCTAATTAATTCCAACGTTTAAGTGGCTGCATGCGTGGCCTTGGCTGTGACTCATTGCATGCTGCTCCGCGTACTGGCTGCGAACGATTCTGAGTGGCTGCATGTAGCCGGCCGTAATTAAGGCAGCTAACTGATGTGAAAAAAGATGTGCTTTAATTGTTGCGGGCCTTTTAAATCCGTGGAATCATTTTTGACAAGGAGGGAGTACCTCATTTGAATGATTCGAGTGCACTCGTTTGACCGTCACGCCGGCGTGCGACCCAGCACGAACGAGACGGGATGACATAGTCATAATTTCAGTTTTTATAGTTTTCCACGACAAGCTGGTGCGCTAAGCCATGCCTGCTTATCCATTGAATTCCGATGACCATCGCGTTTCCCGTGACACGCTAGTTTGCGTACCTTCCGCCTATAATTACTGTTTCCCGGGCTTCTCCGGTGGCACCATCACCCAACTCGCCCTATCCTCATAAGCCCCCACCGGCCCGACGTCGCTCGCCACTTATCCTTGTTCTCGCCACGTCCACCATGCCCCCGCTCGTCCGCAATAGGTGATGCCGGAGGCGGTCACCACTGGAACTAGTGTTCGGTTTTTCATCGGAAGGCAGACGGATGGAGGAGGCATTCTATCGGTCTTTAGATGGCAATGCGGAGTATGAGGAGTTGTTGGAGCGCGACCGCCTAGTGAAGGAGCATCGTATTGCTGATTTGCGCTGCCAGAGGGACATGGAGCAGTAGTGCACCGATGCTCTGAGTCACAAGCAGAGCGCCCCCAACTGGGCCGACTATGTGGAGGCCGGTGCCCGGCAAATAGCCCTGGAGGCTGTCGGGAACACACGCGTTTGCGACACCGAATTTTACTACAAGCTCGTCAAGTGGGTTTCCCGCTTAGAAGCCGAAGCTTCGGTGGACCACGCCGGCATGGAAAGGGCCAACGCGCGTGAGCAACGCGCCCTATCGCACCTCTGGCAAGTCCGAGGCGTGGCAGAGGACGCCGGTGCCGACGTTTAGCGTGTACCGCAGATGGCGGCCGGCATCGTCTCTTTAGCTAAGAGTAAGTTAGTACTTGTAAACTACTAGAGTATCAGTGGGAGTAGAGAGTTAACTTGGCTATGATGGTTGTCAACGTGGAAGTTCAATACTCTATATCTTGATCAGACCTGTTACTTTGCTCTGAATGTTGAACTTTCCGTTTGAACGTATGGAATGGGCTGTTATTTTTTTAAATGGGTTGTATTTGTCCGCCACGGGTTTAGAGGCTGACTTGTGGGCCTACCAGGTCGACACGTACACAATCAGGAGATGATTGTACATGGAGAGGATGGCAACAGGGACCCACCAAGGTCATGGAAGTACGCAAGCAAGTGCCTCCTTATTTCAAGCCAATAAAAAAATGCCATTATCAACATAGTCAATAAATGAGAGAATTGCACAGCGAGCGGCTAACACCAGGGACCCAGCAGCTCGCCCAGTTATTTTTGTTTTGGTTTAATTTGATAAATGCCACTCCAAATCTGGTGATTCCGATAAATGCCATTGCAATTTCAAAACTTTGAAAAATGCCATTTCATGTCATTTCCAGTGGCATTTTTTGAAGTCTGGAGTGGCGTTTTTCAAAGTTTGCAAATTGCAGTGGCGTTTCTCAAAGTTTGCAAAAATTGCAGTGGCATTTTTTTAAGTTTGAAAATTGCAGTGGCATTTTTATGAATCGCCATAATCGAAGTGGCATTTATCTAATTTGTTTTTGAGACGGAAGCAAGGTGTCAACTGGGCTCTGCGGGGCACTCTTGCCTATCTAGACAGCCTTTTCTTTTATGTTTACCACAGACCAGCCCAGTAGTTTTTTTGTTCTTTCTGAAAATGGCTAGCCCAGTTTTTTTGTGATTTGTCAAGTAAGTCTCTCTGTCAGGCTTGTTGGGCTGCAAAGTTTCAAGACGAGGAGAGCTTCATTCGGCTGACCAAGAAAATGGCCTATCAGTAATGAGAAATGGGTTGTACATTTTTAAAACACATCAGACCGGCAATTAGTTTCAAATTTATTTTTTTCATTTAGAGATTTTAAATTGCATTTATTTTTATGCGTGGACAATTTGTTGGGTTTTATATTGATATACATTTATTTTTAAAATTAGTTTGAATGTGACTCAAAATTTCGGGATTAAAAACGGTTCAGACCGCACCGAAATATAAAAATTTTCGTATAATTTTTTAACCATGGCCACAATATGGGCTGTAATGCTAACAAAAAGAATATGGGCTCCAAAAAAACCTTAAGAATTAGCAAATGGGCTGTAAATTATTAGAAATAATGGCAAATGGGTTGTATGTTGTTTCCCACCAATTTGAGGCTTTCCTAAAAAAAGGTTGACGCGCAAGCAGTGACTATTGGATGTCCATCGAACGGCCGTCGTGCTTCCTCAATCTCTGCTCTTCCTGCTCTAGCCGTTCAAACAAGCGCCGGCGGGACGACTTGCTCCCTCCTCCCACAGCCGGCTGTGCTACCGCGCAGGCCTCACCGCCCCATCGTACTCCCATCGCTGGCTTAGCCATCCCTCTACTCACCCACACCTGCTGTTATTCTCCGACGACAGCAGCCGAACTAGTCAACCCTCGTACTCCCCATTGTGTGGGCAGCCACTGTCGTGTCTTCCCCGGCTCCATGTCATTCTCTTCGTAGGCCTCGCCGTCATCCACCGCCCTGGTGCTCTCGGTGCGGAGTGGTCAACGTGGTCAAGGAACGACTTCCATCAGAAGAGTACTGTACATGGAGAGGCTGACAGCTGGGTCCACGGCCGCAGCAAGGAAATGCCTCCTTATTACGCACAAAATAATGATTCCGCCACCTGACAGCAGGGACCCACCGGACGGGCCACCGTATGTCACAAAAAATGTTTCGCCCCTGACTGTTGGGACCCAGCAGCTACATCTTCGCACGCAAGGAAGTGCATCCATATTACGGGCAAAAAAACGATTCACCCCCCTGACTGCTGGAACCCACCAGCTACATCTTCGCACGCAAGGAAGTGCCTGAGAGTCGAGACCCACCCGGTCGAAGCGTACGTAGCATTGTCATTCTGGTCGCGAACGTGTATGTACATACTGGTCGTTCCTTCTATCTGCAGGCTGCAGCGATGGACCGTGGCCGTGTAAGGAAGGGCACGTGTGGTAGTAGAGGGGCGCACGTGTGGTAGTAGAGGCGCGCACGTAGCATGTACACGTACGTACAGCGGCCAGGGTGCAAGAAAGAAAATAAGGCCACGTACGTACATACGGGGGGGGGGTTCTCGAACGCCTACTCGCGCATACGTACGGCTAGGGCTCGTGTACATGGCTGGGTCAGAACGGAGAAACTATGTCATTGTCATGTTCATGGGAAGGCAATGGAATGCGTCATGTTCATCGGGAGGTAACGGAACGCGTGCTGTTCATCGGGAGCCAACCATGTTGGACGGAACAGGCGATGGAAACGAGGCCTGGCATACCACAGAACAGAGGAAACAGCCTTGTGTTCGATTGGCCATGGTGGAAACGGGATCCTGTTCATCGGGAGGGGTCTGGCGTACCGCAAAACGGAGGAAATGGACCTCCTACGGTCAAAACGGGGTCCTGTTGATCGGGAGGGGTGTGGCGTACCGCAAAACGGAGGAAACGGACTTGTGTTGGAGCGCTACGGTCGAAACGGGGGTCCTGTTCATCGGGAGGGGTGTGGCGTACCGCAAAACAGGACTCCACGGGATACTGTTCATCTGCACCATCGACGTCCTCCAGCCTCCACGGGCTCCTATTCATCCACCATCGACCTCCTCCAGCCTCCATCTGCGACTGTTCATGCACGGTCTCCTGTTCATCCGGCCTCCACCGCACGCTCCTCCATCAACTACTGTTCAACTAGCCCTCCCCACGGGGGTCCTGTTCAACCACTCCTCCACGGGCTACTATTCATCCAGCCCTCCACCGGCTACTATTCAACCAGACCTCCACCGGCTACTGTTCAACCAGCCGTCCAGGGGGTCTAGTTCATCCAGCCCTCCACGGGGTCCTGTTCATCCACCGGCTCGATCGATCGGGGTACTGTTCATCCAGCGGCAACGGCCTCTACTACCATGGGTTCCTGTTCATCCAACCCCCTACCGGGAACTGTTCATCCAATCCCCCTCAACAACGCTCAATGTTCATCCAGAGGCAGTATCAATCAGCTTCAGTTAGCAGCAGTAGCGAAGGAATCACACTCGGGTTCGGTTAACAGCAAGGGCTCGATCGGTCGCTCGAGTTCAGTAACGTGTAGCCTGCAGTGCAATCGCTCAGGTTCAGTTAGAGCCCAACGCCTCACACACACGCGCGTACGTATGAGAGAAACACGCATCGCTCGGCCCCGACCACCCACCGTAACCGGGAACTCCCCGATATTTTCCTCGCCCTCGCTTCTACCATAGTTTTTTCCGTCATGGACGGCCCAAAGAATGTCATGCAACTGCGTCTCCAGCCCGCCCAGGATGAAAAGCCCATTTTCTATCATGTTTTTTTGTCATAGAAGTAGGACCCCACCACATCAATGATGATACCAGGTTTTGTCACAATTATCATCATAGAAGTGTCATAAGTATGACAGAAAAAAAAATTTGTTCGGCCCAAAATGTCACGGATGTGTCTTTTTTGTAGTGGTGGCATCGCATTGAAACGAGCAAATGCGGTTCGTCCGAGCAGTGCGTGATAGCCACTGCAGAAGGGGACGATGTCAAAGATCAAGTCTTCGCTTCGGAAGTTGTCTGGTGATCCAAAGATGACTTCCAATGTGATTGAGCCCATGCAGCGGGCCTCTACACCTGGTATTACTCCTTTAAAGGTAGTTTTGGTGGGTTTGATCCTTGACGGATCGATGCCCATCTTGCAGACTGTGTCCTGATAGAGCGGGTTAAGGCTGCTGCCACCGTCCATGAGGACCCGCATGAGGTGGAATCCATCAATGATTGGGTCGAGGACCAGTGCGGCTGAGCTGCCGTGAGTAATATTGGTTGGATGGTCCCTGCGATCGAAAGTGATCAGGCAAGATGACCATGGATTGAATTTTGGGGCGACTGGCTCTATCACATAGACGTCCCTGAGTGCGCGTTTGCACTACCTCTTGGCGATATGAGTAACGTATATCATTTCACCATTCTGACTTGGGGGGAAATTTCTTCTATCCGGCTGTGTTCGGTGGACGGGGCTCCTTGTCATCGTTCTCACTTGGCGACCCCTTCTATTTGTCCTCGGTATGTAACTTACCGGCCTGCTTGAAGACCCAACAGCTTCTGTTGGTATGATTGGCAGGTTTATCGGGGGTATCGTGGATCTTACATGGTCAATCGAGGATTCGGTCCAAGCTGGATGAGCCTGAATTGTTTCTTTTAAATGGCTTCTACTGCTAACCGGGCTTGGAGCCACTGAATCCAGCGTTAACTGCCGTGTCATCAGTATTATCACCGTTGTTCTGATGCTGATGCCTGTTGCACCGGGGCTTGTCGTTGCTATTTCTGGCTTCAGAAGTGCCAGGTTCGCTTGCATTATTGCTGCTACGGGCTAGCCAACAATCTTCACCCGTGCAAAAGCGGGTCATAAGTGCCGTCAGGGCTGTCATGGACTTTAGTTTTTCTTGGCCAATGTGTCGGGCGAGCCATTCGTCGTGAATGCTATGCTTAAAGGCCTCTAGGGCATCGGCATTTCGACAGTCGACGATTTGGTTCTTTTTAATTAGGAACCTAGTCCAGAATTTCCTGGCTGACTCTCCGGGCTGTTGAACTATGTGACTTAAGTCATCGGCGTCCAAAGGTCGGACGTATGTACCCTGGAGGATGTCGTGGAAGGCGTCTTCTAGGTCCTCCCAGCTGCCAATGGAGTTTTCTGGCAGGTTGTTTAACAAGTGCCGAGCTAGTCCCTTTAGTTTTAGTGGGAGGTATTTGATGGCGTGAAGATCATCACCGCGGGCCATATGAATATGGAGGGGAAAGTCCTCAATCCATACTGCGGGATCCATTGTTCCATCATATGATTCAATATTCATGGGTTTAAACCCTTCTGGGAATTCATGTTTCATTACTTCGTCAGTGAAGCAGAGGGGGTGTGCGGCGCTTCTATAGCGGGCCACATCGCGACATAGCTCGGATGGAGTCTGTCTGCGGTTTTTGGCCCGGGTGTGGTTATGGCTGTCGTGCCCGGCTAGATAGCCATCCTTGCGCGTCGGAGCATGCCCCAGCGATCCGTAGATCGATCTGGTCTGGCCCGCTTTGTTTTCCAAATCCTACCGCAGGTCGTAAGTATATTTCCGAGCTTTTGTGTCTCTACCTTTACAGCGAGGTAGTAAGGGCTGGTATTCGGCTTGAGCTGCCGTTTTGTCATGGCCAAGTGGTGGTCGGTCGGCCGCGTTATGCGCTAATGGTACGGGCACTAGTGCCTCGTCGTCGAATTGAGGTAGCATCTTATGCTTCGGGTAACTCTTGGTTGGGCACTCAGGGTCGTATTCCTCGGCTGCCAGGACGTTAGTCGACCTGTCATTGAGCAGATCTTGGTCAGCTTGGAGCTGCTGCTGCTTCTTTTTCAAGCTCCTTGCAGTGGCTATTAGCCAGTGCCTAAAGCGTTCCTGCTCAAGGGGTTCCTCACGCATGATAAAGTCATCGTCGCCAAGGCTCACCTCCTCCTTGGAGGGTGGAAGATAATTACTATCCTCTGAGTCTTCATTTATAGCCTGGTCATCAGGGCTAATTTGCCCATCTTCCCGATCTTCCTGTTCGGAGGTTGGCTCGGCGGGGTCTTCTTGGTCTTCGGTGTCATCCAGAGTGTTGTTCTCTTCGGTGCCAGTATCACTGTCTTTTCCATGGTGTTATTTAGAGCGGCGCTGCTGACGTCGGCGCTTTGGTTGAGTCTCGGGAGGTATGCCCTCAACTGGATTTTTCTTGTTATCGTCGTTACCATCTTTGGGTGTATCCACCATATACACGTCATACAAAGAGGTTGCCGTCCATCATCAGGTAAACGACGTGTTTTGGGCCTGCTCTACTCCGGCATCGTCGTGCATATCGTCGATGTCTTTAGAGCCATAATCGAGCATGTCAGTTAAGTCCTCGACAATGGCTATGAAGTGGGTGGTGGGCGGGACGTAAAATTCCCCGCTCTCAGCCCCTAGTCCGGGCTGGGCATGGTTCGGATGTTGCTCCTCTGTAATGACGAGGGATCACAATAAGTCGAGAGCCTCGCTTAAAGGCAAGGCTCGGTCAGGGAGAAGAGAGTTCATGGAGTGCGGCGAGAAGAGAACTCTTTGGCCGAGCTCACATGATGATGACTCCGAGGGTTCGGGGCCAGTGTTCGGAGAGGAGTTCAGCTTCATGACGATTGCCGGTGATACTGCTTCCTCCGGCTCTCCCGAACTATGCTTAATAGACGCAGAGAGTCCGGCGCGCTTGGGAATCTCGTCTTCAGACCTGGAGACACGCTCCGGATTTAACGCCAGAGCAGAGGTTGGGGTCGCAAACCCTTGGAAGATCAAGTCTCCTCGGATATCAGTGACATAATCGAGATTTCCAAAACTAATCTGGTGACCTGGGGCATAGCTGTCGATCTCTAGATGGCCAAGCGAGTTGGCCCACTGTGCGAAGCCGCCGAAAACAAAGATCTGGCCGGGGAGAAAGACCTCCCTTAGGGCAGCTTTGTTGTAGATGACTGATGTAGCCATCGAACCTTCTGGCGATGACACAACGGAACTCTCAATGAAAGCACCAATGTCGGTGTCAAAACCGGTAGATCTCGGGTAGGGGGTCCCAAACTGTGTGTCTAAGGATCGATGGTAACAGGAGACAAGGGACACGATGTTTTACCCAGGTTCGGGCCCTCTTGATGGAGGTAATACCCTATGTCCTGCTTGATTGACTTTGTTGAGTATAGGGGTTACAAGAGTTGATCTACCACGAGATCGTAATGGCTAAACCCTAATTGTCTAGCCTATATGATTATGATTGTCTCTACGGACTGAACCCACCGGTTTATATAGTCACCGGAGGGGGCTAGGGTTGTATAGAGTCGGTTTACAAAGAAAGGAATATTCACATCCGCATGCTAAGTTTGCCTTCCACGCCAAGGAGGGTCCTATCTAGACATGGGAGGAAGTCTTTTGTCATGATCTCCATGGCCCATTAATCCAGCCCACGTCACATAGCCCGGATGCCCGAGGACCCCTTAATCTAGGACTCCCTCAGGAGGGCGCCGCACACAGCTAAGACAATGTTCTAGTGTGCTAGGCGCCCCCTCC
>NC_041392.1:304981072-305020623 GCF_002162155.2 Triticum dicoccoides | reverse complement strand
TGTGTGTGTGTGTGTGTGTGTGTGGGGGGGGGGAGGAGGGAGCAGCCAGGAGGGCGCCCCAAGTAGGCCGAATCTTACTTGGGGTCTCCTCCCAAGTGGCGCCCCCTTCCTTATTTGGAGTGCGAGAGGAAGTAAGGAGGAGGTGGCACCCCCCTTTCCTTTCTCTCTTGAGAAGGGGAAGGCGGGAGGAGCTAGCCCTCCCCCTTTCCCTTCCATAGGGTCAGACGGCCAGGGAGAGGGGCGCACCAGCCCCCTGTGGGCTGTTCTATCCCTACTTGGCCCATTAGGCCCATATCTTTCGGTGGGTGTCCGGAACCCCTTCCGATGACCCAATTACTTCCCGGTACGTCCCGAAACACTTCTGGTGTCCAAATATCATAATCCTATATATCAATCTTTACCTCTCGACCGGTTCGAGACTCGTCGTCATGTCTGCGATCTCATCCGAGACTCCGAACAACATTCGATCACCAAATCATATAACTCATATAACATTATATCGTCAATGAACGTTAAGTGTGCGGACCCTACGGGTTCGAGAACTATGTAGACATGACCGAGACACCTCTCCGGTCAATAACCAATAGTAGAACCTGGATGCTCATATTGGCTCCAACATATTCCACGAAGATCTTTATCGGTCGAACCGTTATGACAACATACGTAATTCCCTTTGTCCATCAGTATGTTATTTGCCCGAGATTCGATCGTAGGTATCTTCATACCTAGTTCAATCTCGTTACCGGCAAGTCTGTTTACTCGTTCCGTAATACATCATCTCGTAACTAAATCCTTAGCGAGATGGCCCAAAGATATCTCTTCGATACTAGGAGTGACAAATCCTAATCTTGATCCATGCCAACTCAAAAAGCACCTTCGGATATATATGTAGAGCATATTTATGATCACCCAGTTACGTTGTGGCGTTTTATAGCACACAAGGTATTTCTCGATATCCGGGAGTTGCATAATCTCATAGTCGAACAAATATGTATTTGACATTAAGAAAGCAATAGCAATAAACTGAACGATCAGTATGCTAAGCTAACGGATGGGTCTTGTCCATTAGATCATTCTCCAAATGATGTGATCCCGTTATCAAATGACAACACATGTCTATGGTTAGGAAACCTTAACCATCTTTGATCAACGAGCTAGTCTAGTAGAGGCTTACTAGGGACACAGTATCTATTAATGCATTCACACATGTATTTAAGTTTCCAATCAATACAATTCTAGCATGAATAATAAGCCATTATCATGATTTAGGAAATATAATAATAACCATTTTATTATTGCCTCTAGGGCATATTTCCATCAGTCTCCCACTTGCACTAGAGTCAATAATCTACTTCACATCGCCATGTGATTAACACCCATAGTTCACATCGCCATGTGACCAACACCCAAAGATTTTACTAGAGTCAATAATCTAGTTCACATCGCCATGCAATTAACACCCAAAGAGTACTAAGGTGTGATCATGTTTTGCTTGTGAGAGAAGTTTATTCAACGGGCCTGCCACATTTAGATCCGTATGTATTTTGCAAATTTCTATGTCTACAATGCTATGCATGGACCTACTCTAGCTAATTGCTCCCACTTTCGATATGTATCCAGACTGAGACTCAGAGTCATCCGAATAGATGGCAAACCTTGCATCAACGTAACTCTTTACGACAAACTCTTTACCACCTCCATAACCGAGAAATATTTCCTTAGTACTCTTAGGTAAATAAGGATAATTTTGACTGTTGTCTAGTGATCTACTCCCAGATCACTATTGTACCCCCTTGCCAAACTCATGGAAAAGTACACAATAGGTCTAGTACACATCAGGGCATACTTTATAGACCCTACGTCTGAGGCATAGGCAATGAATTTCATTCTCTCTCTCTCTATCTTCTGTTGTGGTTGGGTTTTGAGTCTTTGTCAACTTCACACCTTGCAACACAGGCAAGAACCCTTTCTTTGACTGGTCCATTTTTGAACTTCTTCAAAAACTTTGCCAAGGTTTTTTCTTTGTGAAAGTCCTATTAAGCGTCTCGATCTATCCCCATAGATCTTGATGCTCAATATGTAAGTAGCTTCACCAAGGTCTTTTATTGAAAAATTCTTATTCAAATATCCTTTTATGCTATCCAGAAATTCTATATCATTTGCAATCAACAATATGTCATCCACATATAATATCAGAAATGCTACAGAGCTCCCACTCACTTTCTTGTAAATACAGGCTTCACCGTAAGTCTGTATAAAACCATATGCTTTAATCACCTCATCAAAGCGTATATTCCAACTCCGAGATGCTTGCACCGGTCCATAGATGGATCGCTGGAGTTTGCACACTTTGTTAGCACTTTTAGGATCGACAAAACCTTCTGGTTGCATCATATGCAACTCTTCTTTAAGAAATCCATTAAGAATGCAATTTTGACGTCCATTTGCCAGATTTCATAATTATAAAATGCGGCAATTGCTAACATGATTCGGACAGACTTAAGCATTGCTATGGGTGAGAAAGTCTCATCATAGTCAAACCCTTGAACTTGTCAAAAACCTTTCGCGACAAGTCGAGCTTTGTAGATAGTAACATTACCATCAGCGTCAGTCTTCTTCTTGAAGATCCATTTATTCTCAATGGCTTGACGATCATCGGGCAAATCCACCAGAGTACACACTTTGTTCTCATACATGGATCCTATCTCTGATTTCATGGCCTCTTCATAGTTCCAGGGTTCACCATGGTCTAGTAACATGACTTCCAGGACAGGATTACCGTACCACTCTGGTGCGGAACATGCTCTGTTCGACCTACGAGGTCCAGTAGTAATTTGATCTGAAGTTTCATGATCATCATCATTAGCTTCCTGTCTAGGTTGTGTAGGCATCACGAGAACGGATTTATCTGATGTGCTACTTTCCAATTTGAGAGAAGGTACAATTACCTCATCAAGTTCTACTTTCCTCCCACTCACTTCTTTCAAGATAAACTCCTTCTCTAGAAATGTTCCATTCTTGGTAACAAAGATCTTGCCTTCAGATCTGTGGTATAAGGTGTACCCAATTCTTTCCTTAGGGTATCCTATGAAGACGCACTTCTCCGATTTGGGTGCGAGCTTATCAGGCTGAAGCCTTCTGACATAAGTGTCGCAACCCCAAACTTTAAGAAACGACGGATGAGGTTTCTGGCCAAACCAATAGATTTAGATGGTGCCCTATTTAACATGAATGTGGTTGTTTCTAATGCATAACCCCAAAATGATAGTGGTAAATCGGTAAGAGACATCATAGATCGCACCATATCTAATAAAGTACGGTTACGACGTTCGGACACACCATTATGCTATGGTGTTCCAGGTGGTGTGAGTTGTGAAACAATTCCACATTATTTTTAAATGAAGGCCAAACTCATTACTCAAATATTCACCTCCGCAATCAGATCGTAGAAACTTTATTTTCTTGTTATGATGATTCTCCACTTCACTCTGAAATTCTTTGAACTTTTCAAATGTTTCAGACTTGTGTTTCATCAAATAGATATACCCATATCTACTTAAATCATCTATGAAGGTCAAAAAATAATGGTACCCGCTGTGTGCCTCAACACTCATCAGACCACATACATCGCTAAGTATTATTTCCAATAAGTCATTAGCTCTCCCCATTGTTCCGGAGAACGGAGTTTTAGTCATCTTGCCATAGAAGGTTTTATTCATGTAAACGAAAAAACAATTATTCTTTGACTTAAATGAATAAGTGTTTTGCAATAAACATGATCTAATCATATTCATGCTCAACACAAACACCAAATAACATTTATTTAGTTTTATCGGCGTCCTGGGAATAGGGGTACCCAGACTTGCCCGCCTGTGGCCCAGGGCGTGGCTCCACCAACAGCCTGGTACGGCCTATCTTCATTAGCAACCACTCAAGACCATCGCGAGGGGCCAAGCCTCATGAGGCAGACGACACCAAGGCATCCCCGGGGCGGCCTCGCTAGGCTGGCTCCCGAGGAGCGGAGATATCTATGCAGGAGGTACCTCATGAGGTCCGCGTGACGTGAGCCATGACGACCAAGGCCAGGTGGGTGCCAGCGGGCACAGGGTGACAGTTTCCTCTTTGGTGGTAAAGGGGCAGGCACAGGCGAGGAGTCCCGACGCATCAGGCAAAGGTTTCCATATCGGTGCAACAAGACCAAGACCGGCAAGACGGCAGGACGGAGGTCAGCGTGGAGCCCACGGCGGCGTCACCACCAGAACCTTTGGCACGCGAAGACCACCTTTTGTCAGGATAACTTGTACTAGTTATCTCCCTTCGAAATTGGCCGTTGTGGGATCCCTTCCCGCCTAACATTCGGGAAGAGGACCAGGGCCTCTATAAATAGGACTAGCCACCGCCATAGCAAGCGGACGGATCATTCAGACCATCCTCAGACACACCAGCTCATCGATCTCAAAAACACCTCTCCTCAGGAGGCTGTTCATCCATTGTACTAGTTCATCCTTAGCCCGCGAGGCAATCCACCACACCACACTGGAGTAGGGTGTTACACCACAACGGTGGCCCGAACCAGTATAAACTCTCATGTCACTTGTTCCTTGGGTTCGGCGAGCTAGGCCTTGAGATCATTGCGAGAGCGAGCTAGGGAGAGAGAGATATTCGTGCGCACCCCAAAGTTCGAACCTCAAGGGTTTTCTGGAACCCAGAAACTGACGTTTGGCGCGCCAGGTAGGGGTGCACCGAAGCTTGGCCTCTCCGCTTGCTTCGTCCTACTCCCATGGCTAGCGCCGCTCCTCCAATTAGGCCGGCGGGCTCCTGCAGATGCACCGTGGGCGTCCGGGCCTTAACCCTCACTCTACGACAGGTGCGATGCCCATGCAAATTCAAGCCAGAGATGTCGCCCTGCTACGACGGCGCGACAGATCCAGAGGCCTTCCTGCAGGCATACGAGGAGGCCGTTCCCGAAGCCGGAGTCGACGGCCAGGTCATGACCAACTGGTTCCCCTGGCCCTTGCCGGTGTGCCATGCGCCTGGCTGCTCAGTCTGATAGGATCCTCGGTAGCCTCCTGGGAGGAGCAGTGCGGTCTCTTCATCGCACGCTTCGCGGCACAGGCACCCCCTGCTATAGCAGTGCTCCTTGGTGGTTTGCGGGCACCACCCACGGATCACCATGTCAAGTAGTTCATCCGCCAGGTGGGCACTGCCCCGCGTGCAATAGGGGGCTCCCCCAGGTTGGGCTGCGCGATCTCTTCGTCGCACGCTTCACGGCACAGGCACCCCCTGCCGTAGCAGTGCTCCTTGGTGGTTCACGGGCACCACCCATGGATCGCCATGTCAAGTAGTTCATCCGCCAGGTGGGCACTGCCCGCATGCAGTAGGGGGCTCCCCCAGGTTGGGTGGCGCCCCAGGCCGACCTCACCTTCAGCTAGGAGGACCACCCAGCCATCACCACGGGCTCGGGTGTGCTCCCAATGCTCTGCACACCCACCATATGCAATGTGGTTGTGACCAAGAACCTCATCGACAGAGGAGCTGGCCTCAACGCGCTCTCCGTGGAAGCTTTCGGGTTGCTTCACGAACCATACGGCCGGCTCCGCCCCACCAAGCCTTTCTCTGGGGTCGACGTCAGCTCCACCAGCCCCCTGGGGCAAATACGCCTCCCGGTCACCTTTGGTACCCGCAACAACTACCACAACGAGCTGATCGACTTTTCCATCGCCCACATCAGCCTCGCGTAAAATGCCATCCTCGGGTACCCTGCCCTGACTCAGTTCATGGCAGCACCCCATCCATCCTACAACCTCATGAAGATGCTAGGGAGCAGCGGCATTCTCACCATGGCTGGGGACACCAAGGAAGCCCTGATGTCTCTCAAGCTCGCCTTGAGGGCCGCCACGGTAGCATGCCCAGCTGACGGAGCCGCCCTGGGTGCTAAGGGGGCTGCGCCAGCAAAAAAGAAGCAGTTGTTCACTCAAGATCGGGCTGAAACCAAGCAAGTGCCAGTCAAGGAGGACGGGGCCTCGAGAGCCACTTTCACCATAGGCGCCAACCTTGATCCTGAGCAAGAAGAGGCAATGGTGAGGTTCCTACATGCGAACAAGGAGGTATTCGCCTGGAGCCCAAGCAGCTGGCAGGGGTCCCAAGGGGGTAATCGAGCATCACTTAAGGGTGTGCCCCAATGTGCGCCCTGTGAAGCAGCAGGCACGATGACAGTCCACAGAGAAGCAGTCCTTCATCGTCTAGGAACCCGCAAGCTAGACGTTGCGGGTGTCATCCGCGAGGTCCGGTACCCAGAGTGGCTGGCGAACCCCGTCATTATGCCCAAGAAAGGCGGGAAGGAACGTATGTGCGTCGACTTCACCAACCTCAACAAGGCCTGCCCTCAAGACCCGTTCCCACTTCCACGCATCGACCAGATCGTCCACTCCACCGCCGAGTGTGACCTGCTATGTTTTCTAGATGCCTTCTCGAGTTATCACCAGATCAAGATGGCGGTGGGGACGTGGAGAAGACGACCTTCCTGATCCCGTGTGGGGTATACTGCTACACATGCATGCCGTTCGGACTGCCCAATGCTGGGACAACCTCCAGCGGCTGATGCACATCTCCCTGGGCCAGCAGCTCGGGAGGAACGCTGAGGCCTACGTCGATGACATCGTGGTAAAATCTCGGGAGGCGAGGACCCTCATACAAGACTTGGAGGAGATTTTCACCAGCCTACGCCAGGTGGACCTACGGCTCAATCGACAGAAGTGCGTATTCGGCGTCCCTTCGGGAAAGCTGTTGGGTTTCCTCATGTCGCACAGGGGGTAGAGGCTAACCCGGAGAAGGTTAAGGCGATAGAAGACATGATCCCGCCCCAAACTCTCAAGTAAATGCAGAAGCTCGCGGGCTGTGTGACCTCGTTGGGGCGCTTCATCTCCAAGCTGGGAGAACGCGCCCTGCCGTTCTTCAAGTTGATGAATAAGAAGGGCTTGTTCGAGTGGACCCCAGAGGACGACCTGGCGTTTCAAGACCTCAAGAGATATCTGACCAGCTCTCCTGTGATGGTCGCGCCTCGACCCCTCTTGTCCATGGTGCTCTACATGGCCGCCACGCCCCACTCAGCCAGCGCGGCGTTGGTGGCTGTCCGGGAGGAGCGCCAGGCCAAGGGTGCGCCGCGTAATGCCATACCTTCAGCCGGGACGGCGCGGCACCAAGACGGCGCCACTAAAGCCATGACGACGCCCGCAGACGATCAGGCCCGACAAGACGGTGTTTTTGGGCCTGCGGAGGCCATAATGGGTGACCAAGCTCCTGAGGTCCCCCCACCTCGGGAGGCGCCACAACCTCCGGAGTCCACAGGCTTCACCGATGCTCCGGCCCTCATGGAACACCAAGTATACTTTGTCATCACGGTGTTACGGGATGCAAGAGCACGATACCCCATGCCACAGAAGCTCTTACTCGCGCTCCTGGTGGCCTCACGTAAGCTGCGTCATTACTTCCAATGTTGGGGATATCGCTTATCGGGAACTTATCGGTCGACCCATGATAAGGGGTAAATCAGCCAGTTTATCGGCATATCGGCCAATTTATCGCAATATCGGTTGATTTATCGGTCGATTTATCTTATCGGTTAGAGAACGGTAAGCGATAAATCGACCGATTTATCAGAATATCGGAAGATATCTTGAACAGTGATTACTTCCAAGGCCACCCAATCAAGGTCGTCTCGGCCTACCCACTGGAGAGGGTGGTCCGGAGCCCCAACGTTGTGGGAAGAGTGGCCGAGTGGAACATAAAATGACAAGCATTCCAGCTGGAGTTCAGCACCACCAGGGTCATCAAGGGAGTCACCCTCGCCAACTTCGTGGCAGAATGGACCGACGCTCCAGATCCCAAAGCAGGTGAGAGCCGATCCCTCTCGCCAGGAAATGAAGCGCCAGATGGCTGGGTCATGTACTTTGATAGCACCTTTGCACGCCAAGGTCCGGGGGCTGGCACCGTGCTCATCTCGCCCACCCAAGACAAACTCTACTACGTTGTGCAACTCTGCTTCCAGCGGGGCGAGAAGGTTTCCAACAACATCGCGGAGTACAAAGGTTTGATCGCCGGCCTCAAGGATGCGGCGGCCTTGGGGGTGAAGCGCCTCACCATCAAGGGCGACTCTCATCTCCTCGTCAACTTCTCCAACAAGGTGTACGAACCAAAGGACGAGCACATGGAGGCATACCTCACGGAGGAACGCAAAATGGAGAAGCAATTCTTGGGCTTAGAATTGTAGCATGTGCCCCGCGACACAAACATGGAAGAGGATGATATCGCCAAGAGGGCGTCAAGGCGACAGCCCCAGGAGCCTGGCATCTTCGAGGAGCGGCTCTTTGAGCCTTCAGCATCCCCTCCGGCTGCGAAGCCTACGCCGCCTCCGGAGGAGCCTCCCCCACCACCAACCTCAGGAGCTCCCGCCTGCGGCCCCACCTTAGGAGAACGCCTGCTCCTTGCGCTTGAGACTCAGCAGGGGTGCTGGACTGAAGAATTCAAGGCGTACCTACTAGGGGGGACAGGAAGAGGAGGACGTGGAGCATGTGGCCCGGTAGGCTATGGCGTATTACATCCAGGACAGTGAGCTGTACAGAAAACGACAAAACGATGTTTCTTTGCGATGCCTCTCCAGGAAGCAGGGGAGCGAGTTGCTAGCTGACATACACAGTGGGGACTATGGGCATCACTCGCTGTCGCGCACCCTGGTTGGCAAGGCATTTTGCATCGGGTTCTACTAGCCCACGGCACTCAATGACGCAGCCGAGCTAGTAAGGTCCTGCGAGGCCTACCAGTTCCATGCCAAGCAAATCCACCAGCCGGCCCAGGGCCTCCAGACTATCCCACTCATGTGGTCATTCACGGTCTGGGGGCTGGATATCCTGGGTCCGTTCCCTCGAGCGCCCGGGGGCTACCGCTACCTCTACATTGCCATCGACAAGTTCACCAAGTGGACAGAGGTGGAAGCCGTCTGCACCATCCCAGATGGGTCGGCAGTTAAGTTCATCAAGGGCCTCGTGAGCCGGTTTGGGGTCCCTAACTGCATCATCACCGACAACGGCTCGTAGTTCACTAGCAATCTCTTCAAGACATATTGTGCTAACCTTGGAACGCAGGTCTGCTACGCTTCCGTGGCACACCCCAGGAGCAATGGCCAAGCCAAGCACGCCAATGCGGAGGTCTTGAGAGGCCTCAAGAACAGGACCTTCAAGAAGAAGCTCGAGGCCTACGGCAGGGGCTGGCACGACGAGCTCTAGTCCGTGTTGTGGTCCATCTGCACCACCGCCACCAAGCCAACAGGCGAGACCCCGTTCTTCCTCGTCCATGGAGCAGAAGCGGTTCTCCCTCACGAGATCAAGCATCGCTCCGCGCAGGTCCTGGCGTTCGACAAGGCATGTTAGGACGCCATGCGGGGGATGGACCTTGTGCTGGGGGAGGAAAGCCGCCGTCAAGCCTCGCTCCGGGTGGCGAGATACCAACAGGCGCTCTGATGGTACCACTGTCGCAGCGTCCGCTCCAGGACACTCGAGGTGGGCGATCTCGTCCTAAGGCGGGTGCTCTCCAGGGAAGGGCTAAATAAACTCTCGCCCATGTGGGAGGGCCCGTTTAGGATTGCCCGCCTCTCCAGGCCTGGTGCCGCGTGCTTGGAAACACAGGACAGGACCCCCATCTAGAATGCCTGGAACATCCAGCACCTCCGGAAGTTCTACCCATCAAGCAAGGCCCAGTGCCTGTGAAGGTCTCCGCTCGTGACACTCTCATGTAATAATGAGTGGGGATGTACACGCCCCGGAGTCTCCAGAGTGCTGCCCTCGGGCCTGGGGGGCTCCCTCCCACGTCCTAGTGGCAACACTTAGCTCCACGCTGGTGACAAGACTAGACTAGGTGCAGGACGCGGCTGTTCATTTGCTTTCTGTAGTTGGTTTGCACCCATTTTATGGAATTTGGAGTTTAGGCGTTTCTCGATTGCTCGGTTGAACCCTTTCTTTTCTCTACTTCCTTGCTTGGTTCTTTAATTTGTACTGGGGAGGGCGGTAGTTGCCCGACGCTGTCCCTCGCGTGCCTTGCGCGGGGGCTGGGCAGGTGTGTGCGTGCGCTGGGCTAACCTAAGCCATGGACACGCCTCGCCAAATCCCTATCGCTCTAGAGCTTCGGCTCCCCTGACCTTCGCGAGGCACCCTCGATTGAGCTTGTGGTTGACGCACCCCCACTAAGTTCGTGCCCCACGGGTACCGCGATGTGGTGCGCTGGGCCATGATCATGAGGCCTCGCGCAAGGAAGGACAAGGCACCCGACGAACCTCCTAACAATTTCTGCAGCTCTGTGACGCCTCCTGAGGTCAACGGATCCCGAGCCAGCAACAAGGAGGGCTCACCAGGTGCCAGAGGGCGCGCCCTCATGAGACAAGCTTGCACCCATGTTTTCAAGCCTGCTCTGCGACAGTATCGGTATAACTTGAGGAAAACTCACTTTGAAGGCAAGGCTAAGAGTGAACTTGCCCAAACATCTCCAGTGGAAAATATATCGGATGAAGACTGGAGAGGCCTCGTTAAACACTAGCCTGATCCAAAGTATCAGGTACATTATATATATGTGATCAGATCACATGTTGAAGTACTATTTACGCATGTGCCTCACAAATCTATCTTCTTGTAGGTGAACTGAACAAGGCCAACCGTACGAAAGTGAAATTCCAACAGACAACAGGATCTCGTAGCTATATTGTACACTGCGAGGCTCTTGTAATTAGTTGTTGTTTCACTCTTTTCACTGTACCATTATGACATTGGGATAATTAAGCTATAGTAATCCCATGTTAATGGTGCCAGGTCATCACATTAATGTTGCTAATCCTCACTTGATCCATATCACAATCCAAATTCAAATTTAAAATAAAAGTCCAAAATTCAAATTTCTCAAAACATGCAAAATAAAAATGTTCAAAGTGTGGCATATATTCCATAACTAATTATGGTGGGGAGCCAATTTTTTATAAAGTGGTTAAATGCCTTAACTTCATTCAAACAGTGGCCAATACATCATTTAAATCCTTCTCTAATTTATGAAAATCCCAAACTAATTCCAAACACTCCCCAAACTTTTTGTGGCAGATAGGTGTATGGCATACTGCTTTTTTGAGACCAGCCACACATTGTACCAAGGTGGGTTATTGTTAAAAGAAAATACAAAAACATAAAAAGAAAAAGAAAACAAAACAAAGAAATAAGGGAAAAGAAAACCTCGTGGCTCCCCCTGGGCCTCGACCCACTCCCACCCATCCAGCCCAATTCCCCCCGCTCCCTGCTTCCTGTTCCTCGGTCTCAGACCTCTACAGGGACATGCTCCCGCCCGACCACCTCGTCGGCCACGCCGCCGAGGGAATAAGGACGCTGACGCAGTGCCCCCTCGATTTCCCTCCCCATATCATCCACTCCCCCCATTTCCCCACACTCTCCTCTCCCCCTGTCCCAGATCCACCCCGGTTGCGCCCCGTCATTGCTGTGCATCTCGCTTTGCCACGGCGACCGGCGCGTCCAAGGACTTTGTCGTCCTCGGCCTACACCAGCTAGAGCCGGGGAGGCCCCACGTCGTCTGCATTGAGCTCGCCTCCCCGTCGGGCGTCGTCGTCCGCCACGGTCAATCTGGCCACTCTACTGCTACTAAGCTGCCACCTGGCCACCATGTGCCCTCCTCGTGAGCTCCCCTTCCTCGCCGACCCCTCTCGTGCTCCCATCCGCCGCGTAGTTCTCCCCCTCCATCACGACGCCATTGCCGTCTCCTCCCTGCGCCCGCATGATGCTCCGGCCGAAGCTTTGTGCTCCTCACGCTCGTCTGCGTGTGGTCACGCTCATCGTCGCGCCGCCCCGTTTCCGCCCCATACGGCCCCTGCGACCGCGCTTGCCCTCTCGCCGCTGGCTGGTGTCGCTCGCCTAGCCACGCTCATCCACTGACCACCGCCCCTGCCCCACGCTAGCTCCGCCCATCGTCTGCTATCGCTGATGCTTTCCCCTGCCACCGTCGTGCGCCGCTTCGCCTGCACCGTCCGTCGTTATCCCTGCCACTGCTGTGCGCCGCATCGCTAGCCGCGCCCACGGCGCTCGCCGCCTCCGCCGGCGCCTGGCTGCCCACGCGTTGCTGCTACGGCCCCGTGTTCCCCCGCCTCAGCCTCACCAGCCCACACCCGCGGTCATGTCCCTCCTCCGCCTCCCTGGCCTCCGATGCGTCGTGCCCAGCTGGCCCACCGCCGCAGTCCGCCGCCCGCCTTTGTCGCCGGCAGTTCCCCCTCACCCGCGGCCCTCCTCCTCGCCAGCGGCCACCCGCCCGGGGCCGCCGCCAGCCATGGCCATGGCCTCGCCGGCCCTGCTGGGCGAGTGCCCGCCTGGGGCCTGCGCCCGACCGCAGGGGTTCCGCCCGTTAACCTGCCCTGCTGGGCTCGCATTGTGCCACTGCCAGCAGGCCCCACGCCCCCTTTTCTATCAAACAGAAAAACAATTAGTAAAAACAATTAATTAATTAATTAACATTGTTTGATTATCCTAATTAACTTGATTAGTTTAACTTAATCTACTAATTAAACTGCATAATCTGTAATTAGTTAGATGTGATTATGACACGCTCCCCCTGTTGACCAGTCAAACGTTGATTGGTCAACTGGGACCCCCTGGCCTATCTGTCAGTTACCGTGTACACATTGTGTACACTATGCTGGGTGCATCTAGCGTTTTCATATTTATTTTCAGATTAAAATAATTTCAGAAATTGTTTAAGTCTTGGAAAAATCATATAAAATAATCCGTAACTCGGAAGAAAAAGTTTTATACATGAAAGTTGCTCAGAACGACGTGACTAATCCGAATACGCTCTCCGTTCGTACGCCACACGTCCCTAGCATAGTGAATATCAAACCTTTCCCCTCCGGTTCGTTTGTCCGAAAATGCCAAACTTCGGGAAAGCATTCCCGAATGTTATCCCCTTCGCCGGTAATGTGTAGCACCGCGTTAGAACACGTCTAGCTCTGACTGTCGTCCTGTTATGCACTTGCTTGCTATATATTTACTGTTTCTCCCCCCTTCTCTTCGGTAGACCTCTTGACGGCTGCCGATGCCACTGTGATGGACTACGTCACCGATGACCCCTCCTTCTCATCTGAGCAACCAGGAAGCCCCCCCTTTGATCATCCCGATATCGCCCATTCCATTCTCTCATGCTTGCATTATATTTTGCTACTGTAATTGATTCCTCGTATTCTAATGCATAGCCTGCTTTTGTAACCTGCTCATTGTACCTTACCTGCTTATCCAAAACTGCTTAGTATAGGTTGGTTAGTGATCCATCAGTGACCCCCACCTTGTCCTTGTTGCCCCTCCTTCATTATCGACGACTCGATCAACATGATCGACGACCAGACCCAACACCTCACATCACATCATGCCCCTTTTGTTGCTTGACTTTGCAGAGCTACTATCAAGTGCTGAGGGTGATACCTCGCAACGCACTCCTGATGACAACTCTGTAGTGTAGCTATTCGGTCGTGGTCAACGAGGGTGGTTCCTCCTTCACCATTCCCGATATGGCTCTATCATGCAACACCTCAAGTGTGAACCTCGAGGGTGGTTCCTCATATGTTCACCTTGATGATTACATCAAGTGGAATCAATCGAGGGTGATTCCTCGGGTTTTCCCCTTGATGTTCGGACACACGATTACCTTGACTTTACTTGAGACCATTATTGAAGTTGGGTCGGCCCGGAGGGGTACCCGCGGGTTGATGTGAAAGTCAAGCGGGCCGGTGGAGCACCCGCGAGTTTTCTACCTGGCACAGACGAGCATTCTGGGCCGTTGCCGTTAGTACATGAGACAGGGCGACGGGGTCACATTATCGTGAGTCTTTGCTCGTCTCCGCGAGCCCCCAATGCACTAACAGGTTTGGGTATTTATTTTGAGTTGGCTTTCGGCCTTTATGCACTAACCACCATGCGAGAATAGATACGGGCCTCGACATCGTAGTATCAGCCGAATCTTTGTTAGAAATCTAGTTCAGCATTGCGGCACGATCGGATAGTGCTGGCCATCCGAGGCGGTGCTGGTATCCACCCTGCTCGCCACGACCTAGAGTGCAACGGGCGATGGGCCCAAGACCCGGGAGTGCTTAGGATGTAGACTGGCGAGGACCTCTCTGCAGAGCCTAGGTAGGGCTGCAACATGCTGATCTTCCGAGGCCAGGCATTGACCCAGAAAAGTGTGTCTGGCCAGAGTGATCGAGCGTGTTGGGTAACGTGGTGCACCCCTGCAGGGAAGATATATATTCGAATACCGTGTCCATGGTAATGGACGTTCAGACTTGTATCCTGATGCGGAGCATCCCATGATCATCCCCATGGACATACCTACGCCTCCAATGACACCACTTGGACCAATGTCAAGAGCCAGAGCCAAGGCTATCGAAGATAAGGTGAACTCTCTCCTCTCTGAACTTCCACTTTCTATGCATGAGACATGGCTACTACCTAAGTCTGAGTTGTTGTGCATGATTAGGTACCAAGAGGACCCTCCCGAAGATGCACATGAATATGTACAAGTCCCCAAGTTCATGGATGAAGAGAACCAACGGAAGGAGTCAAGGACACCTCCCAGGCCCCAGACATCCGGCCACGACCCCAGACGTCCGGCCCTTGGAGCTTCACCCACCATAGCCGCTCAGCCGCCAGGACACTACAGGCCCAGGACATCCGGCCTCGTCAGCCCGGACATCCTGCCCTTCCCAAGCCCCTGGAAATCCGGCTGCCAGCCCAGATATCCGGACACCCCTGAACCCGAGAGCAACATGGCCAGCTTCACCAGCCCGAACATCCGGCCTCCACAGGCTGGACATCTGGCCCTCTGCGAATGCCCAGACATCTGGCCAGACGCCCGGACGTCCGCCTGTCTGCGCACAGTGTAAGGGCCGAGGCTCGTGTACCCCTTCTCCCCCCTAGACTTGGTTTAGCTCATATTTAGAGATAGAGCATTGCTCATCCACATCGCATCTACTCCACGAGAGAGACCGCGACCCCTCTTCGGAGTAGATCCCTTTGGATTCAAGACCTCCTAGCGAAGAGAACATCAAGACCTCCTCACGGAGAAGACTGGCTACCTTTGTATCGTCCTTAGTTGTCCGTGGATCGTGTGTTCTCTTATGTACTCGAGGATCTAGCACATGTGTGACTATTTCTTGTTGGTTTAGTCTTTTCCTTGTGTTTCCCCTGTGTTTTCCCTCGTTTCCCTCCTCGTGTTCTTCGTGTTGATCGCGGGATCTGCTCCTTCTGTGAAAGATCGGCCGATTAAGGTTCTACCCTCCATCATCTTGGTATCAAGAGCCAAGTTGATCATGATTTCGGAGCCTCTCTATTGTGTTTCTAGCCTAGTTTTTGTTGTTTTCGAACCTAATTCAAAAATTCCCCAAAAAAATAGCCCCAAATTTTTTTTGTGATGAAGTTTTGTTGGATTTGATCCGCGGATTTCGTGTGTTGCGGGTAGATCTAGCTTTCCATCCACTTTTCCCCAATTTCCATCCACAAATTCCTCCGAATTTTGCCCGGATTTGACCTCTCCTCGCGAAGATCTTTGAATCCATCCACGGATCCAGAGCCCGAACAACCGGCCCGACAAGCCCAGACATCCGGCGCCCCAGACATCCGGCCCCTGCAGCACCACTTCCTCTCCACCGCCCGTTTTCCGCCCATATTTCTCCACATTTTGTTCCGGTGCCCACATATACTTCCGCATACCTCCACCACTTCCGCATAGCACCACCATATACCACATACACAACCACCGCTTACCAACACCAACTCCGACAATTCTGGTCCAATTTTGCTTTGAGAATTTGAGTTGCAGTACCGTGTCCTACTTGTGTTTCGGCTATTTAGGTACATTTTGACATCAACATCACCGCCGCTCATCTTCGCCATGGACGCGACATCAACAACGACCACCTCGACTACATCTTGGTATTTGTCACACTCATTCGACCAACGTCATCCGTTCTTGCATACGGACGAGGAACCAAAGAAACGGTAACCTCACCTTGGTATTGGACATATCATTCTTGCCATTACATTGATAGCCATCATAGCCTTACTCCTTTGCGTCGCTTGCCCATCGAGACTAGCCGTTGAGTATTGCCGGCAACGAGACTTGTGCACATTAGTGATCATACTTCCCATAGCATACATACATCCTTGTTGCATATCTTGGTATAATCTCTTGTGTCACAAGGTTGTCATCGCATACACAATTGCTATCTTGGTTCGTGAAGCATTGCATGAGAAAAGATCTCAAACAACAAAGAGCCAAACAAGCTTTTAAGCAAAAGGGAAAGATAAGCAAAGAGTTTTTAAGCAAGAACCATAGCATCATACAACATTAAGATTGACATATTAGATCATCTTGGATCATATCATAGAAACACCTTGCATAGAGCATACTTGGCATAGAAGTCATTGCATTTTTGCTTAGTAGGTTGTGCACAAGTCTTTGTATCTGCGTATTGTGCAATCGTGCTAGCGTCTCTCTAGTGTTGTGCAACGAGAGCATTTTTGTGTATTCCACATTTTGCCTCACTCTTGGTTGCACGACCCCACTTATCTTTTTGCGTGTGTGTTTCCGTGTACCTTATATTGCTTGGTCTACTTGTTGCATTGAAATCTTGCGAATCTTTTCCAACATTATTGAAGCTCACTTACAATTGCATCAAATTTTGTGCCACCATCCTAACCAAGCTCCACCATAAGCTTTTACTTGTGTAGGTGTGAGAAACCGACAAGAATTCGTACCAATTGTGCTATTTCCTTGTCCACATTGGAGTGATCATTGATCCACTTTCAACTTCTGTCATGGTACATTTGGTATTTGTTCTTCTCTTTCTAGCACTCACATTTTTCCCTTGGAATGATGGATAGGCCAAGTACTTCTACCAACCCACTCTTCATTGAGAACGAAGACGATATGAACTCCTACGTCACCAAGAGCCACCTCTTTGGTGCATAGCATGCTTTGCATCAAGAGCAACAAGCAATGAGTGAACGCATCGACAACCTCGCCGCTGACTTGCGACTCTCCGAGCAACGTACAAGGGACTACTTTGACCACAAGCTCGATGATCACAAGAAAGAGAACAACGCAAGAATGGATGAGATTCACGCTTTGTTGCTCAACCGCTCCTCTTCCACTTTGTCCTCATCAAGAAGGACCCGCTCAACTCGACACTCCGAGTTCACCCTCTCTGGCTCAAGTACACCGACATCGAACACTCTTCGTTGTGCTGCGCGCAATGATCGTCAAGCAAGCCTCAATCCTCTATGCAACACCGACTCTCAAGAGCACCGACAACGTGAAACCCAAGAGGCTTTTGCGCTAGCACGAGAATGGCAACAACAACATCAACACGAAGAGGAAGAGCGCGCGCGCGTCTACACCAAGATGCACAAGATGCCAAGGCACAACGCCAAGAACAACAACTTCGTGAAGCTCAAGCACTTGAGACACAACAAGCCCTCCAAGATGCAAGTCGAGCCATAGCCAACCGAGGCCGACAAACTCGTGAACATGAGGAAGCACTTCGCGAAGAAGCTAACGAAAGAAGATTTCAAGCTCGCGTGCATTGTCAAGTTCCTCCAGTTCCTCCTCGAGCTTGACAAGCTCCTCCAGAAGCTCGCCAAGAACATGAAATTCATCAAGCGCATGACGACAATGGAAATCCACCACGACAAGAGCAACATGAGGTTGACAACTCTCCTCACCAAGAACAACATGAGCTTGATAATCATCAACAACATAGGCCTATCATCCCCGACCCCAACACAATGAAGAGCAACGCTACGGAAAACTCAAGTTCACCATGCCCAAGTTCAATGGAAGCAATGATCCCGAAGAGTATCTTTCATGGGCATTGAAGATCGACAAGATCTTCCGCTTGCACAACTATGAAGAAGAGAAGAAGATCGCGATGGCATCCCTTGAGTTCCAAGACTATGTCCACATTTGGTGGGAACAAGTTATCGAGCGCCGAGGCAAGAGGTGAACCACCCATCACTACGTGGGCGCAAATGAAGGATGTCATGAGAGCACGCTTTGTTCCTACCTACTACAACCGCGACCTCTTCAAGAAACTCCAACTACTCAAGCAAGGAAAGAAAAGCGTTGAAGAGTACGACAAAGAGATGGAGATTGCCATGATAAGAGCCAATGTCACAGAAGATGATGAGCAAACTATGGCGCATTTCTTGAACGGACTCAACCATCCTATCAAGAAGATCACCGACTTCCAACCATACTCGAATCTCATCGAGCTAGTGCATAAAGCTACCAAAGCGGAACGCCAAGTGCGAGATGATTTCAAGTATGCCAAGTTCTCATCCAAGTCATACGGCTTCTCCAACACCCAAGCTTCAACGACTCCAACACCATCTACCAAGCCTTCTACAAGCAACGACGACAAGTCGAGTTCCAAGAAAGCTTCGCCAACTCCATGTCATCATCCTACTACAAGAAACTTCAAGCCGAGAGCTTCATCATCATCAACCCCCACCGATGAGACCGTCAAGAAAAGTTCCTTCAAATGCTTCACACGCGGAGGCCGAGGCCACAAGTCCTATGAGTGCACCAACAAGCGGACCATGATGACGGCACCTACGACTCAATGAGTGAAGGAGAAATGGACGCCCTCGAGCAAGTCGCCATGCACCGGCAAGTGAACGATTAAGAAGAACAAGTCTTTTGCGATGAAAATTCAAGTCCCGCTCTTGTTGTCTCCAAGGTCTTGACTCTCCAACATCACCAAGAAGAAGACCAACGATGCCATATCTTTCATACCAAGGCCGGCATCAATGGACGCTCCATCAAGGTCCTCATCGATGGAGGGATTTGCCATAACCTCGCAAGTGAAGAACTTTGCTCCAAGCTCCAATTGCCCAAGATGAAGCACCCACACCCATACAAAGTGCAATGGCTTAGCCACTCCGGCACTATCCAAGTCGACATCGAGTACAAGTCTCCTTCAAAATTAGTGCCTATGAAGACATTTTGGAGTGAGACCTCATTCCAATGACTATTTGCCACCTTCTCCTTAGACGCCCATGGAAATTTGATAGAGGAGTCATCCACAACGGCTGAACGAACCACTACATCTTCAAAATGAAGGGAAAGGAGTATGTACTTCATCCCATGTCTCCAAGCCAAGTGGTCACCGACAAGCAAGCCACCCATCGTGGAGAACATAGTGAGAGAGCGAGCCACCAAAAAGAGAGTGAGCGCCACAAGCCAAAAACGAGGGCCTCCACGATGAGCGAAAAGAAGAACTTAGTCATGTTTGCCACCAAAAGTGAGCTAAAAGGAGTGTGTGAGAACCCATCTAGTGTCCTACAGTACGTCCTTTTGTGCAAGGAAAATGAAACACAAGCTAACACCTCTCACACTCTACCTTTAGTGTTATCTTCTCTTTTGTAGGAATTTCACGATGTTTTCCCCGACGAGCTATCTCCGGGACTACCTCCAATACGAGGCATCGAGCACCGCATCGACCTCATCCCCGGAGCACCTCTTCCGAACAAACCTCCGTACCGCGTCAACCCCTAAGAAACCAAAGAAATACAAAGGCAAGTAAAGCATCTCATAGACCATGGACATGTGCATGAAAGTTTGAGCCCTTGTGCCGTCCCGGTCATTCTTGTGCCAAAATAAGACGGTAGCTTTCGCATGTGCTCCGATTGTAGACCTATCAATGCTATCACCATTCGTTATAGGTATCCCATTCCATGCCTTGATGATATGCTTGATGAACTTAGTGGTGCCACTATCTTTTCAAAAATTGATCTTAAGAGTGGTTACTATCAAATCCGCATGCAAGAGGGTGATGAATGGAAAACCGCTTTCAAAACCAAGTTTGGGTTGTATGAGTGGTTAGTCATGCCTATGGTTCTATCGGAAGCACCAAGTACTTTTATGCGTCTTATGAATCATGTCTTTCGCCCTTACATTGGTCTGTTTGTCGTGGTCTACTTCGATGATATCCTTGTTCTTAGCAAGTCTCTCAAAGAGCATGTCACCCATGTCCAAACCATTTTACAAACTCTTCGAAAAGAGCATCTCTATGCTAATATGGAGAAATTCCTTTTTAGCGTTGATAAGATCGTTTTCTTAGGTTTTGTTGTATCTTCTAAGGGTGTTCATGTTGATGAGTCCAAGATCAATGCTATTAAGACTTGGCCTTGCGGGTTTCTATCGTCGCTTTGTGAAAGATTTTAGCACCATTGCTTCACCTTTGCATGCTTTGAGCAAGAAGAATGCGCCTTTTGTTTGGGGACCATCCCAAGATACCGCTTTCAATGAGCTTAAGAATTTGCTTACTCATGCTCCCATGCTTGCATTACCCAACTTTGACAAACCCTTTCAGATTCATTGCGATGCTAGCGGTAATGGCATAGGAGGTGTGTTAACGCAAGAGAAGCGTCCCATAACTTACCTTAGTGAGAAACTTTCCGGAGCGCAACTCAATTACCCCATCTATGACAAAGAGCTCTATGCTTTAGTGCACATTTTGCATGAATGGGAACACTACCTTCGCCCTCATGAATTCATCATTCATACCGATCATGAAACGCTCAAGTACCTTAAGGGCCAAACCAAGTTGAACAAGCGTCATGCTAAATGGAGTGAATTTATTGAGTCTTTTCCTTATGTCATCAAGTACATTAAAGGTAACGAAAATATTGTGGCGGATGCCCTTTCCCCCATATGCATCCTTGTTACTCAACTTGAGTTGAATGTCATTGGCTTTGACCACATAAAAGACTTGTATGAGCATGATCCTACTTTTGCTACTCCTTATGCCAAATTTTTGACGCATACATCTAGGGAACACTATTACATCAAAGATGGATATCTTATGAGATCTAACAAGCTTTGCATTCCTGAGTCTTCTCTTCATTTGTTGCTTTGCAGGAATCTCATGGAGGAGGCTTAATGGGACATTTTGGACGCGACAAGACTTTCGCTACGCTCTCCAAGAACTACTATTGGCCCAAGATGTTTCGTGACGTCAACCGCTTCACCAACCGATGCTATACATGTCACAAAGCTAAGTCTATAGCTCAATGCCATGACCTTTACATGCCTCTACCAATTACATACCAACCATGGGAAGATATTACCATGGATTTTCTACTTGGATTGCCTAGGACTCGCAATGGAAAGGATTCGGTATTTGTCGTTGTGGACCGTTTCTCTAAGATGGCACATTTCATTCCTTGCAACAAGATAGATGATGCTTCACATGTTGCTAATCTCTTTTGTAGGCAAATATTACGTATTCATGGAGTGCCAAAGACGATTGCCTTGGACTGCGACGTCAAGTTCCTAAGATACTTTTGGAAGACCCTATGCACCAAGCTCGGAATCAAGCTACTCTTCTCCACGGCTGACCATCCTCAAATCGATGGCCAAACAGAGGTGACCAACTGCACACTCTATGCTCTACTTCGAGTACTCATCAAGAATAACATCAAGGAGTGGGAGGAGTGTCTACCTATCGTCGAGTTCGCCTACAACCGCGCAAGACATTGAACAACCGGCAAGTCCCACTTCGAGGTCGTCTACGGATTCAACCCTTTGTCCCCATTGGACATTCTCCCTCTACCACTACAAGAGCGCATCAATATGGACACAAGTGCACGCGTGAACCATCTCAAGAAGGTGCATGAAGATACAAGGCAAACCATCGAGTGCCAAGTACAACGACTTGCGACCAAGCACAACATCAGCAAGCACCCCATGGTGTTCAACATCGGAGATCTTGTGTGGCTACACCTTCGTAAGGACCGCTTCCCCAACGAACGCAAGTCCAAACGTCGACCACGAGCGGATGGACCTTTCAAGGTGCTCGAACGCTACAACAACAACGCCTACAAGATCGACATCCCACGCGACAAGTACTCCGTGAGCGACATATTCAATGTGAAAGATCTCTTGCCCTACCATGGTGATGAGGATTTCGATCTGAGGTCGTATCTTCCCAAGGGAGGGGAGATGATGCGGAGCATCCCACGATCATCCCCATGGACATACCTACACCTCCAACGACACCACTTGGACCAATGACAAGAGCCAGAGCCAAGGCTATCGAAGATAAGGTGAACTCTCTCCTCTCTGAACTTCCACTTTCTATGCATGAGACATGGCTACTACCTAAGTCTGAGTTGTTGTGCATGATTACATACCAAGAGGACCCTCCCGAAGATGCACATGAAGATGTACAAGTCCCCAAGTTCACGGATGAAGAGAACCAACGGAAGGAGTTAAGGACACCTCCCAGGCCATGGACATCCGGCCCCTGGAGCTTCACCCACCGCAGCCGCTCAGCCCCCAGGACACTACAGGCCCCGGACATCCTGCCTCGCCAGCACGGACATCCGGCCCTTCCCAAGCCCCAGGATATCTGGCTGCCAGCTCGGATATCAGGACACCCCCGAACCCGAGAGCAACATGGCCAGTTTCACCAGCCCATACATCCGGCCTCCACAGCCCGGACATCCGGCCCTCCGCGAATGCCCGAACATCTGGCCCGACGGCCGAATGTCCGACCTTCCGTGTCTGCGCACAGTGTAAGGGCCGAGGTCCGTGTACCCCTTCTCCCCCCTAGACTATATATACTCCTCCTCGTCCTACTTTCTAGTTTAGCATTGGTTTAGCTCATATTTAGAGATAGAGAATTGCTCATCCACATCGGATCTACTCCATGAGAGAGACCGCAACCCCTCTTCGGAGAAGATCCCTTTGGATTCAAGACCTCCTTGCGGAGAAGAACATCAAGACCTCCTCACGGAGAAGACTGGCTACCTTTGTATCGTCCTTAGTTGTCCGTGGATCGTGTGTTCTCTTATGTACTCGAGGATCTAGCACATGTGTGACTATTTCTTGTTGGTTTAGTGTTTCCCTTGTATTTCCCCATGTTTTCCCTCATTTCCCTCCTCGTGTTCTTCGTATTCATCATGGGATCCGCTCCTTTCGTGAAAGATTGGCCGATTAGGGTTCTACCCTACATCATATCTTGATCTTATATAACTAGAAATGGATACCTGAGACATGTGATGGATATGTGGCTCCAGGATTGCCTTCTCGCAGGCAGTCGATGAAGGATCTCTGGGCGTTAATGCTACAACATGCTTGTTTAATATTAAAATGCTATTCTTTACTCTTCTACATGCTGCAAGATGCTTGGAGCTGCTTGAAGATGCTAGTCTTCGATAAGCTAGGCCTTTCCCGTCTATTCTCGCATTCTGCAGTTCAGTCCACACATGCAGCCCTTCCATTTGATACCAATGCATACTTAGTATAGATCTGATGCTTGCGAGTACTTTGTATGAGTACTCACAGTTGCTTTGCTACCCCTTTCCCCCCTTCTTTCTTCTTTCTGGTTGTTGCAACTAGTTGGTGGGTCCCAAGAGCCAGATGCCACCCCAGTCGACTACTACTTCTTCCCGGAGGATGCCTGCTACTACGTGGAGACCACCGATGACCAGGAGTAGTTTAGGAAGTCCCAGACAGGAGGCCTTGCCTCTTCAATCCTTGTTGCTTTTGTGCTAGACTTCTTAAGACAGTCATGTCTAACTTATGTTTGTAGTAAGATATTGTTGCTTCTGCTGACGCTTGTGTATCGAGCTTATGTATTCAAGCCCTTGAGGCCCCTGGCTTGTAATATAAATCTTGTATTATTCTAATTTGCGTCTAGAGTTGTTTTGTGATATCTTCCCATGAGTCCCTGATCTTTATCGTACACATTTGCGTGTATGATTTGTGTATGGTCGAATCGGGGGCATCGCAAGTTGGTATCAGAGCCGACTGCCTGTAGGAACCCCCTTTCCAACTCCTTGGCCGAAGTTGATTCTAGTGTTTGAAAAAAACATTTTACTAACATGCTTGTGTGGCTTACAACCCACGTCACCATTTGGTGGCAGTAGGATCTTTTACTCCTCATCTATACTCTGGGATTCTGATATCTCTTCTACTTGGGTTAAATAAATTTGCTAACTCTAACAATAGGATCTCGTGATCACATCCACCCGGGGATTTGTATTACCCCTTCTCAAATCAAGGGTCAAGATCTGCTTCACATTGTTCACTGACCGCAGGATCCTCATATCGAGAGCACCCTACATCTTCACTAACAAATCCCTTATTCTAAAGGTTTTCTCCGGCGCTGATGTAGCCTTTGTTATGTCCCGATGTTGTACCCCTCCATCGCATGCATGCGTGTTGCCTAGTATGTCTAAGGTTCTTCTCCTATCTGAACTCCTACGAACAGCGTGTAATTGGCTATAGATATGTATCAGTATGTCTTCAAGACTACTGCTTTGTACATATTGCGCCTTTGCTCACTGTTTAGGTTACATCATGGATTATTCCATACACTTGCTCCACCCCTCACTGAACTGCCCCATGTTGCATTTAAGCAGGATGGTTAGACCCACTGGTTGTGGTCGTGTTGGCGACAATCCACCACCTCCTAAATACATAGCCGAAATGCTACATTAGTTTGATGCTGAATCGCTAGTTCATGGTAGGAATGATGGCCCAGTGTCCTCATCCCAATATAAATCAGCAACCAACCCCAGTGAGCCTGCAAGCCTTTGCGCGTCTCAACCTTGTCTTCTACCGCAGCTCAACTCAGCCCCTTGATGCTGATGATTAGCTTCGTGACATCACTTTTGAGTTGGAGTCTACTAATGTAGCCCCTGCCAACTATGTCACCATCGCGGCTTACCACCTGAAAGTTCTTGCTGTACAATGATGGGACAGCCACAGGTGTTCCTTACCTGTTGGAACATCCATAACTTGGCCGGAATTCCAAGCTGCATTCCACGAGCCAATGTCGAACCACAATGGTTAGTCACAACGTTTCCGCTGAATTGAAGGGTCGGAATTTCATGTTTCCCCCATTGTTTTGAAGTCACCCAATATCAACCTCATTCTGGTAATAGAATGGTTGAAAACACATACCGTTTCTATCATTTGCGCCAGCAGAACCATCCTTCTGCTACATCCTCCAAATGAGATAGTGAGCTACCATGCTCCTCTTGTTCGAAATACCGAAGCATGGATTTATCTCTTGAATGCGTGAAATGCTTCTCCTTTTGTGAGAATTGAAAACGTTACATCGAATACCGAAGCATGGATTTATCTCTTGAATGCATGGAACGCTTCTCCTCTTGTGAGAATTGAAAACGTTACATCGAATTCTGAAGCCTCTGTCCGGTCTGCGTTCTCGTTCAAGCTAAACGTCGCACTCGTCTGAGGGTTGTCAAATTTCAAAATTTCAGTGATCAAATCCTTTTCAAGATGAAGCCACTTGGGAACTCGAGGATCGTCTTCATGATGAATACCCCGCTTTTGTTTCCTTCTACCTCCTAAAATCTCGGGGCGAGATTTCTTGTAGTGGAGGAGAATTGTGACGCCCAGATAATTAAGCTACAGTAATCCCATGTTAATGGTGCCATGTCATCACATTACTGTTGCTAATCCTCACTTGATCCAAATCACCATCCAAATTCAAATTTAAAATAGAAGTCCAAAATTCAAATTTCTCAAACATGCAAAATAAAATGTTCAAAGCGTGGCAAATATTCCATAAATAATTATGGTGGTGAGCCAACATTTTTATAAAGTTGTTAAATACCTTAACGTAATTAAAACAGTGAACAATACATCATTTAAATCCTTTTCTAATTTATGAAAATCCCAAACTAATTCGAAACAATCCCCAAACTTTTTGTGGCAGTGAGGTATATGGCAAACTGCTTTTTTGAGACCAGCCACACATTGTATCAAGGTGGATTATTGTTAAAACAAAATACAAACACATAAAAAGAAAAACAAACAAAACAAAGAAATAAGGGAAAGGGGAACCTCCTAGCTCCCCCCGGGACTCGGCCCACTCCCACCCATCCAGCCCAATTCCCACCACACCGGTTGCCCCTCTCCTTGCTTCCTGTTCCTCGGTCTTAGATCGCAACAGGGACGTGCTCCTGCCCGACCACCTCACCGGCCACGCCGCCGAGGGGATAAGGACGCCGACGCAACGCCCCCTCGGTAACCCTCCCCATCTCATCCACTCCCCCCCTTTCCCCACACTCTCATCTCCCCCTGTCCTAGATCCAACCCGGCCGCGCCCGGTCATCGTTGTGCATCTCGCTTCGCCGTGGCGACCGTCGCCCCCGTCCCTCTCCGAAGCGTCCAAGGACTCTGCCGGAATCGACCTCACCCTTGGCATACACCACCTGGAGCCGGGGAGGCCCCACGTCATCTGCATCGAGCTTGCCTCCCCGTCGTTCTTCGTCGTCCGTCGGGGTCGCTCCGGCCCCTCTGCTGCTACTAAGCTGCCACCGGGCCACCATGTGCCCTCCCCGTGAGCTCCCCTTCCTCCCTGACCACTCCCATGCTCCCCCTCTATCCCGATGCTGTTGTTGTCTCCTCCCTACTCCCGCACGGTGCTCCAGCCGAAGCTCTGTGCTCCTCACGCTCGCCTGCGTGTGGTCGCGCCCGTCGTCACGCCGCCCCGTTTCCGCCCCATACGGCCCTGCGACCGCGCTTGCCCGCTCGCCGCTGGCTGTTGCCGCTCGCTTGGCCACGCTCGTCCACTGACCACCGCCCCTGCCCCGCGTCGGCTTCGCCCATCGTCTGCTGCCGCTGATGCTTCCCCTGCCACCACCATGCGCCGCTTCGCCCGCGTCGTCCGCTGTGGTCCATGTCGCTGTTGTGTGCCGCTCGCCGCCTCTGCCGACGTCTGGCTGCCCGCGTGCTGCTGATATGGCCCCGTGCTCCTCCGCCTCAGCCTCACTAGCCCACACCCGCGGTCGCATCCTTCCTTCGCCTCCCTGGTCTCCGTCGTGTCGTGCCCTGCTGGCCCACCGCTGCTGTCCGCCACCCGTCTCCGTCAACTGCGCCCCGCCTTCGCCGCCCACCGTTCCCCCTCACTCACGGTCCTCGTCCTCGTCGGTGGCCACCCGCCCGGGGCTAATTAACAAAACCAAAAAAATAAAACTAATCTAAAAGAAAAACCAAACAAAAAACCATTGAAAACCCATCGGTTTTACCGGTTCACGTGTGTTCGGCCGGCGGCGACAACGGCGTTCTCCGGCGAGGTCGGAGAGGCGGGACGACAGTTCATGCATGGCAGCGGGGAGGCGGCTATGGCGGCGGGGAGCGGCGTGGCGTGGCAACGACGAGCGGCTACGGCGGCGGGGCGGCTCGGGCGGCGGGGCGAGGCATGCGGCGGTGGCTAGCGAGTTGAGGAGGAGCGGGAGGCGGCGATGGGTATTTAAGGAGGGGGTGAGCAGGCTTGGGGGAGGGGGCACGAGCGGCGGCGTCGCCGCGACGATTGCGGGCCGGCTGGTCTTCGGCCCAGTCGGTTGAGGAGATTTTATTTATTTTTTAATAATTTTGCCGAAAAGGAAAAAACCAAAATAAATTAAATAAAAATCCTAAAATCCCAAAAATAATTTTCACAGTCCTATACTAATATTTAGGACCACATGAACATTTTTCTGGGTTAAAATGCAATTTTCCCTAATTTAACCGAATAAAATCTCAAATAAAAATTCAAATAAATAAATATTTTCATTTAGAATTAAATTTCCATTATTTCCTCTATTTTGAAGAAGTCATATTATCTTCTCTCATTATTTTATTTATTTTGAAATAATTGGAAAAATAATTTCAAATAAAAATCACCTTCATCCAATTTACCAATTTTGAAAAATTCAAAAATGGAATTTTATGAAAACCACCAACTCTCTCATATGGTCATTGAGTTGCTTAAGGTCTCTAGGATCAAAATGTCCAAATAAAGCCAATTCAAAATGCAAGAATCATGAATGCATATGATGACCTAATGATTAACATCCGAATAGAAAATTGGGATGTTACAAACCCCCCTCCCTTAAGATGAATCTCGCCCTCGAGATTCGGGTTCTCTAGCAAATAGGTGTGGGTGGTCTTTCCGTAGGTCTTCTTCTCACTCCCAGGTGGCTTCTTCCTCGGTATGGTGGCTCCATTGAAACTCGCAAAACTTGATGACCTTGCTGCGTGTAACTCGGTTGGCACACTCAAGAATCTTGACGGGGTTGTAACGCCCCAGATGTAACTTGCCATATTTGTACTCCGACTCTTGCCATTTTCGGCTTTAAGTTATGAGATTCCCTTCATGGTTGGTTTTTATCTTCATTTTGAATTTTGTTCATGTTATGCATTTCATATCATGTCATCATGTGCATGTCATTTGCATAAATGTTCGTCTCATGCATCCGAGCATTTTCCCCGTTGTCTGTTTTGCAATCCGACACTCCTACGTGCACCGGCGCCCCCCTTTGTCTCTTTTCATGAGAAGGTGTTAAACTTTCTCGGAATGGACTAAGATTTGCCAAGTGGCCTTGGTACACCACCGGTAGACCGCCTGTCAAATTTCGTGCCATTTGGAGTCCGTTTGATACTCCAACGGTTAACCGGGGAACCGCAAATGCCTAGTGTGTGTTGCAGCCCAACACCCCTCCAAAACAGCCCAATAACCCTTCCAAACCATCTCCATGTCCTCTGCCGCTGGATCACAATCGCGTGGGCAAAAACTACACTCCATTTGGACACTCCTACCTCCTCCTAGGTATAAATAGGTGCACCCCTCCGTCAAATTCGCGGTCCAAAACCCCTAGATCCACCCTCATCCGCCGCCGGACACGTCCGGTCCGAGCCGGGCGGAATCGCCGCCGCGCCCGGACGAATCATGCTGCGCCATGTGGCACGCCGCCACCCACCACCGCCATGGCCTGCGAGCCCACAACGGGCCCATGAGCCCAACTCCGTCGCCCCGCGTGCGTGAGCTCCTCCCCTCGCCGCCCTACTCGACGCCGCTTCTCCGCCGCTGGCGTGCCTCCGTTGTCGCCTCGCCAGTGCGCCACCGCCTCCGCCGTCGCCGGTCGCCTCGCCTAGTGCCGCCGCTCGCCGACTGGACCCCACCGCGGCCGCCGCCTCCTCCCTGCAGCTCCGGCCCTCCCCGGCCCTCTCCGACGTCCTCTCCTCACTCCGGTCGTCTCCGGTGAACCCCGACGCTCTCCGGCGAGCCGTTCCCCAGCGAGATCTGCGCGCGCGCACCAGATCTAGATCTAGATCCACGAGGTTGACTTCGTTTTTCCAGTAAGTCCCGGAAATTGTTGCATTCTGGTGCCCCCTTTGACATGCCATAACTTGTTGCATACTGCTCCATTTTGCGTGTATTATATATCAAAATGTTCATTGGGAGATGCTCTTAATTTCATTCCATTGTGACATGCTTGTTTGAGTCCATTTTGATGCCCAACTCACTAATGCAAGAGTGTTATAAATTGTTAGGTGATGTTACTTATCAAAGTGTGTGGTTTTGTCATTTTTGTCACATTGTTGTGTGCATCATATGGGCATGAGCTCTACATGTGTTTTGATCTATGCCACGCCATCTTTATAGGGGTGCTTGCCATGTATTTTTGTGATCAATGTGGTGACTAGCACAAGCATGCAAATTAGCCTTTGTGATATTGCTGATTTCAGGGACTTACGATTTTGCTAAGTCCTTGCTCTGCTGTTAGTTTTATGCCATGTAAACATGATGCTACAGTGATATCCATGCTTGTTTTGAAATACTTCAGTAAGGAGATTTTGAACATATGGTTATGCTCTATCCATCCATGCCCCTGTTTGCATTTATGGAGTACCCTAGAATGTCTTAATCTTTTTCTACTTTTGCTATAAAATGTTCCTGGCAGATTGTTTACATGTTAATCAATTTTGCCATGGTTGTTGTAGTTGATCCATGCATGCTATGAACTTCATCTCTCCATGGTTAGCTTCATGAACATGTATTATTGCTGATGCTATGCTTGTTTTGTCATGCAATGCGTTGTGGTGAGTGAATAGAGCTTGCAAAGATGCCTTCATAACTCTGTTTATGCCATGCTTAGTTTTCTGCTAAGTCTGAATCTGTTTATAAAACTTGCTATGTTTACATGGGTGCCATCATATCTTCTGTTCCTTTTTGGCTCATGATCAGTAAGGGACTTTTGTTCCATGATTTGATTAGATTCAGACCATGCCTTTGTTTGCTATGATTTGTTCATGTAGCATGTTTTTAGCTTGCTCTAAACATTGCTTCCTGATGTTATTCCTGGCATGTTAGTATTTTCACCAAGTCTGTGAAGCTGTTATCTTTTGCACTTTTGCCATGCTTGTTTGAACCTGCTCTTGTGTGAATTAGCCGTATCTCAGTTTTCATGTTTTGTCAAGCATCTTGAGTACATCACTGCCATTTGGTTTGTTGTTATGTTGGGGTGCAGTAGCTTAGTTTCTTGTTGCATTCTAGATGGCATCGTGCTGTTAATCGCAGAATTGTGCCATTCTTGTTTTGCTTGCCATTTGCAAACCGTGCATCCGATTCCGGTGATCTTTATATCGATTTCGACCGAAATCATCTCATGTTTCCAGCGGCACACTTGGTTTGCCAAATTGATTCCTTGTTCATCTTTTTCCTTCCGGAGCACGCATATGCATGGCATATCACATCTCGCATATCATGTCATGTTTTGCATCATGTTGCTTGTGCATTGCACCATGATTGATTGTTGGTATTTTGCTTGTTTTCTTGCTTTGGGTAGAGCCGGGAGATGAGTACGTGATCGAGGAACCTGTTGAGTACGCTAACGAGGATCAAGCTTTCGTCAACTCTGAGAACTTTGCAGGCAAGATGATCATACCCTCGAAATCACGTCTATCTTTGCTTGCTAGTTGCTCGCTCTTTTGCTATGCCGCGATACCTACCACTTGCTATATCCTGCCTCCCATATTGCCATATCAAGCCTCTAACCCACCTTTCCTAGCAAACTGTTGTTTGGCTATGTTACTGCTTTTGCTCAGCCCCTGTTATAGCGTTGCTAGTTGCAGGTGAAGATAAAGTTTATTCCATGTTGGAACATGGATATTGTTGGGATATCATTATTATATCTTGTTTACTCTAATGCATCTATATACTTGGTAAAGGGTGGAAGGCTAGGCCTTATGCTTGGTGTTTTGTTCCACTCTTGCCGCCCTAGTTTTCATCATACCGGTGTTATGTTCCTTGATTTTGCGTTCCTTACGCGGTTGGGTGTTATGGGAACCCCTTGACAGTTCGCCTTGAATAAAACTCCTCTAGAAGGGCCCAACCTTGGTTATACCATTTACCACCTAAGCCTTTTCTCTTGGGTTCTGTAGACTCAAGGGTCATCTTTATTTTAAACCTCCCCCCCCAGGCCAGTGCTCCTCTGAGTGTTGGTCCAAACCGAGTAGACTGCGGGGCCACCTCGGGGCAACTTGAGGGTTGGTTTTACTCGTAGGATGTCTCATACGGTTTGCCCTGAGAACGAGATACATGCGACTCCTATCGGGATTTGTCGGCACATCGGGCTTTTTGCTGGTCTTGTTTAACCATTGTTGAAATGTCTTGTAACCGGGATTCCGAGACTAATCGGGTCTTCCCGCGAGAAGGAATATCCTTCATTGACCGTGAGAGCTTGTGATGGGCTAAGTTGGGACACCCCTGCAAGTTTTTGAACTTTCGAAAGCCGTGCCCGCGGTTATGGGCAGATGGGAATTTGTTAATGTTCGGTTGTGGAGAACTTGACACTTAACTTAATTAAAATGAATCAACCATGTGTGTAGCCGTGATGGTCTCTTTTCGACGGAGTCCGAGAAGAGAACATGGTCTCATGTTATGCTTGAACGTAAGTACCTTCAGGATCACTTCTTGATCACTTTTAGCTTCTCGACCGTGCTTTGCTCCTCTTCTCGCTCTCTTTTGCGTAAGTTAGCCACCATATATGCTAGTGCTCGCTGCAGCTCCACCTCACTACCTTTTCCTACCCTTAAGCTTAAATAGTCTTGATCTTGCCAGTGTGAGATTGCTGAGTCCCCGTGACTCACATGTACTTCCAAACAGATGCAGGTGTCGATGATGCCAGTGCAGGGGACGCTACCGAACTCAAGTGGGAATTCGACGAGGATTCGGGCTGTTACGATGTCTCTTTTCCGGATGATTAGTAGAGGAGCCCAGTTGGGGCGGTCGGGGATCTAGCATTTGGGGTTGTCTTTCTTTATTTTGGTTCCGTAGTGGGACCTTGATTGTATTCTGGATGATGTATGATATATTTATGTATTGTGTGAAGTGGCGATTGTAAGCCGACTCTTTATCCCTTTCTTATTCAGTACATGGGATGTGTAAAGATTACCCCTCTTGCGACATGCCTACCATGCGGCTATGCCTCTAAGTCGTGCCCCAACACATGGGAGATATAGCCGCATCGTGGGTGTTACAAGTTGGTAATCAGAGCCTTCCCCGACTTAGGAGCCCCCTGCTTGATCGAATCGCTGGCATTGTTGAGTCTAGAACAAAATGTTTTGAGGCTTATAGGATTATATATATCGGAGAGTAGGATTCTTTTTACTCCTCGGTCCTTTCATCGCTCTGGTGAGGCCTCCAGACGTAGAGTTTTGAATCTTCTCTCCTCAAATTTCACTAAAAAAATTAGGATCACGCGGGTATCTTGGAATCGTTCCGATGGATTTGTGACGAGAACATTGTTCTTGGTGCCTCCTGACAGTTAGGGGTTGTGGAAGTGTCCCGGGGAGTTGAGCTCCGAGGTGTTGTCGTCACAATTTTATCGTTACAATTCTAGAATACCTGAGTTCGCCGACATTGAAAATCTCCTTTATGCAGTTGTTGGTGAGATAACCTCGAAGCCACCCAGTACTGGGGCGGGAGTTCAGGAGTATTGCTATAACTCGTATAACGGATGCTTTTCGAAGGTTGAGGTAGATGATTTCCGAAGGTTTCTTGGTTATGTGTTGAAGGATGGATATGGCTGGATGTAGAATTTTCTAGTTTTTGGTGAGATATTATGCTTCCCCTTTATCCCCAGCACCTGATTGCATTACCAGAAAGTTTTGGGAGTTTCATAGGTGGGAATTCAAGTAGCTCTAGTATTTCTTCCCGCGGATATTTTGTTTGAGATTGGGTAATCCTTACCACGTATTTGTTCATATCCGTAGCTTGCTGCTTTATTAATGTACCTTTATCTAAGTGGCTTCTTAATTTATGGAAGTGTGATGATTTACTTTGGAATTCATTCGTTCATTCTTGTTCGAATGTTAAGGCTTTATGTTGCAATTTCGATCCATTGATTCACCTTGTATATATGTCTTTCAAGATGCTAACGGATGTCAACCTCTTCAGGATGGCTCCTCCAACGCGTCAGAATCCGAACCCTCCGCCACCACCTCCACCTCCGAAGGCATGGCAAGCTGTCATGGCAGCCACCAACGCCAACACTCATATGCTTTTGCAACTCTTGCAAGATCGCAACCAAGGGCAAGGCAACCAAGGAAATCAAGTTCAAGGCAACAATCAACCTCAGTTTGCTACCCTCAATCAGTTCCTCACAAACCAACCGAAGTCCTTCAGCAACTGTGTCGAGGCCACAGACGCCGACGACTGGCTCGTGGATATCTGCAAACATTTTGAGTGCAGCAATGTCAAGCCTGAGGACTTTGTCAAGTTTGCTTCATTTCAACTCAAGGATCAAGCTGTTGAGTGGTATCAACAATACAAAGATTCCAGAGGAGGTCGTGTGATTACCTGGGATGATTTCTGCCAAGACTTCAAAGCTCACCACATTCCAAAAAGTGTTGCTGAGAGTAAGCGTGAGGAGTTCCACAATCTCAAGCAAGGCAGCATGTCTGTGTATCAATACAATATCATGTTTCAGAGGCTAGCTCGCTTCGCTAAACAAGACATCCCTGATGAAAAGAGCATGATCTATCAATTCAGAGGTGGCCTCAGGGAAGATCTGCAATTAGCTCTCGTGCTTCTTGAGCCGACTAAGTATGATGAATTCTACAACATGGCACTAAAGCAAGAGGCTGCTCATCTCAAGTGTGATGCTTCTAAGAAGAGAGTCAGGGATGTAGCTCAATCTTCTTCTTCAACTCAAGTGGCAGCTAAGCAACAAAAGTTCTGGTTGCCTCCTCCTCCTCGGTTCCGTCAGCCATACCAGCAAAAGAGTAAAGGTGGCAATGGATCTTCCCACCCACCCAACCCAGGCTATCAGAACAAAGCTCAGTCTCATACTCCAAGGTCAAGTGCTCCTTATCACCGTCTGCTCTCAGAGGTTACTTGCCACAAGTGTCAGTAGAAAGGGCACTATGCAAACAAGTGCTTCAACCAAAGGCGCCTTCCGCCTCCTCCTCATGTGAGATCTGCCAGTAATGCAGAAGTCAAGCATAATCCCAAGCATCCTAAGGTCAACATGATGAATGCAGCTCAGGCAGAGGATTCTTCAGAAGTGATCATGGGTAACCTTCTAGTTAACTCCATTCCTGCAGAAGTTCTTTTTGATACTGGTGCATCCTCACTCAACCCAACCTCAACCTCAGGCAGACTCGTTGGGTCAAAATGATTCAAGAATACAATCCGAGTATTGAATATACTCTAGGCAAGACCAATGTCATTGCAGATACTTTGAGCAGGAAGGCTTACTGCAACAGCCTAATTCTCAAGTCCTTCCAACTGGACCTTTGTGAAGCTTTCCGCAAACTTAATCTCCAAGTTGTTCCTCAAGGCTTTCTTGCCAACCTTCAAGTCTCTCCTACTTTGGAAGATCAAATTTGTGAAGCACAGCTTCTTGATGCCATGGTGAAGAAGGTGAAAAATGGGATTGCCAAGAGCCAACCCAAGTACAAGTGCTATCACCTTGATGGCAAAGACACTCTATTCTTCGAGGATCGAATTGTGGTTCCTAAAGGCAATCTAAGGAAAGTCATTATGAACGAGGCTCACAATTCCCTTCTATCCATTCATCCTGGAAGTACAAAGATGTACCATGACCTCAAGCAGTCGTATTGGTGGACTCGAATGAAGCGAGAAATTGCTCAATTCGTGAACGAATGTGATGTCTGCAGAAGAGTGAAAGCAGAACACCAACGGCCAGCTGGTCTCCTCCAACCTCTTGCCATTCCAGAATGGAAGTTTGACCATATTGAGATGGACTTCGTGCCTGGATTTCCCAAGTCCAAGAGTGGCAATGATGCTATCTTTGTTGTGATCGACAAGCCTACTAAAGTGGCTCATTTCCTTGCTATCAAAGAATCTAACACAGCAGCTCAGTTGGCAGAGCTATGCACCTCCAGGATTGTCTCCTTGGATGGCATCCGTAGTTGATATATTCAGATCATGGAAGCATCTTCACTTCTAAGTTTTGGGACTCCTTCCAGAAGGGCATGGGCACCAACATTCGCTTCAGCACAGCCTTCCATCCTCAAACTAGTGGACAAGTCGAGCGAGTCTATCAAATTCTTGAAGATATGCACAGGGTTTGTGTCATTTCCTTCGATATGAAGTGGGAAGATTGTCTTCCATATGCCGAGTTCTCCTACAACAACAGCTTCCAAGCGAGTTCGGGCAAGGCCCCATTCGAGATTCTCTATGGTAGAAAGTATTGTACTCCTCTTAATTGGTCAGAGACTGGTGAATGCCAACTTCTTGGCAATGACTTAATCACAGAAGCTAAAGAAATGTGTAAAGTCATCCGGGGTAATCTCAAAGCCGCACAATCGCGCCAGAAGAGTTACTATGATAGCAAGCACTGTTACTTGGCTTTCGAGATCAGAGACCATGTCTACCTCCGCGTCTCTCCAATGAAATGTACTCGTCGCTTAGGTATCAAAGGGAAGCTTGCCCTAGATACGCGGGTCCTTTCAAGATCATTGGCAAAAGAGGCGACCTGGCCTATCAACTTGAGCTTCCGTCCAACTTTGCAAATGTGCATGACGTGTTTCACGTGTCATAGCTTCGCAAGTGCTTCAAGACTCCTGACTGCACCATCAACTTCAAAGAGATTTATCTCCAAGGAGACTTATCTTATCATGAGCATCCAGTTCCTATTCTTGAAGAAACTGAACACAAGACTCGCAACAAGTCTATCAAATTTCTGAAAGTGAAGTAGTCACACCATTCCGACCGAGAAGCCACCTGGGAACGCGAGGACCACCTCCGTTCTGAATATCCAGAGTTCTTTCAGTGCTAGATCTCGGGACGAGATCCTTTCATAGTGGTGGAGTGTTGTAACGCCCCGGATGTAACTTGCCATATTTGTACTCTGACTCTTGCCATTTTTGGCTTTAAGTTATGAGATTCCCTTCGTGGTCGGGTTTTGTCTTCGTTTTGCATTTTGTTCATGTCATGCATTTCATATCATGTCATCATGTGCATCTCATTTGCATACATGCTCGTCTCATGCATCCGAGCATTTTCCCGTTGTCCGTTTTGCAATCCGACACTCCTACATGCACTGGCGCCCCCTTTTGTCTCTTTTCGTGAACGTGTGTTAAACGTTCTCAGAATAGACCGAGATTTGCCAAGTGGCCTTGGTACACCACTGGTAGATCGTGTGTCAAATTTCGTGCCATTTGGAGTCCGTTTGATACTCCAACGGTTAACCGAGGAACCGCAAATGCCTCGTGTGTATTGCAGCCCAACACCCCTTCAAAACGGCCCAATAACCCTTCCAAACCATCTCCATGTCCTCCGCCGTTGGATCACGATCACGTGGGAGAAAACTACACTCCATTTGGACACTCCTACCTCCTCCTAGGTATAAATAGGTGCACCCCTCCGTCAAATTCGCGGTCCAAAAACCCTAGATCCACCCTCATCTGCCGCCGGACACGTCCGGTCCGAGCCGAACGGAATCGCCGCCGTGCCAGGACGAATCGCGCTGTGCCATGTGGCACGCCGCCACCCACCGCCGCCGCGGCCCACGAGCCCAACTCCGCCGCCCCCGCGCCTGAGCTCCTCCCCTCGCCGCCCGACTCGACGCCGCTTCTCCGCCGCCCCACGGGCCTGAGCTCCTCCCCTCGCTGCCGTTTCTCCGCTGCCGGCGTGCCTCCGCCGTTGCCTCGCCGGTGCGCCACCGCCTCCACCGTCGCCGGTTGCCTTGCCTAGCGCCGCCGCTCACCGACCGGACCCCGTCGCAGCCGCCGCCTCCTCCCTGAAGCTCCGGCCCTCCCCGGCCCTCTCCGGCGTCCTCTCCTCACTCCGCTCGTCTCCGGTGAACCCCGACGCTCTCCCGCGAGCCGCTCCCCGGCGAGATCCACGCGCACGCCAGATTTGGATCCAGATCCACGAGGTTGACTTCGTTTCTCCACCAAGTCCCGAAAATTGTTGCATTGTGGTGCCCCCTTTGACATGCCATAACTTGTTGCATACTGCTCCGTTTTGCGTGTATTATATATCAAAATGTTCATTGGGAGATGCTCTTAATTTCATTCCATTGTGACATGCTTGTTTGAGTCCATTTTGATGCCCAACTCACTAATGCAAGAGTGTTATAAATTGTTAGGTGATGTTACTTATCAAAGTGTGTGGTTTTGTCATTTTTGTCACATTTGTTGTGTGCATCATATGGGCATGAGCTCTACATGTGTTTTGATCTATGCCACGCCATCTTTATAGGGGTGCTTGCCATGTATTTTTGTGATCAATGTGGTGACTAGCACAAGCATGCAAATTAGCCTTTGTGATATTGCTGATTTCAGGGACTTACGATTTTGCTAAGTCCTTGCTCTGCTGTTAGTTTTATGCCATGTAAACATGATGCTACAGTGATATCCATGCTTGTTTTGAAATACTTTAGTAAGGAGATTTTGAACATATGGTTATGCTCTATATATCCATGCCCCTGTTTGCATTTATGGAGTGCCCTAGAATGTCTTAATCTTGCTCTACTTTTGCTATAAAATGTTCGTGGCAGATTGTTTACATATTAATCAATTTTGTCATGGTTGTTGTAGTTGATCCATGCATGCTATGAACTTGATCTTGCCATGGTTAGCTTCATGAAAATGTATTCTTGCTGACGATATGCTTGTTTTGTCATGCAATGCCTTGTGCTGAGTGAATCGAGCTTGCAAAAATGCCTTCATAACTCTGTTTATGCCATGCTCAGTTTTCTGCTAAGTCTGAATCTGTTTATAAAACTTGCTATGTTTACATGGGTGCCATCATGTCTTCTGTTCCTTTTTGGCTCATAATCAGTAAGGAACTTCTGTTATATGCTTTGAGTAGATTAATTCCATGCCTTTGTTTGCTATGATATGTTCCTATAGCATGTTGTTAGCTTGCTCTAAACATTGCTTCCTGATGTTATTCCTGGCATGTTAGTATTTTCACTAAGTTTGTGAAGCTGTTATCTTTTGAACTTTTGCCATGCTTGTTTGAACCTGCTCTTGTGTGAATTAGTCGTATCTCAGTGTTCATGTTTTTTCAAGCATCTTGAGTACATCACTGCCATATGCTTTGTTGTTATGTTGGGGTGAAGTAGATTAGTTTCTTGTTGCATTCTAGATGGCATTGTGATGTTAATCGCAGAATTGTGCCAATTTTGTTTTGCTTGCCATTTGCAAACCGTGCATCCGATTCTGGTGATCTTTATATCGATTTCGACCGAAATCATCTCATCTTTCCAGCGGCACACTTGGTTTGCCAAGTTGTTGCCTTGTTCATCTTTTTCCTTCCGGAGCACGCATATGCATGGCATATCACATCTCGCATATCATGTCATGTTTTGCATCATGTTGCTTGTTCATTTCACTGTGATTGATTGTTGGTCTTTTGCTTGTTTTCTTGCTTTCCGTAGAGCCGGGAGACGAGTATGTGATCGAGGAACCTATTGAGTACGCTAACAAGGATTAAGCTTTCGTCAACTCTGAGAACTTTGCAGGCAAGATGACCATACCCTCGAAATCACGTCTATCTTTGCTTGCTAGTTGCTCGCTCTTTTGCTATGCCGCGATACCTACCACTTGCTATATCCTGCCTCCCCTATTGCAATATCAAGCCTCTAACCCACCTTTCCTAGCAAACTGTTGTTTGGCTATGTTACTGCTTTTGCTCAGCCCCTGTTATAGCATTGCTAGTTGCAGGTGAAGATAAAGTTTATTCCATGTTGGAACATGGATATTGTTGGGATATCATTATTATATCTTGTTTACTCTAATGCATCTATATACTTGGTAAAGGGTGGAAGGCTAGGCCTTATGCCTGGTGTTTTGTTCCACTCTTGCCGCCCTAGTTTTCGTCATACCGGTGTTATGTTCCTTGATTTTGCGTTCCTTGTGCGGTTGGGTGTTATGGGAACCCCTTGAGAGTTCGCCTTGAATAAAACTCCTCTAGAAGGGCCCAACCTTGGTTATACCATTTGCCACCTAAGCCTTTTCTCTTGGGTTCTGTAGACTCAAGGGTCACCTTTATTTTAAACCCCCCCCCCCCCCCGGGCCAGTGCTCCTCTGAGTGTTGGTCCGAACCGAGTAGACTGTGGGGCCACCTCGGGGCAACTTCAGGGTTGGTTTTATTCGTAGGATGTCTCATCCGGTGTGCCCTGAGAACG
>NC_041392.1:304946363-304980526 GCF_002162155.2 Triticum dicoccoides | reverse complement strand
TTTCGTCATACCGGTGTTATGTTCCTTGATTTTGCGTTCCTTGTGCGGTTGGGTGTTATGGGAACCCCTTGAGAGTTCGCCTTGAATAAAACTCCTCTAGAAGGGCCCAACCTTGGTTATACCATTTGCCACCTAAGCCTTTTCTCTTGGGTTCTGTAGACTCAAGGGTCACCTTTATTTTAAACCTCCCCCCCCCCCCGGGCCAGTGCTCCTCTGAGTGTTGGTCCGAACCGAGTAGACTGTGGGGCCACCTCGGGGCAACTTCAGGGTTGGTTTTATTCGTAGGATGTCTCATCCGGTGTGCCCTGAGAACGAGATACGTGCGACACCTATCGGGATTTGTCGGCACATCGGGCGGCTTTGCTGGTCTTGTTTAACCATCGTCGAAATGTCTTGAAACCGGGATTCTGAGACTGATCGGATCTTCCCGCGAGAAGGAATATCCTTCATTGACCATGAGAGCTTGTGGTGGGCTAAGTTGGGACACCCCTACAGGGTTTTGAACTTTCGAAAGACGTGCCCACGGTTATGGGTAGATGGGAATTTGTTAATGTCTGATTGTAGAGAACTTGACACTTAACTTAATTAAAATGAATCAACCATGTGTGTAGCCGTGATGGTCTCTTTTTGGCAGAGTCCAGGAAGAGAACACGGTCTCGTGTTATGCTTGAATGTAAGTAGCTTCAGGATCACTTCTTGATCACTTTTAGCTTCTCGACCATGCTTTGCTTCTCTTCTCGCTCTCTTTTGCGTAAGTTAGCCACCATATATGCTAGTGCTTGCTGCAGCTCCACCTCACTACCTTTTCCTACCCTTAAGCTTAAATAGTCTTGATCTCACGGGTGTGAGATTGCTGAGTCCCCGTGACTCACAGATACTTCCAAATAGATGCAGGTGCCGATGATGCCAGTGCAAGGGACGCTACCGAACTCAAGTGGGAGTTCGACGAGGATTCGGACCGTTACTATGTCTCTTTTCCGGATGATCAGTAGAGGAGCCCAGTTGGGGCGATCGGGGATCTAGCATTTGGGGTTGTCTTTCTTTATTTTGGTTCTGTAGTCGGACCTTGATTGTATTCTGGATGATGTATGATATATTTATGTATTGTGTGAAGTGGCGATTGTAAGCCGACTCTTTATCCCTTTCTTATTCAGTACATGGGATGTGTAAAGATTACCCCTCTTGCGACATGCCTACCATGCGGCTATGCCTCTAAGTCGTGCCCGACACGTGGGAGATATAGCCGCATCATGGGTGTAACAGGGTTTCTCCTCGTAGGTTAGGTCACTCTCCAACTGAATTGCTTCCAGGGGCACTGTATCTCTTAGAGGAATATCGGCCATCTCTGCTTGGCACTTCTTCAACTGGGAAATGTGAAACACATCATGAACTCCTGAAAATCCTTCGGGTAATTCCAACTTGTAGGCCAGCTCTCCCATATGTTCCAAAATGCGGTATGGTCCTACAAATCTTGGGGCTAACTTCCCTTTGACTCCAAATCGTTTAACTCCTCAAAGTGGTGACACACGGAGATATGCTCTGTCTCCGATTTCATAGGCTACCTCCTTGTGTTTAGTATCTGCATAACTTTTCTTCCTGGACTGAGCAAACTTTAGTCTATCACAAATCAACTTAACCTTCTCTTCAAAATCTTTGATTAAATCTGGTCCAAACAACTGACGGTCTCCAACTTCATCCCACATCAATGGTGTCATGCATCTCCTTCCATATAAAGCTTCGAAAGGGGCCATCTTCAAACTAGCCTGGTAACTGTTGTTATATGAGAACTCTGCATAAGGCAAATTATCGTCCCAACTAGATCCATAATCTAGCGCACAAGCTCTCAACATGTCCTCAGAAATATAATTGACTCTCTTAGTCTGTTTGTCGGAGTAATGGGCCATGGGTAGGCTAACCCGAGGCCCAAAACCTTTCAAGACATGGGGGCTGACTGCGCCCCTCGAGACGCCAGATGAAGAGCCGCCTTCTGGAGGACGGCTGAAGGAACGGTCGCCTGCCCGCATGCAGCCGAGTCCTAGAGGCGAGGTCAAGACTGGCCGACTCCCCGCCTGGCGGCTTCCAGAGAAGCTGGCCACGAGGAGTCGGCCTGCGGCACCAACAAGGCCCATGCCCTCATCAGGGGGGATGGGACGGGGAGTGGCAACAGTGAAGCCCACTCCCTCCCCTTTTCCAGGAGATTTCTAGGCCATAGTGTGTTGTACCAACGGAGATCTCCGTCTGGCGCGGCAATATTGCCATGCCATCCCTGACATCAGCAACAATGGGCGGAGTCCTGTGCCCACGATGACCTGTCAGTACGGTCCATGGACGACGGGCCCTACCGGTCAGCGAGAGTCCAGAAGACGGCAAAAGCGCCACCAGTCGGACACGTAGGGAGTCGGCCCCCAGGAGTCGGCCTGCCCTTCCCACGGGTTCCCCGCGCCATTAACCAGACAAGACAGGGAGTGGCTACAGTGACCACCCACCAGGCGGCGGGGCTGTAGCCACGACCCCATGACCAAGCCTGCGTCATAGGAAGCACGGCTACAATAATCAGCAGCCGGCAAGACCCGCAAGCGGCGGGTACGGCCTGTCGGCTCCGTACAAGACCAGTCAGCGGGGCCCACTAGTCGGCGGGTCCCAGCAGTCGGCGGAAGGGCCGGCAGGCGAAGAGACTGATGGCTAGGCCCTGCGCCCAGTTACTTTACCATTGTACCCCTGGGGGGTAGGCCTATATAAACCCCCCAGGGCACCCATGCAAAGGGACGACCCATTAGAACTAGACCAGATCATAGAGGAGGGGGGAGAGTTAGCCCTGCCTTCTCCTACCTTCAGCATACAGCTCGAGGAGCGCCCTTGTATTCACTTTGCCTTAGTGATCATGCAGAGACCCCGCAGAGCAGGAATAGGGGTGTTATCTCCTAGGAGAGCCCCAAACTTGGGTAAAGTACGCCGGTGTTCGTGTCTACGCCTTATCCCGCTTCCAGGCACCGGCAACGTTCTACTTGCCCCCACCATGATAAGCCATCCATTGGCATATGTCGCACCCAACCCCCGACATTTGGGGCCCACCGTGGGGCCTGGTGCACCGTCATCTGGAGACCTATTCTGGACGGGAACCCTTTTCCTCCCTGGCGAGCGCAGCCAGCCCGGCACGCCAGACGGAGTCTGCGCTGATGCGCTGCAAGGCGCTGAAATCGCCTGCACGGCCAGTTGCCTCGCCGATCTTGTCAGCGGGGTCCGCCTCTTCGACGAGCCCGCATCCGACACAGGCACATGCGGCCCCGAGAGCCTCCTCGTGGGCCTCCTTGATCAACTCCACGTCGCCAGCAAGCCAGCTGGGGACTTGGAGTCCGTAGGCTCCACTGACCCTATGTTGGTCGACTCCGACACCGCATCGCTTGACACGTTCCCCACCAACGTGGTGGTCTAGGACGAGCCTCTCCCTTGCGCGGAGAGCGGCGGAAGCACCGTCACGGAAGTGCTTGTCATTGATCACAACAAGCACTCCGGCAGGGGTGATTATGACCCGCTCAGCGCGGCACTGCAAGATCTGGCAGCGCCCCCTCCCAAAGATGCCCACGCCGAGACGCTGGAGGCACGCCGCCTTCAGCTAGTTGAAGGCGCCAAGAAGCTGGCCAGCATGAGACGCCTATCAGAGGCCTACCAGTGCGAGATGGACCGTGCTGTGGGCGGCACGCCGGCTCCAGCTGGACCTAGCCGCCTTGGCACGGTCCGGCAACGCGGCATGGCCATCGCCGACATGTTCGAGGCAAATCGCCCCGTTAACGCCACGCCTGCGGAGAACATCCGAGCTGCCCAGGTGGCAGCGGACGAGCTGGACAAATTCGAGGGCGAATAATGTTGCTTGATGATAGAGCGCGTCCAACGACTCCTTGACGCGGTTGCAGAGCAGAACGAGGCCGGCTGCCGCACTGATGCGCCGCACCGACAGAATGACGACCTGCCTCCCCGCCGAGACCAAGGCGCGACATCTCGGACGCTGACTGGTGGCGTCCGCGGAAGAAAGGATAAGGAGCCGGCTGCCAGCGGGAGTCGGACTCGCATCACCATAGAGCGCGACCAAGACGGCCGCCGAAGAACAGTGGAACGACGGCACGACTATTCGCCTCCTCCCCCTTGTAGGGAAAGGCGAGTCTCCGCACCGCCTGTTGATCACCCGATGCTCGGCGACCGCCTTGGCCGCCGAGAGGGAGTTGGAGAGAATGACGCCCGCCACCGGATCGACCATCTCCACCGATCCTTGGCGCTTGAACAAGAAGATGAGTTGGGTCCGCCGTGTTTCGGCCCCCGCATTCGAGACGAGCCCTTCCCCAAAGGGTTCACGCTCCCAAGAGACACACCCAAATACACCGGCTCCGTTAAGCCGGAAGACTGGCTAGTTGACTACTCCACGGCCGTCAGCATAGCAAACGGCAACAAGCATGTTGCCGTGAAGTATGTTCCGCTCATGCTCCAGGGCACGGCCCGGACATGCCTGAACAGCTTGAAGCCCCGCAACATCAACAGTTGGGTCGACTTCACCGACGCCTTCTTCCACAACTTCACCAGCACGTACAAGCGGCCCCCCAAACCTCGCCAGCTCTCCTTGTGCGTGCAAGGCCCCAATGAGTCAACTCGCGACTACCTCACGCGCTGGGCCGAGCTCCGCAACTCCTGCGAGGGCGTGCACGAGGTGCATGCCATTGAGTACTTCACTGCAGGATGCCGAGAGGGCACCCTCCTCAAGCACAGGCTTCTCTGCGATGAGCCGAAGACCCTCGAGGAGCTGCTGATCATAGTAGACAAATATGCCACGGCCGACTCCTCCATGAAGACGGAGATCCAAATTAGTGCGACAGGCAAGGTGGCTCCTCAGGCTCCTCAAACCCCGGCTGGAGATGCCAGTCAGCGTCAACAGCAGAATGACCACAAGCGCAAAGCCCCACAGCTGGCTTCCACCAGTCGGCAGGTGGCGACAGTCGAAGACCAGTAGCCAGAAGGGCAGCCTCCGCCCAAACGCCAGAAGGGCGGCAAGCCCAACTGGCAGCCGGCTTTCTCATATGAGTAGACTTTGGATGGACCCTGCAAATTCCATAGTGGCGCGAAGCCGTCCAACCACACCACTCGGAAGTGCCACTGGCTCAACGGGATCGCCAAGGGAGATGACCTTTTGCCTCCCCCACCTGCTGGGCAGCCGCCTCCTCCTTCGCCCCAGTAGTCGGCGGTCAGACCAATTGGCGCGATACAAGACGAGTACCCAGAAGAGCATGGAGCCTATGTCGTGTTCACCAGCGTGGCCGATGATCGACGCAGCAGGCGGCTGCAGCAGCAAGAGGTGAATGCAGTAGCATCTGAGACACCAGAGTTCATGCATTGGTCTGAGAAGCCCATCAGCTGGAGCAGAGCTGACCACCCGGAAGTAATGCCCAAACCCGGCTCCTATGCCTTGGTTTTGGACGCCACCTTTGCCACGGACAAGTGAGTTGCTCGCTTCTCCAGAGTCCTGATAGACGGCGGCAGCAGCATCAACATCTTGTACAAGGATACCATGGAGAAATTAGGAATCAGGCAGAGGCAGCTTCAGTCCAGCCGGACAGTGTTCCATGGCATAGTTCCTGACCTTTCCTGCTCACCAATCGGCAAGATCTTGATTGACGTCCTCTTTGGGGACAAAGATCATTTCCGCCGAGATTCAATTTGGTTCGAGGTGGTGGACCTTGAGAGCCCATACCATGCGTTACTTGGCCGGCCTGCCCTGGCCAAGTTCATGGTTGTCCCCCACTATGCCTACCTCAAGATGAATATGCCAAGTTCCAAGGGGATTCTGACCATAACTGGCAACTACAAGAAGTCATCTTCCTGCGCAACAGAAAGCAGTCGGCTGGCCGAGTCCCTTGTGATCGTAGCTGAGAAGCGGCTCCTTGATCGGGTTGTGGCGATGGCAAGCAAGCAACTAGAGATGTCGCCCGATCCCAAGGAGTCGGAAGCTGAGGGCTCGTTCAAGCCGGCAAAAGAAACAAAGAAGATACCCTTGGACCCGGAGCACCCGGAGAGGTAAGATGTCGTAGGTGCAAACCTCGACAGCAAATAGGAAGGCGAGCTCGTCGATTTCCTCTATGAGAATCGGGACATCTTTGCATGGTCCCCAAAGACATGCCAGGTGTCCCGACGGATTTTGCCGAGCACAAATTACATGTTCGGTCTAATGCCAAGCCAATCAGGCAGCCCTTGCGCCGCTTGTCAGAAGAGAAGAGAAGAGTTGTTGGAGAAGAGATAGCCCGGCTGCTAGCAGCCGGCTTCATCATGGGAGTGTTCTTTCCAGAATGGATAGCCAACCCGGTCCTGGTACTGAAGAAGAACAAGCAATGGCGAATGTGTATTGACTACCCTAGCCTCAACAAAGCATGCCCCAAGGACCCGTTCGCTTTGCCAAGGATCGACCAAGTGATAGACTCCACAGCCGGATGCGAGCTGTTGAGTTTCCTGGATGCATATTCAGGATATCACCAGATCAAGTTGAACATGGCCGATAGGCTGAAGACCGCCTTCATCACGCCGTTTGGAGCCTTCTGCTACTTGACCATGACGTTCGGCTTGAGGAACGCCGACGCCACCTTCCAACATTGCATGTAGAAGTGCCTCCTCAAGCAACTCGGTAGAAATGCCCATGTTTACGTGGACGATGTGGTGGTGATGACGGAGAAGCGTGGAACACTTCTGGAATACCTCAAGGAGACCTTTGAGAACTTGCGCCGATTTCAAATCAAGCTCAAACCGGAGAAATGCGTCTTCGGAGTACCAGCCGGCCAGCTTCTTGGCTTCCTGGTCTCTGAACGCGGCATAGAGTGCAACCCTGTGAATATCAAGGCCATTGAGAGGATGGAGGTACCCAGCCGACTGCTGGACATACAAAAGTTCACCGGCTGTTTGGCATCCATTAGCCGATTCATCAGTCGGCTGGGTGAGAAGGCTCTCCCCCTATACCAACTCATGAAGAAGACCACTTTTTCGAGTGGAACCACAAGGCGGACGAAGCTTTTCTCCAACTGAAGAAGATGTTGACTACTCCACCTATCCTAGCCGCTCTGAATCCTAAGGAACCCATGCTCCTCTACATCGCCGCCACCAGCCGAGTAGTCAGCACAGTCATCATAGTAGAGCGCAAGGAGGAAGGCAAGGCACTACTAGTCCAGAGACCGGTATATTATTTGAGTGAAGTATTGTCGACCTCCAAGCAAAACTACCCCCACTAATAGAAGATGTGCTACGGCGTGCACTTTGCCACCAAGAAATTGAAGCCTTACTTTCAAGAGCATCCAATCACTGTGGTTTGCACGGCTCCACTCGCCGAGATCATCGAGAGCCGGGATGCTTCGGGCCGACTGGCCAAATGGGCCATAGATTTGGCCCCCTACACCATCTACTACCAGCCTCGCACCGCCATCAAGTCGCAAGCGCTGGCCGACTTCCTCGTCGACTGGGCCGAGACCCAGTATCTGCCGCCAGCGTCCGACTCCACCCATTGGCGAATGCATTTCGACGGCTCCAAGATGCGCACCGGCTTGGGAGCCGGCATCGTCCTCACCTCTCCCAAAGGCGACAAGCTCAAATATGTGCTGCAAATCCATTTTTCCGCCTCCAACAACATCGCCGAATACGAGGCACTCATTCACGGGCTCCGGCTGGCCAAAGAGCTCGGCATTCGCCGGATCCTGTGCTATGGTGACTCCGACTTGGTGGTCCAGCAGTCGTCAGGCGATTGGGACGCCAAAGACGCAAACATGGAGAGCTACCGCTTCCTCGTACAGCAACTCAGTGGATATTTTGAGGGGTGTGAGTTTCTCCATGTGCCAAGAAACGACAATGACCAAGCAGATCCCCTGGCACGAATCGGCTCCACCCGTCAAGCAATACCGCCCGGCGTCACCCTTCAGCGCCTCCTCAAGCCGTCTGTCAAGCCATCGCCAGAGTCAGACTCTATCTTCGTGTCGGCTCCTCCTAAAGCAGTCGGATCTGACTCGAGAGCCCCCGCGGATGGCATGAGTATTTCGGCAGGCGGCGCGGGGATCGTAGCAGTCGCACCCGGCCCCGGGACTGCGGCGGTCAGCCCGGAGACTCCAGAGCCCGGCCTGGGGACTGCGCCAATCGGCCCGGGGACTTCAACGACACAGCAAGCGGCTGCCGACTCCAACCCACCGCCTCCTGGCCCAGCCGCCCTCATCCAAGTCGCAGTCCTGACAGTTGCAGAAATTGCAGCCCCTTCGTGGGCCCAACCCATCCTCAAATTCCTGGTGAACAAAGAGCTGCCAACTGATGAGATCTTAGCTCGACAAGTGCAACGTCGGGCGGCAGTCTACACCATAGTCAACAGAGAGCTTGTAAGGCGCAGTGTCACTGGTGTCTACCAGCGCTGCGTGGAGCCGAAGCAAGGCCAAGCAATTCTCAAGGACATCCATCAAGGCGAGTGTGGCCACCACGCGGCTTTAAGAGCACTCATTGCCAAAGCCTTCCGCCATGGTTTCTTCTGGACGACTGCTTTTGAAGACGCCAAGGCCTTGGTCCAAAAATGCAAAGGGTGCCAAAAGTTCCGCTCCAAGCGACATCAGCTGGCTTCTGCACTCAAGACTATTCCCATTGCCTGGCCCTTTGCTGTTTGGGGCCTGGACATGGTGGTACCATTCAAGACGACACGAGGCGGCTTGACTCACTTACTTGTCACAGTGGACAAGTTCACCAAGTGGATAGAAGCAAAACCAATCAAGAAGTTGAATGGTCCGACTGATGTGACCTTCATCTCCGACATCACAATTCGGTACGGCATACCGCACAACATCATCACCGACAACGACACGAACTTTGCCAAAGGTGCCTTGGCCCGGTTCTGCGCGACGCAGGGCATTCGACTAGACTTAGCGTCTGTTGCCCATCGGCAGTCCAACGGCCAGGTAGAGCGAGCAAACGGCCTCATCCTGTCCGGCATCAAGCCTCGACTGGTCGAGCCTCTGGAGTGTTCGGCCGGTTGTTTGCTCGACGAGCTGCCAGCCGTCCTCTGGAGCCTGCGCACAACTCCAAACAAGTCAACCGGCTTCACGCCCTTCTTCCTCGTCTACGGTGCCGAAGCCATCATCCCAACGGACATAGAATTCGACTCCCCTCGAATCACCATGTACACCGAAGAGCAAGCAGAAGAAGCACGTCAAGACGGCGTCGATCTGCTGGAAGAGGGCCGGCTGTTGGCACTCAGCCGGTCTAGCATCTACCAGCAGAGCCTGCACCGATACTACAACCGGAAGGTCAAGCCAAGATCTTTCCAAGAAGGAGACCTTGTGCTCCAGCTGATTCAGCGAACAGCCGGCCAGCACAAGCTCTCAGCACCTTGGGAAGGCCCTTTCATCATCAGCAAATTGTTGGGCAACGACTCCTACTACCTGATCGATGCTCAGAAGCCCTGAGCATGCAAGAGGGACGACTCCGGCAAAGAGACGGAGCGGCCATGGAATGCAAACCTCCTCCGAAGATTTTACAGTTAATGCAGTATGTACCACGCTACCTTTTGTATTAAAGTATGAAGACTTTGGGCCCCCCGAGAAGAGCTCGAGGACTGCCCCCTTTTATCTATATGATAATAGTTATGCCTATGAGTATGTTATTCTTTGTTATGCCGTTGGGCACCGGGTTCGACTAGTCAGCCCGAGGACTTGCCGCCTTATACTATGAAATGACTTCCTGCAGCCGGACAAGTAGTGTGTGGCACTTAAGCCGTCTCCTGTTAGAAGCCGCAGCTCACAGCGCGATTGTCTGGTGGGCAGGAGTAAGGTAGAATGGGTATCCACATGAAAAATAGCTAACGACTCAAAGCATGTACATAGTTTAAGCCGGCTTCCAGCCTTTTACAACTGACTCTTGAGCAGCCGGCTCGCCGTTTTCTAATCAATTTGCTAAAAAACTCTAAACAGCTAAGTACTTGCCTTCCCAAAGAAGCTAAGTACTTGATCCAGCAATAGTCCGCAGAGCGGCTGTCCGACTGGCAAGACGGCAACCAAGGGAAGGCGGCAAAGGAAAAAGCCGAAGAGCAATAAGCAAGAAGAGATAGAACGCGGAGAAATATATACATAAAAAGGCCCTTGGCCGAATCTTCAAAATAGAAGTTCAAGATACACCCCACGGATGGAATTGTGCAAATTAACAAGTTCATTGAGACTATTAAGCAGATAAAAACAAAGATGAAGTGGCAGCCTAGAAACTACAGACGGATTCAGAGGACCGGAGGGGTCGGCTGTGCCAGTTGCCGGAGCGGCCGGCTAGTTGGTCTCCGCTTGGTCACCTCTGGCAGCAGCTGGCTCGGTTGGGCGCGACTCGTTGCTAGAGGCGCGGTCGAGCTAGGGCTGGCCGTCTGCTCCGACCTCTGGCGCCTCCTCCTCGTCTCCTTCCTCCTCCTCGCCTTCTTCCTCACCACTGGAGTCAATCACCTCCGCCGAGTCCTCGCCGTCGTCCGGGTTCAGCCCAAACCACTCTGGCGGCGCCTCCTCGCCGTTCTCAGCTCACTTTGGGATGAAGACGCTGGTGTCGGTGTATTCGGCAATCGACGTTGCACGCTCGACGAGATCGTCTTCCACGACCGCCAACTTCGTGAGCTTCTGGCTGGAACGTGGCTAGCTGGGCTAGACTCAGCCCAGGATACCACGCCTTGGCGAACTCTAAGGCCCGGCGCGCTCCAGCCCAGGCCGAAGAGCCCTTCCAGGCCTCAAGGCGGCTAGCCGCTACCTCCAGCCAGTCGGCAATCCGACTGGGGGTGCGCGATGCCTGCATATCCGGCCACAGGGCGGCAATCGCCTGGGCGTCGACACGTTGAACCAGCACAGCATCCGGTGAGCCGGCCGAAGGCGGGCCTCGATGCTCAGGATCTGCTCGCCAAGAGTTCGGGGGGCGTGGGCGGCGATCTGTGCACCGTCTGCCCTCCGCCCTTCGTGATCCGCTTTGATGGCTTGGTTGGCAGCGACCGAGTGGCCAGGGAAGAAGTCTGCCAAGGCAGAAGAACGAAGAGCAAGATTAAATACTAGAGGTCGACTCAACTAGCAGTTGGCAGCTTAGAAAAGGAAAATGAGGGGAAGCTCACCGTCGACGAGATCTTCGATCGCATGGAAGCCGGAGACCAGCGTCGCCTCCGTGTCGGTCCAAGAGGAGCACTCGGACGTGAATCCGGCAAGGAGGGCGGTCTCCTTGTCCTCCGCCTCCTTCTGGGCCTTCTTGAGCAGCTCCTTCTTCTCTGCCAGCTGCGTAGCCAGCCGGTCGCGCTCCTCCGCCAGCTGGCCGCACTCCTCCTCCTTGAAATGCAGCGCAGTGTTGGCCTCGCCAAGCTGCTGCTGCAGGGTGGCGTTGGCCTCTGAAGAAGAAGAAGAAAAGGTGTCAGTCGCCAACTAGGAAGAACGGTCGCCGGGGAGATCTGGCCCGACTGCTCAGCAGTCGGCCCGAATCTCGGGGACTACAGCCCGCAGGTGCACCAACGCGCCCCCGCGAAGAAAGGAATCATCAACAAAGAAGAATAGTCGCCGGGGATATCCGTCCCGACTGCTCAGGAGTCGGCCCAAATCTCGGCGACTACAGTCCGCGGGTGCACCAGCGCGCCCCCGCAGAGAAGGAAGAGGACTCACCTCGGCTGTCCGACAAGTCGGCGGTCCGCTTGGCCAGCTCCTCAACGTTGGCATTGAAGGCGGTCATGCGAAGGTTGTGGTAATCCTGCAACAAATTTTCAGACAAAGTGTTGGTACTTGGAACTCGCCGATTAGAGTTCCGAGTCGCCTGCTCAACAGCCGGCCCGAAACTCGGGGACTACACCCAGTGGGTGCGCTGGCATGCCCCCACAAAGAAGAACAAGAAACAGAAAAAAAAGAAGGAAGGACGCGTACCCGGATGGCTACTCGCGATGCCCGATATGCCTTGGTGCATTCCTTGATGGCATCGCCCTCGGCTCGGAGCTTGGCCTGGACGTCCAAAAGCGCCTGATTCAATGGGCCCGTCCCGCCTCCCCGCACCCACCCAGTGGCCGCGGCGCTCGTCGCCTCGGTGTCTGGGATCGTGGAGCTCGTGCCACTGGTCGCCAAAGGGCGTGGCGCCAAGGCCGCCTTCGCGAGACGGTGGTGCGTCGGCGTGCCGACCTCGAGAGCCAGGCCCGTCGCCACCATGTTCTTAGTTGGCGGCATCGGCGGGTCCACCGGCTGCCCGCCCGGTGCGCTCCCGGACGGCGGCGGTGGCGGCACAATTACGTCCAGCGTGGCGATGTCGTCGCCGTCCCTCTTCATTATCGAGTTCTCGTTGCCGACTTCCCCAGTCTACGCCATGAACTCCAGTGGTGGCGGCGCAGAGTTCAAAGGGACGAACACCGCCGACTGGCGGTGTGCGGCTTCTTCAGCATGCTTCTTCTCCGCGTCGGCGGCCTCGGCCTCCGCCAGCTTCTTCAGGGCGGCGACCTCCGCCTTGTCAGCTTCCGCCTTCTTCAGGCGGGCGGCCTCCCGCTCCTCGTGCGCCTCCCGCGTGTTCCACTCCGTCGCCTCCCAGAGATCGGCGGCCCGATCAATCCGCCGGGTGGTGGAGGAGGTCTCCACCGACTTCATGACCGAGCCGGCGACCGACTTCTCAAGAGAGAGCGGGGCCCTAAAGTGAAGAATGTAAAGCAAAGGAATCTCAGACGGAGTCAACAAAGAAAAAGTGAAGGTGCAAAGGAAGGTAGCACTTACGCAGAAACCAGCTGTGGCGTCTTCACCACCTTGTGGAAGCGGTTGGCCTTTGTGGCCGCTTCGTCCCGCTTGGTCGCCGCGGCTGAGCCCTTGGGCTTCTTCGGCCGGCTGCCGAACAGGCTCGTCCCGGCCCTACGCTTCTTAGCGCTGCCTTGGGCGTCCGGCACGGGGGACGAGCTCGTGCCCGGCTGGCCGGCTCCTGGCTGGTGGTGCGGGGCGACCTCCTCGTCATCGTTAGGCCAGTCCTCGAGACTGGCCCCAAGTCTCGGGCCACCCACTGCGCTGCTTCCTCCCTCGGCGTCGTCCTCCAGGGCCGCCACCCCCAAGTCGGGGTCGTCAATGTCGCTCTCCGCCCGGTTGGGGAGGAGTTCGCGGTCCGGCCCCATGGTGCCAGCTGCTAGCTGGAGGAGGGGGTTCTGACCAAAGCCGACTGGTCAGATCGGACAAGACGGACTCGGCAACGAAGAAGTTAGGAGAGTCAAAGAAAAAGAGAAAAATAAACGACTCACCAGAGGCGGTGGGGCGACACGTGAATACGGCTCCTTGCCGAACTGCCACTCTTCTTTGAGGTCGCAGCTCGCAAGATAATTCACCATATAGGCTACCTCCTCGTGAGGCATTTCCTTGGTGCACATCCGACTCGGCTCCCGATGCCCGCTCATCTGGCAAATCATGTGGGGGCGACCTTGGAGTGGGAGCACTCGGCGCGCCACGAAGGCGGCCAGCAAATCCGGCCCGGTCAGGCCCTCCGACTGCGTCAGCACTCGGAGTCGCGCGACGGTGCCGGCTCCTGCGAGCGTCAGCGTCCTGGCCTGATACGGCCAGTTGGGCTGCCTCCCTGCCGGCGGGCCGGCTACGTAGGCTGGCAGATTGACCCAGTCGCCCTCCGCGGAGACGTTCTTCATGTAGAAGTACGACCGCTGCCACATCTTCACCGACTTTATCAGCTTGATGGAGGGAAACGGGTTGTCGGCCCCCGACCTCCGCACGGCGATGAACGCGCCGCACTGAGCCGGCATGCCCGTGGCTTGGGTGCCGAGCTTGGAGTATATGAACTCCCCCCAGAGCTCTATGGTGGGGAGAACGCCGAGGAAACCTTCGCACAAGGTGACGAAGGCGGACAGCAGCACCACCGTGTTGGGGGTGAGGTGGTGCGGCTGGAGACTGTAGAATTCAAGAAAAGAGTGGAAGAAGCTGCTCGCCGGTAAGCCAAGGCCGCGTAGGCAGTGCGACCGGAAGACGACCCGCTCGTCCTCCTGCAGCGCCGGCGAGATTTCCCCCCTCTGCGCGAGACGGACCCGCATGAGGTCCTCGCCGGGCAGCCGACGCGTCTTGCGGAGGAAATCAACGTGATCGTCATGGACCTCCAAACCGTCCCAGGTGCCGGAGTGCGCCATAGGGGGCATGATGGCGGAGGAAGAGCTCATTGTGAGCAGACCACCGCAGCGCTCGATGTAGCTTGAGGCGCGGCGGCAAGAGGAAAAAAGAAGAAGTATGAGGAGGCGGGGCGCGTGTGCTCCGCCGCTCCCCCTCCTCCCCCTACTTATAGACTCATGGGCTGCGAAGCCGAGGGGGCGGTTGTGGGATCTATTGTGCCCACTACCCCGCGCCCCCATGTTTATCGCGCAAAGTTACTACGCGGCGTAACTCCGCGGGAACCTCAACCGTCCACCCCGGCCGCAGCGGATCCGCTCGCGCGCCGAGGCGTGGTAGTGGCAAGCCCCACCTGTAGGCTTGTCCTGTCGTGCATGTGGGAGAGCAGACTGGCCCGGCCGCTCGTTGCCACGTGACGGGCCTGAAATGGGCGGTGGCCTGGAAGCTTAGCTAGTACGCCACTGGGATTCCGCCGGGGCGTTCGAAAATTTTGGACGAGTCAAATTGGGCGAGTCCGACTCCTGCCAGTCGGCCCGGCATAAATCGAATGAGGTTTTCACCTCAAACACTCGGAGAAAGAAACTGCTGAGGCTCCTCGGCTGATCATTCGTGGCGCCTCATCAGCTTCGGGGACTACTATCGGAGTAATGGGCCACGAGTAGGCTAACCCGAGGCCCAAAACCTTTCAAGACATCGGGGCTGACTGCGCCCCTCGAGATGCCAGATGAAGAGCCGCCTTCTGGAGGACGGCTGAAGGAACGGTCGGCTGCCTGCATGAAGCTGAGTCCTAGAGGCGAGGTCAAGAGCGGCCGACTCCCCGCCTAGCGGCTTCCAGAGAAGCCGGCCACGGGGAGTCTGCCCACGACACCAACAAGGCCCATGCCCTCATCAGTGGGGGATGGGACGGGGAGTGGCAACAGTGAAGCCCACTCGCTCCCCTTTTCCAGGAGATGGCTAGGCCACAGTGCGCTGTACCAACAGAGATCTCCGTTTGGTGTGGCACTGTTGTCATGCCATGCCTGACATCAGCAACAGTGGGCGGAGTCCTGTGCCCACGGCGGCCTGTCAGTACGATCCACGGACGACAGGCCCTACCGGTCAGCGAGAGTCCAGAAGACGGCAAGAGCGCCACTAGTCGGACCCGTAGGGAGTCGGCCCCGGGAGTTGGCCTGCCCTTCCCACGAGTTCCCCGCGCCATTAACCAGACAAGACAAGGAGTGGCTACAGTGACCACCCGCCAGGCGGCGGGGGTGTAGCCACGACCCCATGACCAAGCCTGTGGCATTAGAAGCACGACTACAGTAATCAGCAGCCGGCAAGACCCGCAAGCGGCGGGTATGGCCTGTTGGCTCTGTACCAGACCAGTTGGCGGGGCCCACCAGTCGGCGGGCCCCAGCAGTCGGCGGAAGGGCCGGCAGGCAAAGAGACTGACGGGTAGGCCCTGCGCCCAGTCAGTTTACCATTGTAACCCTATGGGGTAGGCCTATATAAACCCCCAGGGCACCCATGCAAAGGGCCGACCCATTAGAACTAGACCAGATCATAGAGGAGGGGGAGAGAGTTAGCCCTGCCTTCTCCTACCTTCAGCATACAGATCGAGGAGCACCCTTGTATTCACTTTGCCTTAGTGATCATGCGGAGACCCCGCAGAGCAGGACTAGGGGTGTTATCTCCTAGGAGAGCCTCGAACCTGGGTAAAGTACGTCGGCGTTCGTGTCTATGCCTTATCCCGCTTCCAGGCACCGGCGACGTTCTACTCACCCCCACCATGATAAGCCATCCATTGGCATATGTCGCACCCAACCCCCAACATTGTCCATCTATCTGCGGATAAAAGGTTGTACTGAACTCTAGCCTGGTACCCAAAGTCTGGTGTAATTGATTCCAAAACTTCGAGGTAAACTATGTTCCTCTCTTTGATATGGTGGTCCTCAGAACTCCGTGCAGACATACGATCCTGCTCATATATATCTTGGCCAACCTCCCGCTCCTATAAGTGGTTTTCACGGGGATAAAGTGAGCCACTTTCGTCAAACGATCTACTACTACCCAAATGGAATGATAACCTGATCGTGTCCTGGGTAATCCGGTAATGAAATCCGTGCCAATTTTATCCCACTTCCATTCGGGTATCGGCATAGGGTGAAGTAATCCTGGTGCCTTCTGGTGCTCTACCTTAACTCTCTGACAGATGTCACATACTGCTACATACTCGATAATATCCTTCTTCATTCCTGTCCACCAGAAATGTTCCTTCAAATCTAAATACATCTTGGTGTTTCCGGGGTGAATCGAGTATGGCGAATCATGAGCTTCCTGAAGTATTAACTTCCTGATCTCTGGGTCATTGGGCACATAAATACGATCCTCAAACCATAAAGTTTCGTGTTCATCCTCACGAAAACCTTTGGCCTTTCCATTACTCATCTTTTCCTTTATCTCTGCAATCTCCTTATTAGTCTTCTGGGCTTTTTGAATCTTTCCCAACAATGTGGACTGAACTTCCAATGTTGTAACAAAACCTCTCGGAACTATCTCCATTCGAAGTTCCCTGAGATCTTCCGCTAGCTCTTGCGGTAATCCTCCGATTACAAGAGTATTAGCATAACTCTGGCGGCTCAAAGTATCTGCTACAACATTGGCCATTCCTGGATGATAATGTAGCATCATATTGTAATCCTTTATGATCTCCAACCATCTCCTCTGCCTGAGATTCAGCTCCTTCTGTGTGAAGATGTACTTCAAACTCTTATGATCTATGTATACATCACAAGATTTCTTTAAGTGCATCTAGTGCCACCCCTAGTTGGTTTTGGAGTATTGACGACAAACCTGGTTGAGGGACTAATGTGTTCATAAGAATTGCAGGACAACACAGGTAGAAGTCCCTCATTGATTCGGTTTTCCTACCGGAGATGACCCCTAAAAATGTATGAAGACATTGAAGACAAAGGTGGTATGTGAAGACATTCACATTGAAGACTATGACAAGAGAAGACATCGCGTGAAGACTATGAAGCGCGAAGACTTAGTTGTTTCATCGTTTCCTTTTCTTCTTTGTTGAGTCATAAGAACCACCGTACTGTTAAGTGGGGTCCAAGTGAACCAGTCAGAATGACTGAAGTGATGCTTAACCAAAAACCTATGTCTTCGAGCGAAGATAATGAGAGCAAATCTTATCCAGAGTTGGATAAGTCAGCTTTGCTTGTAGCCCAAGTAAAGTGGTCGTGTGTGTTTGAAATCTAACCGTTGGAACATGTGTCAGTTCCTTGCTGACCCAGGGTCATTTCGGACAAATCAGGTCGGGTTGCCTAGTGGCTATAAATAGTCCACCCCCTACACCATAAATTGGTTGGCTGCTCAGAGTTAGTGCACGGCTTTTGTCGTTTGAGAGCAACCCACCTACAAGCCTTTGAGAGGGAAATCCTTGCGAGGACAAAGCCCTAAACACCCAGAGCCAAAGAGTCTTAGGCATCACTGAAGTCTTCCTGACTGTGTGATCTGAAGACATATTACACTTGAGGACTGTGAATCCTCCAGCCGGTTAGGCGTGGCGTTCTGAGCATCCAAGAGTCATTGTTGGGGACCTTAAACATCTTGTAGGGCGCAAGATCAAATGCCCAAATGGTCTTATTATGTATTTTGTTCCTGAGTCGCTTGCTACTTGCCCTATCAGTCCTAACCTCGATCTAAGCTTTAATAATCCTCTTGCTCGTCAAATGTTTATGCTTCACAATTCTCTTCATGAAGCCTATCCCCCTAACTGCACTATAGGGTATGACACCATCTGCTTCAGAATGGATTATTGATAGTGGATGTACTGATCACATGACTGGCAAGCGAATTCTTCTCATGCACTCAACCTTATGTCCATCTGACAAAAGTCACATCACATTTGCTGATACTGGTAAAAGCAAGGTATTGGGTTTAGGTAGAGTTGCAATCTCAAAGGATCAGCACATGGTTAAAGTGATGCTTGTTGAATCCCTTGGTTTCAACTTAATGTCCGTCTCAATGCTTTGCGATTTGAACATGATTGTGATATTTGGAAAATATTGTTGCCTAGTTCTAATGGAATCTGACAAGTCTCTAGTCTTTGAAGGGTATCGGAAAGATGATTTGTACATGGTAGATTTCTCAGCAGGACCATAGCTTGCCGTATGTCTTCTTGCAAAAGCTTATGAATGCTGGCTCTGGCATCGGAGGCTAGGGCATGCTGGCATGAGAAACTTGCACACTCTTGCAAAGAAGAAGCACGTCATAGGCATCGAGTGCATCAAGTTCAAGAAGGATCACTTATGCGGTGCCTGCGAAACTGGAAAGATGACGAGGGCCAAGAATCCCTCGAAGACAATCATGACAACGACTCAACCCTTCGAACTACTACACATGGACCTCTTCGGCCCTACTCACTACTCAACCCTTACTACTACTACTTGTCTCTATGGCTTCTTCATTGTTGATGATTATTCAAGATATACATGGGTGCATATAATCCTCTACAAGACTGAAGTGCAGGATGTCTACAAACGCTTCGCCCATCGAGCCATGAACAACTATGGCGTCAAGATCAAGAACATCCGAAGTGACAATGGCACTAAATTCAAGAACACCGGCCTCGACACCTATCTTGATACATTGGGAATCACTCATGAGTTCTTAGCTCCGTACACGCACAGCAGAATGGCATCGTGGAACGCAAGAATAGAACACTCATTGAGATGGCTCGGACGATGCTCGATGAATACAAGACTCCAAGGAAGTTCTGGCCTGAAGCTATTGATACTGCATGCCATGTCATCAACCGTGTTTATCTTCACAAGCTTCTAAAGAAAACATCCTATGAACTCCTCACTGGTAAGAAGCCAAACGTCAGTTACTTTAGAGTATTTGGTGCCAAGTGCTGGATCAAGGATCCACATCACACTTCAAAATTTGCACCGAAAGCACATGAAGGTTTTATGCTTGGTTATAGAAAGGATTCGCACTCCTACAGAGTCTTCAACCTCTTTCAATATAAAGTGGTTGAAACTATGGATGTGCGGTTTAATGAGACTAACGGCTCGCAAAGAGAGCACCTGCCAAATGTGCTAGATGAAATTCCACCCAGTGAACCCATCAAGCTTATGGGAACTGGAGAAATCATACCATCTGAAGTACAGCCTAAAGAGGAACTTATCATCTCTGCACCTGATCAACCTGAAGACAATGCTCAGCCTGAAGACAATCCTTCAAACGATGACAATGATCAGCAAGAGCAAAATCTTCGTCTAGTTCGTCCTCGTGTTGCAAATGAAGTACAGATAGAGAAGATAATCGATAGCTTCAATGCACCTGGTCCACTCCCTCGTTCAAGGGCAACACAACTAGCAAATTTCTGTGGGCACTTTGCATTCGTCTCAATATCTGAACCCAAGAAAGTTGATGAAGGCTTCATGGAACCTGAATGGATTCAAGCTATGCAAGAAGAGCTTCAACAGTTTGAGCTGAATAATGTATGGGAACTGGTCAAGCATCCTGATCCTCGTAAACACAATATCATAGGCACTAAATGGATATATCGCAACAAGCAAGATGAGCATGGTCAAGTTTTCAGGAACAAGGCTCGTCTCGTTGCTCAAGGATACACTCAAGTTGAAGGAATTGACTTCGATGAAACATTTTCTCTTGTGGCTAGGCTTGAAGCTATACGCATACTGCCAGCCTATGCAAATCATCATAACATCCTTATGTATCAAATGGATGTAAAGAGTGCTTTTCTCAATGGCAAGATTGCAGAAGAAGTGTATGTAGCACAACCGCCTGGCTTTGAAGATCCAAAACATCATGACATGGTTTATAAGCTCAACAAGGCACTGTATGGCCTCAAACAAGCCCCTCGTGCTTGGTATGACACACTCAAAGACTTCCTTAAGAGAAAAGGCTTCAAACCTGGTTCCCTGGATCCCACTCTCTTCACGAAGACATATGATGGTGAACTGTTTGTGTGCCAAATATATGTGGATGACATTATCTTCGGCTGCACCAATTAGAAATACAGTGATGAGTTTGGATACATGATGCAAGAGCAATATCGGATGTCCATGATGGGTGAGCTGAAGTTCTTCCTTGGTCTTCAAATATGGCAGCAACACAACAACATCTTCATATCTCAAGAGAAATACCTCAAAGATTGCCTGAAGAAGTTTGGAATGCAAGATTGCAAGGGTTATACGACGCCAATGCCTACTAAGAGTCATCTGGATTCTGACGTCAATGGTAAAGAGTTCGATCAAAAGGTATACCGCTCCATGATTGGTTCTTTGCTTTATTTATGTGCATCTAGGCCAGATATCATGCTTGGTGTTTGCATGTGTGCCCGATTCCAAGCGGCACCAAAGGAATCGCATCACTTAGCTGTGAAGCGAATTCTTCGATATTTGGCTTACACCCCAACACTAGGATTATGGTATCCAAAGGGCTCAGAGTTTGATCTAGTTGGATTCTCAAATGCTGATTATGCTGGTGACAAGGTGGATCGCAAGTCTATGTCAGGCACATGTCACTTTCTGGGACAATCACTTGTGTGTTGGTCTTCAAAGAAGCAGAACTGTGTATCTCTCTCCACTGCTGAATCTGAATACATTGCTGCTGGATCTTGCTGCGCTCAACTTCTATGGATGAAGCAAACACTCATAGACTATGACATTCATCTGAAGCAAGTGCCACTCTACTGCAACAATGAAAGCGCCATCAAGATCGCCAACAACCCAGTTCAACACTCGAAGACAAAGCACATTCAGATCCGTCATCACTTTCTCAGAGATCATGTCATGAAGGAAGATATTGATATCATTCACGTCAACACTGAAGAGCAACTGGCAGATATCTTCACAAAGCCCTTGGATGAGAAAAGGTTTTGCAAGTTGCGGTGTGAGCTAAATATCTTGGAATCCTCAAATGTCCTGTGATCATGCACACATCCTAACACTTATGCATGTTGATGACTTAGATGTGCAAACACACGAAGTAACGTATATCTTCAACTAATGAAGACTTACACTCTAAGTATGAATACATTAACGCGGAATTTGACTTCGGAGCGCCACGATAATTGTGCGCCGTGTCTGGGTCTAATACTTCCTATACGGTGGGTAACGCCACCACCCAACATTTGTTTGGAATACTTTCTATTGGTGTTACATTTGCGAAGTCTTCGCATTTTGTTTGTCTTCAATGTTAACATGGCTTCATGTTTATCTTCACTATATTGATTTGGTTTATGTCCTCTATAGCATTCACTTATAGCTATGTCGTCTAGTTGAATCTTTTGAAGTAAGTGAATGTGATCGGACCCTAACCTTTCTATGCTCCCGTCTCAAATCTATCTATCCAAATCATATGCATTCTATTGAAACTGTCAAATGTCTTCTCTGTGTCCTTGTCAGCAGAAGATACAGAGGCAAACATTAATCTGTTTTCAATGCTCAATCCTTTTTTCCTGAAACCCGGAGAAGCGGGAACGACCACCCGACAATCCAGGCGTACGTGGGAACGTGGAACAACCTCTGATGTGTTGCATGATCGCCATGTGTCCTTCAGATGTGAACCGCCAGGGGCACCTGCGTAATAATGATGTGCCGTCCCTGTCCCTATAAATACATGCCGCACACCAGTCATTATCTCTTCTTCCACTTCTCTCTCTCGCACAAACCCTGGCGCCACTGCTAGCCCTCGACGACGTCGGCGACGAAGCGCTTAGCTGCCAAGACCTCACCGACGCCGTCCTCATGCCGGCCGCGGACATCGTCTTCTCTGCCGTCGCCATAGGTGTCCTCCGTCGCCAAGTTAGGGCACGGAAGATCGAACTGCTCGGCCTCTCCTCCCACTCTGTCTAGCAGTTCCTCGTGTGGTAAATAAAAACTCTTTTTAAAGTCCTTTTGTTCCGATAGATTCATCCTCTTCAACCTCAAGTGCTTTCTGTTGCTACAAAGTTGGATCTATCCTGTTCTGCATCTCATAGCATGCCTAGTATGTTCACTTATGCTTCACAAAGTAGTTAGATTCCTCACTTGTAATTACTTGTGGATTCGTACAAATCTGGAACCAACTCTCTACATATGAGTGAATGTCTTCGCACTATGAGGTCAATGTCGTCTAAACTGATTTATCTTCAAAATCTTCTAAGAATGCATATGACCTCTTCCCTTTCCCTCGCATCTCTAATGCTGTCACAGGTACATGTCCGTGGGACAATCCCTTGGTTCTCATAGTCTGCATTCATTTGCCGAGTTCTTACATCATCACATAAATTCTCCTGAAGCCAGTTCCTGTCTGACCGGTAGACGGAAGACTTTGACAGTGTTGGAGCCTTTCAGTCTAAACTTCATGGATAAAGAGAAATCAGCAAGGAAGGGTGGCAGACAGCACCGTGGGGGTACATCAATGGACCTGCCCGAAGATCTCTATGAACTATACAAAACTGACCCCGAAGAAAGCTATGGTCAGCGCAAGACACGAATCCAATGGATTCAAAGATACTGGGCCAATCAATGGTTCAAGTATAGATTCGTCACCAAGGAGTATGCTGAAAAGAATGCTCTCTCGCAACCTTGGGGATATATTCTCTATAAAAATCTTCAACCCAAGAATAGAACTGAAGCCATTGCTCAAGGATTTTACCCTTGCATGGTCCGAGGGCCACAACCTACTGATGCCGACCCATCGTCATTGCTATGGTGTTGAGATGACAATCTGTTCAAGCGCAACTATCAGGCTGCAAAGAACTCAGCCAAGGAAAACAAGAACTCTTTGGGATTAGACTTCAACCCAGGCCCCTCTGCACCACGTGCTGACGGCACACGCGAAGCTGAACCCAATCATGTTGGGCCCTTCTACAACTTAGAAGGTCTCATCACTCACATTCAGGTTCAAGGGGCAGCCGTGGACCACTCTGCAGATGACGCTGATTCTGACGAAGTGCCTGCACCACCGAAGCCTGTGAAGCAAAAGAAACCAAAGGCTTCAAAGCCCTCCTCTGCACCAAAGGTCTCACGGGCGAAGCCTCTGGCCACTGCACCTCCTGAAGCCAGTGTGTAGTCTGAAGATCTCTCTCGCATCTCCAAGTCTGACAAGTTGAAAAATCCCATGCAACCAACTGGTCAAGCATTGACTCCTGCTACTGTTTTGAGAAACGAGAATGACGCCATTGATCTGTCTAGCGACAACGATCTTGGCGATGATGCTCTTGAGCAACTGATAAAGAGAAAGCAAGAGGCGGAAATCTTCAATGATCTTCCCCTCTTTGATGTGGAGATTCTGTACAAGTTTATTGATGAGTGGTTTGACAGCCCAGACCTCAGTTTTGATGATCTTCAGCTCCCGATTGGCCTCAGCGTCTCCTTCCATGGAGCCATTGCTCCTGAGCTAGCTCTTGCCCAGAAGATTGTTGAGCTGAGGCACAAGATTGACTATGAAAAGGCTCAGTTCAAGAAGCACATGGCCAAGCTCAATGTTGAAGACATTCAAAACTTCAAGGTCATGATGCATGAGCTCAACGAGGCATTCCACAAGAAACGAGAAGAAGCAAAAGGTTCTCGTGAGCGCATGAAGAATCTTGCTGCCAAATGTGTTCAAGGCTACAATGAAGCTGAAAAGCGCAAGGCTTTGGGGCAACCATACATCGACCCCAGAATGGCTGCCAAGATGAAGAAGCCAGTTGTGGCCGAACCAGAAGCATCAAGGCAGGAAGAACCTCGCATTGTCTTCCTGGACAGTATGACAGGCTCGAAGCCTAAGGTCCCCACAGTGGCTTCGGGGTTCAAGAAAATGACAGCAACTGAAGCCGAAGCCAAAAAGCGCAAGACCAAAGCCACCACTGATGATGCTCCACCAACCAAGAAAATAAAAACAAAGAAGAGAGACCGGGCTGCTTCCACAGAGCCCCTTGTTGTCGAGCCAATTTCTGTTGCTCGTCCTTCCTCTGCACATCAAGAACGTCATTTGGTAGTTCATGAGCCTGCTTCCACTGAGGCTCCTGAAGCTGAAGAGAATCCAACAGTTGACCCCACCGCAGCTGAAGACATTGGTCATCAAGACAATGTTGAAGATGATGAAGTCCTTCCTCATATCGAGCTCAATTTGGTATCATCGCCTGTTCTCATGAACAGCGAACTCATCAGCATTGGTCTTCCATTGACGCCAATTGCTCAGGATCACTCATGGGCTGATCACCCCCAAGAATCCCCTCGTGATGAAGAATCACCAGTTACTCCCCCAACCCAGCTCACCACTCCGGTGATTAACAATGAAGACTTTGAGGCCCAACCAACTCCATCTCCACATGCATCGCCAGCGTTTTGCAGGCTTCGCAAAGGACCAAGGCCACAGGTCACATTGTCAAGTGTTCCAGAAGGAGAAGAGCATCAATCCGTTTCACGCAAAGTCTTTCCTGAAGCCTCTCCTACTACGAACATCCCTGAATCTGAAGCCAAAACGGCTGAAGATATTTCGGCTGCATCAGCCAATGATCAAGAAGAAGAACCAAGAGATGAAGGAAGAGCTGCTACACCTCTGTCCAAACCTGAAGTTGTTCTCGAGGAGAACGTGTCTGGCCCTCCAGCTCCTGAAGTGGAGGTTACCAATACTGAGGCTGCCACCAACACTGAAGCCCATGACGTTGTCATGACTAAAGCTAATGTGGCGCCTGAAGCTAATGTGGTGCCAGATGTCGCTGCACCTGAAGCTTATGATGCACCTGATGCAAATTTGCAGCTTGAAGCCAATGCCTCTGCTCCTGTACCACCTCCCAGGCCACACACCATCAAGCAAGCATATGATCGTGGTCAGCTTGTTACAGTCCACTGGCCAATTCCGGTTCCTCCGCCTGCTCCCGGACCTCAATTTGCCTATCATGTGGAGCATAGGCCTCAGGTCCAGAAGCCAAAGCCAAGGCTACCACGGTTCCCAGGTACTGCAATGTCACCAAGATCGTTTAATCTGAATGGATTCAAGGCACACAACATATTCTTTGACAGTGACAAGAATCCCTACACAAGGCCAAGAATCTCCTCAGATCGATTCTGGAGTTATCAGCAGCGAAGCTACTATTCTTGCATCTTGTACAATCAGGGGCGCATCTTCCCACATATGCATCTTGATTGTGAAGCCATTGCTGGACCGCCATGCCTTGAAGAAGCCCTTGACTGCTTCCGTGATGCGGGTCTGCTCAACTTTGTGACTGCCAAGGAACACTGGAATGAAGAACTTCTACAACTCTATGCTACCCTCCACATTCGTGGGTACAACAGGGATCCGAAGACTTGGATCCTTGAGTGGATGACGGGCGATGTCCATCATGAACCTAAACCCCAAGACATCATTGAGCTTACAGCCCTGCCCACTCCTGGCAAATATTATGAACCATGTTGTCAACAACACCAGAATGCTTTGGAGAGCATTTTCCATAAGCCTAAGCCTAACATGAGCCAAATGCTGAGCATGATGAAGCCTCTGCCACGCGATGCTGAATACCCAACGGAATTCTTTGTCAAAGACCTAGAGTACTCTGCCCCGTACCATTTACCATATCATCAGGAAAACTCTATGACCTGTCAAAGGACATTCATCTGCAGCGAAGCTTGAAGGAGAAATGAAGACTTTGGTTTTCTATATCTTCAATGGCATCAGCTTCAATGCTCAAGACTTCTTCATCAGGAAGTTGGCTGCATCTGGCTCTGACATCTTTGGTCTGAAGTTCTATGCTCCATGGGTAATGCGCCTCATCAAGCTTCACTCTGCCTTCAACTATCAACTGTCTGCGCACAATCATCTCGTATTCTTGCCAGAGGTTGATCTGTCTGTTGAAGCCATTTACCCAGAGCCTGCAAAGGATCCAATTTATCTTCACAATGTTGATCGTCAAAGCTTCACCCAGCCCATTGAAGGAGTTCAGGCCGTCTCTCGTGTTTATCCCTTGGCTGGCAACACACGTGCCCCTCGCACCCAAACTGAAGCCACAGGAAGCACCATTGCCCAAAGGCCTCGGAAGCGATCTCGTGTTCTCAATGACCGAGAGCTTCTCGTTGCTCTACATCAGAAACAGGATAAGCATCATGACTGGCTTAAGCGTCATATGCAAAGCCTCTTGGTGGACGTCAATCGCATTCACAATCTTGCCACCAAGAATGCCTTTGTTACACATGAAACTTGTCAGAGGCCCTGGAAGAGTTTGACATTGCTCACTGCTGAAGCAGATCTTCAGGATGATGGCTTCACAGAAATATTCAAGTTTGACTCCACTCCTCCAAGGAATGCTCACTTGCGTCGGACTCCCTCACTTGAAGACTCTGACTATTTTTCCTCAGCTGCAATGGTGAATGCCAAAGTCATAGATGATCAAGATGATGCCACTTCACCACCTCCACCTTCAGCACGTGTCGACACTGCACCAAGTTCCTCTGCACCACCGGACCTCAACGACGACCCTGCTGCTTCACCTACTCCTCATGGGAACGAGTAGAAGCTCTATGTCTTCAAACCTTTTTGGTCATTACTAACAAAAGGGGAGAAGCATATGAGTTGATACTCTTCAAGCGGGTCCATATGGGTGGTTGCTTTACTTTTGCTACATTTGCCAAGTGCTTACAACTCTCGCTTTTGAAACATTTGGTTCGTTTTGAGTTGTAACACTTAAGCTTGATGGTCGTCTGCTACCTTTTCGACACTATGTGATGCGATTATAAATTCCGCATGTGCAATGATAAATTCCGCATGAAGTCATTTTGCAGACGTCCATTCTTCATTATGCATGTCATTATCTTTGATATATCCTTTCATGCATGATGAATTGTCTTCTTAAGTAGAAGAGGAGCTCCGCAAGTACAACCTTCCATGTGCATTTGCATTCAAAAGCAAACTACTTATATGCACATCTTCAGGGGGACCTCTCTGCTACTTACGAAGACAATACCTAAATCCTTTACAATTTCATATACTTTTATCCCCGTTGAAAACTTCAACTAGTTTGTCATCAATCACCAAAAAGGGAGAGATTGTAAGTGCATCTAGTGCCACCCCTAGTTGGTTTTGGAGTATTGACGACAAACCTGGTTGAGGGACTAATGTGTTTGTAAGAATTGCATCACAACACAGGTAGAAGTCCCTCATTGATTCGGTTTTCCTACCGGAGATGACCCCTAAAAATGTATGAAGACATTGAAGACAAAGGTGGTATGTGAAGACATTCACATTGAAGACTATGACAAGAGAAGACATCGCGTGAAGACTATGGAGCGTGAAGACTTAGTTGTTTCGTCGTTTCCTTTTCTTCTTTGTTGAGTCATAGGAACCACCGTACTGTTAAGTGGGGTCCAAGTGAACCAGTCAGAATGACTGAAGTTATGCCTAACCAAAAACCTATGTCTTCGAGCGAAGATAATGAGAGCAAATCTTATCCAGAGTTGGATAAGTCAGCTTTGCTTGTAGCCCAAGTAAAGTTGTCGTGTGTGCTTGAAATCTGACCATTGGGACACGTGTTACTTCCCTAGTGACCCAGGGTCATTTCGGACAAATCAGGTTGGGTTGCCTAGTGGCTATAAATAGTCCACCCCCTACACCATAAAATGGTTGGCTGCTCAGAGTTAGTGCATGGCTTTTGTCGTTTGAGAGCAACCCACCTCGAAGCCTTTGAGAGAGAAATCCTTGCGAGGACAAAGCGCTAAACACCCAGATCCAAAGAGTGTTAGGCATCACTGAAGTCTTCCTGTCTGTGTGATCTGAACACTTATTACACTTGAGGACAGGGAATCCTCCAGCCGGTTAGGCGTCGCGTTCTGAGCATCCAAGAGTCATTGTGGATCGCCGGTGAACAATGTATGTGAAGGTTTGGAAGTCTACCTTGAAGACTTACCAGAGTGATTGGGCGAGGACTGGGTTTCCTTAGCTCAAGGGGAATAAGGTAAAGAAGCGGTCTTCTGAGTTAAATCTCAGCCTCCCTAACCAGACGTACAGTTGTCACAGCAACTGGAACTGGTCCAACAAATCATTGTCTTCAACGAGCTACTGGTTCTATTCTTCCCATCTCTTTATTTGCAGTTGGTCCTTGTGAAGTCATTGCATGTCTGCATTATCTGTTGTATTCACTGAGTGACTGTTTGTTCTGATTGGCTTGATACTATCTTCCATCCTGATCCATACTGCCTAGCTGCTATTAGTCTTTGTGCTTTCACTTCATTGAATACTTGACTATGGCTTGCCTAGTGTAGTCTACCTTCCGCTGCACGGTAATAGGTTTATTTCTATCGTTTGTCTTTGAAACTTCCATGTTTTGAAGACTTTCATGAAAATCGCCTATTCACCCCCCCCTCTAGTCGATCACTAGCACTTTCAGTTTCTAATAAGAAAATGTCTCCAGGTCTTGAGCGCATGCACTACAGATGCTAACTCCAAATCATGCATGGCATAATTCAACTCATGAGGTCAAAGCTGATGTGAGGCATATGAAACAACTCTTTGTGTCTTGCATAAGTACACCTCCAAGTCCCTGGCGAGAAGCCTCGCAATATACTTGGAAGTCCTTGCGTATATCCGGAAGTATTGGCACTGGGGCTGTAACTAAACATTTCTTCAACTCCTGAAAACTGGCCTCACATTCTTTGGTCCATTTGAACTTGGTGTCCTTCTTCAATAACTCCGTCATGGGCTTCGCAATCTTGAAAAAAAATTCTCAATGAATCTCCGATAATATCCTGCGAGTCCAAGAAAACTACGTATCTCTCCAACTAAGGTGGGTGCCAACCACTCAGTGACAGACTGAACCTTGGAAGGGTCTACTGCTATACCTTCTCCAGATATAACATGTCCGAGAAATCCAACTTCCTTCAACCAAAACTCACATTTACTGAACTTGGCATATAGCTGATGTTCCCTGAGCTTCTCGAGAACTAAGCGCAAATGTTCTTTGTGTTCCTCTTCATTCTTCGAGTATACCAATATATCATCAATGAACACCACAACAAACTTATCCAAGAACTCCATGAACACCTTATTCATCATACTCATAAAGTAGAAAGGGGCATTAGTACAACCAAAAGACATGACAGTGTACTGATATAGCCCGTACCTTGTGGTAAAAGTTGTCTTAGGTATATCCTGTTCTCGGATCTTCAGCTGGTGGTATCCTGGTCAAAGATCGATCTTGGAGAATACTTTAGCTCCCTGCACCTGGTCAAACAAGTCATTGATCATTGGTAGTGGGTATTTGTTCTTGATCGTCACCTCATTCAGCGCACGATAATCCACAACCATTCTCAAAGATCCATCCTTCTTCTCAACTAGGAGCACTGGGGCTCCCCACAGTGATGAACTTGGTCGAATATAACCTTTCTCCAATAACTCCTTAATCTTCTTCTTAATCTCCTCCAGATCATTAGCGGGCATCCGATACGGTCTCTTCGATATTGGTCTGGTGCCAGGTAACAACTCTATCAAAAATTCTATATCTCGATTTGGTGGCACGCTTGGTAGTTCCTCCAGGAATACGTCGGGGTAATCCTTCACAACTGGCACTTCCTCCTGAACAACTCCTGAAAGTGAATTCACTTGAGTCCTCCTTGGCGCATGCTTAGACACATACTCGATCCTTTTCCCCTCCGGGGTGATGAGAAGTATCGACTTACTAGCACAATCGATGTTTCCTCCATACATCGATAGCCAATCCATGCCTAGTATCACATCCAATCCTTGTGACTCCAAAATTATTAGGTCTGAGGGGAAAAATGCCTACCTATGGTCAATGGCAACTGAAAACATCCTCTTCTAGCCATATACTCAACTCCAGGTGAGCTTACTAACATAGGTGTCTTAAGGGCTACGGTGGGTAACTTAAACTTATTCACAAATACCCTTGATATGTATGAATGCGATGCACCAGTGTGAAAAAGGAAAATAGTTGTAAATGACTTAATCAAAAACTTACCAATAACTGCATCGGGCTGCTCTTCAACTTCCTCCATGTTGACGTGGTTCACCTGCCCTCTGGTGAAAGGGTTGGGCTTCTTTCCAAAGCTTCCATTGCCATTTCCATTCTTTAACTCAGAACAATCATCAGCGTAGTGTCCGGTCTTCCCACACTTGAAACAGGTAACATGGCTCAAATCCTTCTTGGCGGGTGTTGTCAGGTTGGAACGGCTCTAACTGCTGTTTCCTCCATTCCCATTCCCATTATTAGGGCCACTGTGATTACGTGAACTTCCTCCGTTGTGAGTATGGTCTCCATGGTTATGATGGGTATGTCCTCCCGAGTTCAGGGTAAAACAAAGCTTCTGCTGAGCTCTAGAGTTGTACTTCCCTCGTCCATAGTTCCGTTTGTGGTTCTCTATCTGCTGCTACTTGCCTTCAATCATAAGAGCCCTATCTACCAGCTCCTGATAGTTGGCGAATGTTGCCACCATCAACTGCATACTCAGCTTGTCATTCAGCCCTTCCATAAACTTCTCCTGCTTCGCGGCATCTGTCGCCACATCATCTGGGGCGTAGCGAGCTAACTTGCTAAACTCATCCACGTACTGCCCCACGGTATGATTTCCCTGGCGTAAGTTGCGAAACTCATGCTTCTTCATACTCATTGCTCCAGCTGAGACATGTGTAGTGTGGAATGCTTGCTGAAATTGATCCCAAGTGACATTGGCCACAGGGAAAGTGATTGTGTAGTTCTCCCACCATGAGGTTGCGGGTCCATCCAATTGATGTGCGGCAAAGTGCACCTTCTCAGCATCTGTGCAACCTGTGGTGGTCAGCTCCCTTCCAATCATGTGGAGCCAGTCATCAGCAACAATCGGCTCGGTGCTACTAGAGAACACCGGCGGATTCAACCTTAGAAAACGGGCTAAGTTGTCCACTGGAGGTGGTGGCGGTGGGTTGTTGTTGTTGTTGTTTTCTGGACTAGCAACTGCATCAAGTCATTCTGTTGTTGGATCAACTGAGTGAGCCCAGGTGGGAAGGCGAATGCGGGGTCACATCTTGGAGGCATCTGATAGGTTTAGAGGGGTGAGAACAGAATAGAGTGAGGCCTAAAGAGAAATTTCACTACCCATATGCACATGAGAAAAAATCATTCATTTCACACCACTCAATTCAAACAAGATTCATACAATCGATCTAAGCTGCCATTACAAAAAGCTCATGGACTATCACTATATACATGGGAGAATACTAATGATATATGGTGGTCGACTAGAAATTTTGATCGGTGAAAGACTCCATGATATCTGCTCCAGCTTCGTCTTCATAATCATCATCGTTGTCGGGGTCGGAGTCTGTGTCGTCTATTATGATGTAATCCTCTGAACGGATGTCCACTCTTGGTTCAGGATCCCCCATGAATATTCCTAGCTTCTTCTTTAGGTCTTCATTCTTCTCCAGTAGTACAGCAATTTCTTCTTCATATCCATCGCATGTAGACTTAAGTTCTTCCTCCAACTCCACGTTCCGGGTCATCACCTTCTTCGTGTCTATCATGTTGGCGCACATATGGTTCTCGTAGCGTCGAATGTGCTAGTTCAACTCCTGTATGTAGGCTGCAATGGATCTATCCTTCCTGGTGTGGATCATCTCCCATTGCTCATCTCGGCATCCACATATCTGGTAGATGGTGTCCTTAAGATCTTTGTTGTACACCTCGTCGATACGTCCAATGGCGATGTGGGTAGCCATGCTCTTTCCTAAACTCCAGGTTGTTGCATCAAAGGAAAACTCGATGGGCTCGGTAACTAGCGTGAATGTCCTTCCTGGAACACGAAGTTGAATCGTCCAGCGCTCCTCTTCTGGTAAAGTGGCGGTGTAGGTCCCGGTGAATCTTGGTATGCCGATGTTCAGGTACCTAGTGACTTCCTTCAGGTGTCGTCCGAATGGGGTGTCATCATCCGGTTGAGTGAACTTGTTCCTTGGGTCTGCCATCTATAGAGTAGAAATGGAGAAGAGTTAGAAATTAGTAGAGAAGAGTATCATGTGGCTTTTCCTAGTGGTCGCGTCCTACAGTCAGCATGTGCTTTGATACCATCTTGTAGCGACCCGATCCCAATGGACCGTAGTCTCTGTGCTTAAGTGTCATCCCTGGATCGGTATTGCTGACACACACAATACTCGAGGATTTATTGTAGACTTCAATCACACAATTACTACATGAGTGTCTCAAAAAGAGTACTTATTACAAAAATATGGCTGAAGGCCATCTAACTAAGATAACTGCGGAAGCTTCGAAGATAAATGAGTCCATCCAACTCCACGGCAAAACTGAGTGCATGACAACGACCTATCGCACCTTACTCTTCGCCTGAAAATTCTGCAAACATGATACGTTGCAGCCGTGTAGGTCAGCACATGGAATATGCTGGCAAGATAACACCATAGAGCAATTAACAAATAACAGTTATCACTACATGCATATTTGGCTGGTGGACGCTCTATGGTTATCATTTGCATAAAGCTAATTTTTTCCTACAACAAAGGAATATATTTTATTTGACTACAAATTTTGTTGAAATTATTGAGAAGGTACCCTAAACACAATCCCAAATTAACATTTAATAACCCCACAAATTCATTAAGTAGAGTGATGAGATCAACATAATAATTCAAGTACCAGATTCTCAAGATGTCCATAACCGGGGACACGGCTAACCATGATTAGTTTATACACTCTGCAGAGGTTTGTGCACTTTTCCCCACAAGACTCGATCTCCTCCGTTTTATTTCTCGCACTGCATGATGTTTGAGAAACGGATGACCGAGACACAGTCTTTCCGAAGAGGTCACCTTAACCGATAGATAGGCAGGTACACCTACAATCCCCTACATCTGCTAGCCCATCATGGAAAGGATTCCCAAAACTTACCCAACTATGCCAGAGACCATAAGGGCTGTGGCTGCACACGGAAGTATCTAGCATGAATAATCTTATGATCCCTTTGAGCCTGGGTGGCATTTCATAGGAGGATCACACGGGTACCTCGGGATCTCCTTGGAAAACACTTGATTCCCCAAGTGCCCACAACCAATCCACCCAGATGTGTATTAAAGTTGCCACATTAATTTTAACCTTAGATATAAATAACTCTCACATCTTTCATGAATCTCACAAACCAACCCACTTCTACGAGCATATCAAAGTAGTGCAATCATAATGTAGCAAATACCCGGGGTTAGAATATAAGACAATAGGTTCCTACCTCATCAACTACTTCCCAATACCCACATGTTATCAAAGTCCTACTCATGCAATGTTTGAGGGTTGAAACTAATACATAAAAACTAGGTAATAAGGGATATGATCAAAGTGTTACTTACTTTGCTGACGATCGGAAAACCCTAGAGATTCGTAGTAGCGAGCCTTGCACTCTGGAAACTCTATCATGAACAAACAATAGAATACATAAGCACTCAAGCATAATATGCAAAGGTAAAACCAAAAGAAAAGATCTAATCTGAAAGTTCAAGTGAAGAGCTTCGATTTGCAAAAAGAATCAATCGAATCGGAGTTATGAAACACAAACTACAATCAAGAGAAGTTCGAATTCAAATATGCTTGAAACCAAATTTTAAATTTTCAAAATCATGTTCAAGTTGATTGTCTGCATTTAGGGGAACAAGACGAAGATTTTGGCGTTGGTTTCACTGGATTTGGATAAACAAGCAAAAAGTAGTGAAGGTTTTAAGATCAGGGACTAATTTGTAAGAAAACTATTCGCGGATAGGTCCCTGGCCAAAAATAAAACTAAAAAGAAAAATCTATCAGACGACCGTCCACTAATAGAAATTTGTTAGTTAACAAAACTAAACGGGTGAACATTCGCTAATTAACAAAGACAAAACACGATCTAAAAGAAAACCGAACAAAAAACCATAGAAAACTGATCGGTTTTTACCTGTTCACGCGGGTTTGGCCGATGGCAACGACGGCGTTCTCCGGCGAAGTCGAAGAGGCGGGACGACGGCTCCAGCGTGGTAGTGAGAAGGCGGCTACGGCGGCGGAGAGCGGCGGCAGCTGCGGGAGGCGGCGTGTGCGGCGCGGCGACG
>NC_041392.1:304941632-304945647 GCF_002162155.2 Triticum dicoccoides | reverse complement strand
GAGGCGAGGCAGGCGGCGGCGACCGAGTTGAGGAGGAGGGCACGGCGGCGGTGGGTATTTAAGGAGGGGGTGAGCCGGCTTGGGGGAGGGGGCACGGGCGGCGACGGAGTACGGCTCGAACTCCGAGCGGCGGCGGGGCGGCGACGGTTGCGGGCCGGATGGGCTTCGGCCCAGTAGGTCGAGGAGATTTTTTTAATAATTTCGCCGAAACGAAAAAACCAAAATAGTATATATAAAAATCCTAAAATCCCAAAATAATTTTCGCGGTCCTCTACTAATATTTAGGAGCACGTGAACATTTTTCTGGGCTAAAAAGCAATTTTTCCCTAATTTAACCGAATAAGATCTCAAATAAAAATTCAAATAAATAAATATTTTTATTTAGAATTAAATTTCCATTATTTCCTCTGTTTTGGAGAAGTCATATTAGTTTCTCTTATAATTTTATTTATTTTGAAATAATTGGAAAAAATAATTTCAAATAAAAATCACCTTGATCCAATTTACCACTTTTGAAAAAGTTGAAATGGAATTTTATGAAAACCTCTGATGACCCACAAGTGTAGGGGATCTATCGTAGTCCTTTCGATGAGTAAGTGTGTCGAACCCAACGAGGACCAGAAGGAAATGATAAGCAGTTTTCAGTAAGGTACTCTCTGCATGCACTGAAATTATCGGTAATAGATAGTTTTGTGATAAAGTAATTTGTAATGGGTAACAAGTAATAAAAGTAAATAAGGTGCAGCAAGATGGCCCAATCCATTTTGTAGCAAAGGACAAGCCTAGACAAACTCTTATAGAAAGGAAAGCGCTCCCGAGGACACATGGGAATTATAGTCAAGCTAGTTTTCATCACGCTCATATGATTCGCGTTCGATACTTTCATAATTTGATATGTGGGTGGACCAGTGCTTTGGTACTTCCCTTCCTTGGACAAGCATCCCACTTATGATTAACCCCCCTTGCAAGCATCCTCAACTACAAAAGAAGTATTAAGGTAAACCTAACCATAGCATGAAACATATGGATCCAAATCAGCCCCTTACGAAGCAACACATAAACTAGGGTTTAAGCTTCTGTCACTCTAGCAACCCATCATCTACTTATTACTTCCAAATGCCCTCCTCTAGGCCAAACAATGGTGAAGTGTCATGTAGTCGACGTTCACATGACACCACTAGAGGAAAGACAACATACATCTCATCAAAATATCGAACGAATACAAAATTCACATGACTACTTATAGCAAGACTTCTCCCATGTCCTCAGGAACAAATGTAACTACTCACAAATCATATTCATGTTCATAATCAGAGGGGTATTAATATGCATAAAGGATCTGAACATATAATCTTCAACCGAATAAACCAACTAGCATCAACTACAAAGAGTAATCAACACTACTAGCAACCCACAGGTACCAATCTGAGGCTTTGGGACAGAGATTGGATACAAGAGATGAACTAGGGTTTGAGATGAGATGGTGATAGTGAAGATGTTGATGGAGATTTACCCCCTCCCAATGAGAGGATCGATGGTGATGACGATGGTGATGATTTCCCCCTCCCGGAGGGAAGTTTCCCCGGCAGAACAGCTCTGCTGGAGCCCTAGATTGGTTCCGCCAAGGTTCCACCTCGTGGCGGCGGAGTTTCATCCCGTGAGCTAGCTTATGATTTTTCCTTGACGAAAGACCTCATATAGCAGAAGATGGGCATCAGAAGGCTGCTAGGGGCCCACGAGGCAGGGGGCGCGCCCAGGGGGTAGGCGCACCCCCCACCCTTGTGGATGGTGGGTGGCCCCCCTCTGGTACTTCTTTCGCCCAATATTTTTATATATTCTGAAACTTGCTCCCGTAAAGTTTCAGGACTTTTGGAGTTGTGCAGAATAGGTCTCTAATATTTGCTCCTTTTGCAGCCCAGAATTCCAGCTGCCGGCATTCTCCCTCTTCATGTAAACCTTGTAAAATATGAGAGAATTGTTGCAACCTGACCTCAAACGACCAAGTCTCTGTGCTTCAATGTCATCCCTGGATCGGTAATGCTAACACACACAGTACTCGAGGATTTATAACAGAGTAGCAATCACACACTTATTACATCAAATGTTTCAAAAGAGAACTTATTACAATAAATATGGCTTAAGGCCATCTAATACGATAACATCAGAAGGCTTGGAAGATAAAGTGCGTCCATCAACTCCAACGGCATAGCTGAGCTGCACGGCAACGACCTAACGAACCTTACTCCACGTCTGAAAAGTCTACAACTTAATATGTTGCAGCCCGAAAATGGGTTAGCACATGGAATATGATGGCAAAGTAACACAGTAGAGCAAGAACAGAATAATACTATCACTACATGCATATTTGGCTGGTGGAAAGTTCTATGGTTACAGTTTTTGCGAAAAGCCAATTTTTCCCTACAACAAAGGAATATATTTTATTTAACTATCATGGTAGTTGAAACACCATTGAGAAGGTTCCTCCAACTCAATCCCAATTAAAGTAATTAACAACCCAACAATATTAGTTTAGAGTGATGAGATACTTAGGATACTCCAAGTACTAGATACTCAAGATGTCCATAACCGGGGACACGGCTAACCATGATTAGTTTATACAATCTGCATAGGTTTGCACACTTTTCTCCACAAGACCCGATCTCCTCCATTGGTTTTCTCGCACTACATGGTGTTTGAGAAACGGATGACCGAGACACAGTCTTTCAGAAGCATTAACCCCTTACTCCGGGCAGACCATACCAAACCTACATCCCACTACCTGCTGATCCACCTCTTCAGGAGCTTCATGCAACTTACTCAACTATGCTAGAGCCCATAATAGCTTGTGGCTACACATGGAAGTTTCTAGCATGAAAATATCTCAGTTCCCTTTGAGCCTGGGTGGCGGACCATAGGATTATCACACGGGTACTCCGGGATATCCTAGGATAACACTGGATTCTCCTGGTGCCCAACAAACAATCCACCCAGATGTGTATTCAAGTTGCCACCTTAAGTTAAACCATTAATTAACAATCTCACATCTGTCATGGATTTCACTCACCCAAACCACGTCTACGAGCATAGCATAGCAATATAAGCGATACGTAGAAGTAACTCCCAAGGGTTTGAAAATAACAGGGCAATAGGTTCTACCTCATCAACTACTTCCCAACCCACATGTTTATCACATCCTAATCATGCAATGTTTGAGGATTGGAACTAATGCATAAAAACTGGGTGATAAAGGGGTATGATCAAAGTGTTACTTGCCTTGCTAATGATCCACAAAACCTAGGGACTCGTAGTAGCACGCTTCGCACTCCGGGTGTTCTATCAAAAACAAACAATAGCATACATAAGCAGTCAAGCAAAGAAACACGGGTAAAACTCAAATAAGAAGGTCTAGCCAGAAAGTTCAACTTAAGAACTCCGGTTTGCAAAAAGAATCAAATCTAATGGAGCAACGAAACTCAAACTGCGAAAGAAACAAGATCCGTTTACTAATCTGGACTAAGGTCAAATTTTACCGTAGCAAAAGCTTGTTCAAGTTGGTTAAACAGAAAGAGGGTTTCGAGATGAAGATCTAGGCGCTTGAATCGCCTGATTCCGATAAACGAGCGAAAAGATAAACTAAAACGAAAATCAGATCAGAAATCGTGATCGAAAATAATCGCGGAAAAACCCGAGAAAAAGAAAACTGACGAACAGGCTAACGAACGAGGGTTCGTTGCCTGTAACGATCGAGCAAAAACTGTTCATTAAAACAAATGTACCGATGAACGTCCGCTAAAAAGACAAACCGGGAAAACCGGCGAACCGATCTAAAAAACGAACTAGGGTTTTTGTTTAAAAAAACCGAAGCGGTTTTCTAAAAAAACGGCGGCGACGAACGGTGGTGGTACCTCCGGCGTAGCTCCGGCGAGCCGGGGCTGCGGCAGCTGGGCGGCGGACTTCGCGCGAGGCGACGGCGGTGCGGCGCGGTGAGAGGCGGCGGCGGCGGTGCTGCAGTGGC
>NC_041392.1:304911066-304941145 GCF_002162155.2 Triticum dicoccoides | reverse complement strand
GCGCGGCAGAGGCGGCGGCAGCACTGTAGCGGCGGCGGCAAGGCGCGGTAGAGTCGGCGGCGCAGCTGCGGGCGGCGGGGTGGGTGGTGGTGGCGGTGCTCCGAGGGGCGGGCTATTTAAATAGGGGGAGGGCGGCGGCTTGGAGGAGGGGCCAAGGCGGCGGCGAGGCGAGTCCCGGCCAGACTCCTCATCCGAGGCGGCGGCGGCTCGGTCTCCTGGTAGGAGACGGCGGCGCGGGGAGTGGGCCGGCGGCTGGGCTTCGGCCCAGTTAGCCACTGCGCATTTTTTTAAATAATTCCGCCAAAAGTAAAAAAATCCTAGAAAATAAAATAAAATTCTAAAAATGCCAAAACAAATTTTCGCCGTCTAAATAAAATATTTAGAACGAGATGAACATTTTCTTGGCCCTAAAATGCAACTTTGAAAAACGTGCAATTTTTCTAATGCAGTTAAAATTGCAATAAAACCCAAATAAAAAATCAAATATTTGATTTTAATATTTTTCCTCCAATATTTCATTTATTTTGGAGAAGTCATATTATCTCCTCTCATGTATTTTAATATGAAATATTTTCGGAGAGAAAAATAATTAAAACCAAAATCCTCGTTTCAATATTTGATAAAACTCAAATATGAAAACTGGGAAATCCCCAACTCTCTCCAAGGGTCCTTGAGTTGCTTAGGATTTCGAGGATCGCAAAACGAAATGCAATAAAATATGATATGCATGAATGATCTATGTATAACATTCCAAATTGAAAATTTGGGATGTTACAAGAATAGGCATAAGTATTGTGACATAATGTGTAATAACAGCCCATAATGCAATAAATATCAATATAAACGCATGATGCAAAATGGACGTATCAACTCCCCCAAGCTTAGACCCCGCTTGTCCTTAAGCAAAAGCCGATATCGATTAATATGTCCACATTTTTAGAGATAGAGGTGTCGCTAAAATAAAATACGGACATGAGGGCATCATGATCATTCTTATAATAGCAACATATATAAATATTGTCATATGATTTCTTATGCTGAAGTAACAATTCATTCACAATTTTAGGTATGAATCATAAACTTCATCGAGAACCAACAAACTATAATCTCAGTCATTGAAGCAATTGCAATTTATCATAACATCAGAAAGAGTCAATATAATAGCTTTTCAGCAAGTCCACATACTCAACTATCATTTATTCTTTCAAAATTGCTAACACTCACGCGATATTTATGGTTATGAAGTTTTAATCGGACACAGAGAAAGATAGGAGCTTATAGTTTGGCCTCCCAACCTTTTACCTCAAGGGTAATGTCAACAATAATAGTTCATGAAAACTCACATCCAATTAGCCATATATATTAAGATCTTTCCAACACATTGTGCTTGCCAAAGGATAAAATATAAAAAAGGAAAGGTGAAGATCACCGTGACTCTTGCATGAAGTATAAGACAAGAATAAAAGATAGGCCCTACGCAGAGGGAAGAAGAGGTTGTCATGTGCTTTTATGGTTGGATGCACAAAAACTTAATGAGAAAGAACGTCACTTTATATTGCCACTTGTGATATGGACCTTTATTATGCAGTCCGTAACTTTTATTTCTTCCACATCACAAGATTGTATAAAGCTTATTTTCTCCACACTAATAAATCATACATATTTAGAGAGTAATTTTTATTGCTTGCAACGATGACAACTTACTTGAAGGATCTTACTCAATCCATAGGTAGATATGGTGGACTCTCATGAAAAAACTGGGTTTAAGGATATTTGGAAGCACAAGTAGTATCTCTACATGGTGCAAAGAATTTGGCTAGCATGAGAGGGAAAGGCAAGCTCAACATGTTGGATGATCCCTGACAATATAGTTTATCTCAGATGTAAGAAAACATAACCCATTACGTTGTCTTCCTTGTCCAACATCATCTCTTTAGCATGTCATATTTTAATGAGTGCTCACAATCATAAAAGATGTCCAAGATAGTATATTTATATGTGAAAACCTCTCTTTCTTAATTACTTCATATTAATTGCAATGATGACCAAAACTATGCTTGTCAACTCTCAACAACTTTTATTCATCATACTCTTCATATGTGAAGTCATTACTCTCCATAAGATCCATATGATCTCTTTATTTCTTTTTATTCTTTCTCTTTTATTTTATTCCCTCAAGAGCATAGCGAGATAATCAAGCCATTGAATCAACACTAATCTTTATTATATATAGCTCATGGACTCGATTACATAGAAGGATCATAAAGCAAAACTCAAAACTAGATCATACTAAAACTTTATTCTACTAGATCAAGATATTATCAAAAGGATCGAACTAAGAAAAACGGTAAAGATAAAAGTGTGATGGTGATACGATACCGGGGCACTCCCCCAAGCTTGGCAGTTGCCAAGGGGAGTGCCCATACTCATGTGTTTATGTCTCCTTCTTTGGGGGTGGTGATGTGATATTCTTGGCGATGATTCCCCTCAGGATACAATTCTCCTCCTCGAGCTTATTGACCTACTGCTTGAGGTCCATTATTTCCTTACGGAGCTTGACCGTGACGGCTAAAGCTCCTTTCACCGAAGGATGTTGCATAGCTGCGGGAGAACAAGTAACACTCTTCATATTTTCTTAAGAAAGAAATCTAACATTGGAAGGGATGACCGAGTTTGGATCCAACTCAGAAACGAGAAGTAACTTCTTCATCCTCCTCCATGGCATCTATCCTTTTCAAGTCAACCTCCATCTCTTCCTCAGTTGATGGCCCAAAGTGGTCAGCATTGTTGTTTGCTCTTGGCCCTGGTGTTGGATGAGACACCCGACTCTCCCCAACATACTCTTGAGAAGACATCTTGCTCTAAATCTACAGCAGAAATAGCTCAAAACAAAAATAGAGGATGTTTGCGTGGTACAGTGGTCAAAACATTCAGGAGATTATATAACGAATTTTTACCGACCGAAAGAAGTATCGTGCAAGAAAACGGAGTCCGGAGAGCACACGAGGTGCCCACGAGGCAGGGGGCGCCTAAGGGGTAGGGTGCGCCCTCCACCCTCGTGGACACCTCGTGTCCTTCTCGGACTACTTCTTATTTTTCCTATTTTCTTAAATATTCCAAAACGGAGAAAATTTTCTATTAGAACTGTTTTAGAGTCGGTTTACTTACCGTACCTCATACCTATTCCTTTTCGGAGTCTGAAACATTCTGGAAGGTGTCCTTTATGTATTTCTCCGGGGTTACAGTTTCAATAACTGTAGTTTCAACATTTATAGGATTACCTGAGATATGATGTTTGATTCTTTGACAGTTCACCACCCTCGGATTCGTGCCTTCGAAGTTGTTGATTTTTATGGCACTGGAACGATAGACCTCCTCGATGACGTAAGGACCTTCCCATTTAGAGAGGAGTTTTCCTGCAAAAAATCTTAAACGAGAGTTGTATAATAATACATAATCACCTATATTAAACTCACGTTTTTGTATCATTTTGTCATGCCATCTTTTAACCTTTTCTTTAAATAGTTTGGCGTTCTCATAGGCATGGGTTCTCCATTCATCAAGTGAGCTAATGTCAAAAATGCTCTTCTCACCGGCAAGTTTGAAATCATAGTTGAGCTCTTTAATGGCCCAATATGCCTTATGTTCTAGTTTGAGAGGTAAGTGACATGCTTTTCCATAAACCATTTTATACGGAGACATACACATAGGATTTTTATATGCAGTTCTATAAGCCCATAATGCATCATCAAGTTTATTGGATCAATTCTTTCTAGATCTATTAACAATCTTTTGCGAAATTAATTTAAGCTCTCTATTGCTCGGTTCTACTTGACCACTAGACTGTGGGTGATATGGAGATGCAATTCTATGATTAACATCATACAGAGCAAGCATTTTACGAAAGGCACCATGAATAAAATGTGAACCACCATCAGTCATTAAGTATCTAGGGACTCCAAACCTCGGAAAAATAACTTCTTTAAGCATCTTAATAGAGGTGTTATGATCAGCACTACTAGTTGGAATAGCTTCTACCCACTTAGTAACATAATCAACAGCAACTAAAATATGTGTATAACCATTAGAGGAAGGAAACGGTCCCATATAGTCAAATCCCCAAACATCAAATGGTTCAATAACAAGTGAATAATTCATAGGAATTTCTTGACGTCTACTAATATTGCCAATTCTTTGACATTCATCACAAGACAAGACAAACTTACGGGCATCCTTGAATAGAGTAGGCCAATAAAAACCGGATTGCAATACCTTATGTGCAGTTCTATCTCCAGCATGGTGTCCTCCATAAGCCTCAGAGTGACACCTGCGTAGGATCTGTTCCTGTTCATGCTCAGGTACACAACGTCTAATGACACCATCTACTCCTTTATAAAGGTGTGGGTCATCCCAAAAGTAATGTCTTAAATCATAGAATAACTTTTTCTTTTGTTGGTATGTGAAACTAGGTGGTATAAATTTAGCAACAATATAGTTAGCATAATCAGCATACCATGGAGCAGTCAAGAGGCATTTATGACAGCTAATTGTTCATCAGGAAAGCTATCATCAATAGGTAGTGGATCATTAAGAACATTCTCTAACCTAGACAAGTTGTCTGCAACAGGGTTCTCAGCTCCCTTTCTATCAATAATATGCAAATCAAATTCTTGTAGCAAGAGAACCCATCTAATAAGTCTAGGTTTAGCATCTTTCTTTTCCATAAGATATTTAATAGCAACATGATCAGTGTGAACAGTTACTTTAGAATCAACAATATAAGGTCTAAACTTATCACAAGCAAATGCAACTTCTAAAAATTCTTTTTCAGTAGTAGCATAATTTCTCTGGGCACTGTCCAGTGTCATACTAGCATATTGGATAACATTTAATTTTTTATCAACCCTTTGTCCTAGAACAGCCCCTATAGCTTAATGACTAGCATCACACATAATTTCAAATGGTAAATTCCAATCAGGAGGCTGAACAATAGGTGCAGAAATCAAAGCTTTCTTAAGTATTTCAAATGCTTCTACACAATCATCATCAAAGACAAAAGGAACATCTTTTTGTAAGAGATTAGTCAGAGGCCTAGAAATTTTAGAGAAGTCCTTAATGAACCTCCTATTAAAACCGGCATGACCAAGGAAACTTCTTATGCCTTTAAAGTCCTTTGGACACGACATCTTTTCAATAGCATCAACCTTAGCTTTATCAACTTCAATAACTCTTTAAGATATTTTATGCCCCAAGAAAATACCTTCATTAACCATAAAGTGGCACTTCTCCCAATTCAAGACAAGATTAGTTTCTTCACATCTCTGCAAAACTCGATCAAGGTTGCTTAAGCAATCATCAAAAGAAGTTCCATAAATGGAGAAATCATCCATGAAAACCTCAACAATCTTTTCACAAGAGTCAGAGAATATAGCAGTCATACATCTTTGAAAAGTAGCAGGTGCATTGCATAAACCAAAAGGCATATGTCTATAAGCAAAGGTACCAAAAGGGCAAGTAAAAGTTGTCTTTTCTTGATCCTCTTTTGACACAGGTATTTGAGAGAAACCAGAATAACCATCTAGAAAGCAAAAATGTGTATGTTTGGACAATCTTTCTAGCATTTGATCAATAAAAGGTAAAGGGTAATGATCCTTTTTGTAGCTTTATTTAATTTGTGGAAATCAATTACCATTCTATAACCTGTAACAATTCTTTGTGGGATCAATTCATCTTTATCATTAGGAACAACAGTAATACCTCCCTTCTTAGGGACACAATGGATAGGGCTTACCCACTGACTATCAGCAACGGGATAAATTATACCTGCCTCCAGAAGCTTTAGTATTTATTTTCTTAGCACTTCTTCCATCTTAGGATTTAACAGTCGTTGGTGATCAACAACCGGTTCCGCGTCTTTCTCCAATTTTATTTTGTGCTGGCATAGAGTGGGACTAATGCCCTTAAGATCATCAAGAGTATATCCAATAGCAGCACAGTGCTTCTTCAGAGTTTTCAATAATTTATTTTCTTCATGCTCTGAAAGGTTAGCACTAATAATAACAGGATATATCTCTTTCTCATCAAGATAAGCATATTTAAGAGTATCAGGTAAAGGTTTAAGCTCAAATATGGGATCACCCTTGGGTGGAGGGGGATCCCTTAAGATCTCAATAGGTAAGTTGTGTTTCAAAATAGGCCCCTGTTTAAAGAATACTTCATCTATTTCCCTTCTTTCATCCATAAACATATCATTTTCATGGTCTAGCAAATATTGCTCTAAAGGATCATTAGGAGGCACGACAATAGAAGCAAGACCAATAATTTCATCTTTACTAGGCAATTCTTTATCATGGGGTTGTCTACGAAATTTAGCAAAATTAAACTCATGAGACATATCCCCTAAACCAACAGAAACAATATCCTTATTGCAGTCTATCTTAGCATTAACAGTATTCAAGAAGGGTCTACCAAATATCATGGGACAAAAGTTATCTTGTGGGGAACCAAGAACAAGAAAATCAGCAGGATATTTAACTTTCCCACACAAGACTTCAACATCTCTAACAATCCCAACTGGTGAAATAGTGTCTCTATTGGTAGGTTTAATAGTAACATCAATTTCCTCTATCTCAACAGGTGTAATATCATGCATAATTTATTTATATAGGGAATGAGGTATTGCACTTGCACTAGCACCCATATCACATAATCCATGATAGCAATGATCTCCTATTCTAACAGAAATAACAGGCATGCCTACAACAGGTCTATGTTTATATTTAGTATCGGGTCTAGCAATTCTAGCAGCTTCATCACAGAAGTAAATAACATGCCCATCAATATTATCAGCCAATAGATCTTTAACCATAGAAACACTAGGTTCAAATTTAATTTGCTCAGAGGGTTTAGGTGTTCTAGTATTACTCTTACAAACCACAGTTGAAGCTTTAGCATGATCCTTTATTCTAACGGGGAAATGTGGTTTCTCAATTTAAGTAGTAGGAACAACAGGATCATTATAAGTGATAGTATTTTCTTCAACTTTAATAGGTGCAACTACTTTTACTTCAATGGGAGGATTATATTTAAACCACTTCTCCTTAGGGAGATCAACATGAGTAGCAAAGGATTCACAGAAAGAAGCTACTTTCTCAGAGTCAAGTCCATATTTAGTGCTAAATTCACGGAAAGCATTGGTATCCATAAGAGATTTAACACAATCAAACTTAGGTGTTATACCTTACTCCTTACCTTCGTTGAGATCCCAATCTTCAGAGTTGCGTTTAATTCTTTCCAATAAATCCCATTGGAATTCAATAGTCTTCATCATAAAAGAGCCAGTACAAGAAGCAGCGAGCATGGAGCGATTATCGAGAGAAAGCCGAGCATAAAAATTTGAATAATAATTTCTTGAGAGCTCATGATTGGGGCATGAATATAACATTGACATAAGCCTCCCCCAAGATTGAGTGATGCTTTCTCCTTCGCGAGGGCAAAAATTATATATATAATTACGATCACGATGAACAAGATGCATAGGGTAAAACTTCTGATGAAATTCTAATTTCAATCGGTTGTAGTTCCATGATCCCATATCATCACATAGCCTAAACCATGTCAATGCCTTTCCCTTCGAAGATAAAGGGAAGACCTTCTTCTTGGTAACATCCTCGGGCATACCTGCAAGCTTAAATAATCCACAAACTTCATCCACATAGACTAGCTGCAAATCGGGATGTAATGTTCCATCACCTGTGAAAGGATTAGCTAGCAGTTTCTCTATCATACCCGAAGGAATTTCAAAGTAAACATTTTCAGTAGGTTCAGTAGATTGAGGAGAAACTATTTTCTCTACTAGTCGGGGTGAAGATACCCCGAACAAGCCCCTCAAAGGATTATGTTCCTTAGTAACAAGTGACAGTAAATTTTAGCACACTATATAATTTTTTCCTTACCAAATTCCACCTACCAAAGGCGCTTCACTCCCCGACAACAGCACCAGAAAAGAGTCTTGATGACCCACAAGTGTAGGGGATCTATCGTAGTCCTTTCGATAAGTAAGAGTGTCGAACCCAACGAGGAGCAGAAGGAAATGATAAGCAGTTTTCAATAAGGTATTCTCTGCAAGCACTGAAATTATCGGTAACAGATAGTTTTGTGATAAGGTAATTTGTAACGGGTAACAAGTAATAAAAGTAAATAAGGTGCAGCAAGATGGCCCAATCCTTTTTGTAGCAAAGGACAAGCCTAGACAAACTCTTATAAAAGGAAAGCGCTCCCGAGGACACATGGGAATTATGGTCAAGCTAGTTTTCATCACGCTCATATGATTCGCATTCGGTACTTTGATAATTTGATATGTGGGTGGACCGGTGCTTCGTTACTGCCCTTCCTTGGACAAGCATCCCACTTATGATTAACCCCCCTTGCAAGCATGCGCAACTATAAAAGAAGTGTTAAGGTAAACCTAACCATAGCATGAAACATATGGATCCAAATCAGCCCCTTACGAAGCAACGCATAAACTAGGGTTTAAGCTTCTGTCACTCTAGCAACCCATCATCTACTTATTACTTCCCAATGCCCTCCTCTAGGCCAAACAATGGTGAAGTGTCATGTAGTCGACGTTCACATGACACCACTAGAGGAAATACATCATACATCTCATCAAAATATCGAACGAATACAAAATTCACATGACTACTTAGAGCAAGACTTCTCCCATGTCCTCAGGAACAAACGTAACTACTCACAAATCATATTCATGTTCATAATCAGAGGGGTATTAATATGCATAAAGGATCTGAACATATAATCTTCCACCGAATAAACCAACTAGCATCAACTACAAAGAGTAATCAACACTACTAGAAACCCACAGGTACCAATCCGAGGCTTTGGGACAGAGATTGGATACAAGAGATGAACTAGGGTTTGACATGAGATGGTGCTGGTGAAGATGTAGATGGATATTTTCCCCCTCCAGATGAGAGGATCGATGGTGATGATGACGATGATAATTTCCCCCTCCCGGAGGGAAGTTTCCCCGGTAGAACAGCTCCGCCCGAGCCCTAGATTGGTTCCGCCAAGGTTCCGCCTCGTGGCAACGGAGTTTCGTCCCGTGAGCTAGCTTATGATTTTTTCCTCGATGAAAGACCTCATATAGCAGAAGATGGGAATCGGAGGGCTGCCAGGGGGCCCACGAGGGAGGGGGCGCGCGCCCCACCCTCGTGGATGGTGGGTGGCCCACCTCTAGTACTTCTTTCGCCCAATATTTTTTATATATTCTGAAACTTTCTCCTGTGAAGTTTCAGGACTTTTGGAGTTGTGCAGAATAGTTCTGTAATATTTTCTCCTTTTCCAGCTCAGAATTCTAGCTACTGGCATTCTCCCTCTTCATATAAACCTTGTAAAATAGGAGAGAATAGGCATAAGTATTGTCACATAATGTGTAATAACAGCCCATAATGCAATAAATATCGATATAAAAGCATGATGCAAAATGGACGTATCAACCTCCAACTCTCTCATATGGTCCTTGAGTTGCTTAAGGTCTCTAGGATCAAAATGTCCAAATAAAACCAATACAAAATGCAAGAATCATGAATGCATATGATGACCTAATGATTAACATCAAAATTGAAAATTAGGATGTTACAACGGCCATCCGTCCGTCCACCGCCCACATTAATGACAAGCAGTTGCTGATGAACCTACTCCGGCGCCAGCCATCCATCCGTCTACGGCAGCTCATTGCCATTCGCCCACTATATTAACTTCAGCCCCAGCTCCCAGCCATAGCCAAAGACCCACAGTCATTCTCCTCCAGTCCCTTCCTTTTGTCGGCACCACTTCAACCACGGCCTCCTGGTTTCTCCAAAGCTCTCTTGGACATGTTGTTACAGGAGCAGACGAAGGACATCGGTGGCTCCACTCCGGGCGCGCTCCAAAGCTCTCTTGGACGTGCTGTCGCAGGAAGAGATGAAGGACATCGCTGGCTCCCCCCCTCCGCCGGCCGCCCTCCACCACCACGACCATGAAGCCGACACGCGTGCACGGGCACAGCCGGGAGCGAGGAAGAGTAGTACATCACTCCTCCACTCAGTCGACGCCAAGCTTGGTGGGGTAAACATCGGTGGCCGATTAGCCGCTTGATAGCAACGTGGAGGCGCAAATCTTCAAAACCTTGTGCTCCAGAGGAGGAGGTTATCAAGGTGGAGCGGGACAAAGCCGAGGCAGATGACGAGGAGTCAAAGGCAATAGCCGGAGCGTGAGTTCTCGGGGTTCATGGCCGGACATGGTGGTCGGGCGCCGATGATCGTTTAGATTGGATTTACAGTTGGTTTTAGTATGGTTTGTGCGAAATATGTAATGAATTTCATCCAGTTTATAGGAAAAGTTTTTGAAATGTAATGAATTTCATATGGTTAATTTGAAATTTGCTTTGTTTGCATGAATTTCATCTGGTTAGTTCATATAGTTGTCGAAAGGTGATAACCCACAAGTATAGGGGATCGCAATAGTTTTCGAGGGTAGAGTATTCAACCCAAATTTATTGATTCGACACAAGGGGAGCCAAAGAATATTCTCAAGTATTAGCAGCCGAGTTCTCAATTCAACCACACCTAGAAACTTAATATCTATAGCAAGGTATTTAGTAGCAAAGTAAAATGATAGTAGTGGAACGGTGGCAAAAGTAATATTTTTGGTTTTATAGTGATTGTAACAGTAGCGACAGAAAAGTAAATAAGCGAACAACAATATATGAAAAGCTCATAGGCAATGGATCAGTGATGGATAATTATGTCGGATGTGATTCCTCATGCAATAGTTATAACCTAGGGTGACACAGAACTTGCTCCAGTTCATCAATGTAATGTAGGCATGTATTCCGAATATAGTCATACATGCTTATGGAAAAGAACTTGCATGACATCTTTTGTCCTACCCTCCTGTGGCAGCGGGTTCTTATTGGAAACTAAGGGATATTAAGGCCTCCTTTTAATAGAGTACCAGACCAAAGCATTAACACATAGTGAATACATGAACTCCTCAAACTACGGTCATCACCGGTAAGTATCCTGATTATTGTCACTTTGGGGTTAACAGATCATAACACATAATAGGTCACTATAAACTTGCAAGATAGGATCAAGAACTCACATATATTCATGAAAACATACTAGGTTCAGATCTGAAATCATGGCACTTGGGCCCTAGTGACAAGCATTAAGCATAGCAAAGTCATAGCAACATCAATCTTAGAACATAGTGGATACTAGGGATCAAACCCTAACAAAACTAACTCGATTACATGATAAATCTCATCCAACTCATCACCGTCCAGCAAGCCTATGATGGAATTACTCACGCACGGCGGTGAGCATCATGAAATTGGTGATGGAGGAAGGTTGATGATGACGATGGCGATGGATTCCCCTCTCTAGAGCCCCGAACGGACTCCAGATCAGCCCTCCCAGGAGAGTTTAGGGCTTGGCGGCAGCTCCGTATCGTAAAACACGATGAATCCTTCTCTCTGATTTTTTTCTCCCTAAACACGAATATATAGAGTTGGAGTTGAGGTCAGCGGAGCACCAGGGGGCCCACGAGGCAGGGGCGTGCCTAGGGGGTAGGCGCACCCCCACCCTCGTGGACAGGGTGTGGGCCCCCTATCCTTGATTCTTTCGCCAGTTATTTTACATATTCCAAACATAATCTCTGTTGATTTTCAGGTCATTCCAAGAACTTTTATTTCTGCACAAAAATAACACCATGGCAATTCTGCTGAAAACAGCGTCAGTCCGGGTTAGTTCCATTCAAATCATGCAATTTAGAGTCCAAATCAAGGGCAAAAGTGTTTGGAAAAGTAGATGCGATGGAGACGTATCAACTCCCCCAAGCTTAAACCTTTGCTTGTCCTCAAGCAATTCAGTTGATAAATTGGAAGTGATAAAGAAAAACTTTTACAAACTCTGTTTGCTCTTGTTGTTGTAAATATGTAAAGACATCATTCAAGTTTTCAGCAAAGATTATGAACTAACCATATTCACAATAACATTTAGGTCTCATGTTTACTCATATCAATGGCATAATCAACTAGCGAGCAATAATAATAAATCTCGGATGACAACACTTTCTCAAAACAATCACAATATGATATAACAAGATGGTATCTCGCTAGCCCTTTCTGAGACCGCAAAACATAAATGCAGAGCACCCCTGAAGATCAAGGGCTGACTGGAAATTGTAATTCATGGTAAAAGAGATCCAGTCAAGTCTTACTCAATGTAATAATAATACATGCAAATGATAGCGGTGCTCTCCAACTGGTGCTTTTTAATAAGAGGATGATGACTCAACATAAAAGTAAATAGATAGGCCCTTCGCAGAGGGAAGCAGGGATTTGTAGAGGTGCCAGAGCTTGATTTTGAAATAGAGATGAATAATATTTTGAGCGGTATACTTTCATTGTCAACATAACAACCAAGAGATCTCAATATCTTCCATGCTACACACATTATAGGTGGTTCCCAAGCAGAATGGTAAAGTTTATACTCCCCCACCACCAACAAGCATCAATCCATGGCTTGCCCGAAGCAACGAGTGCCTCCAACTAACAACAATCCTGGGGGAGTTTTGTTTGCAATTATTTTGATTTGATTTGAGCATGGGACTGGGCATCCCAGTGGCCAGCCATTTTCTCATGAATGAGGAGCGGAGTCCACTCCTCTTGAGAATAACCCGCCTAGCATGGAAGATACAGACAGCCTTAGTTGATACATGAGCTATTCAAGCATACAATTTATTTGAAGGTTTAGAGTTTGGCACACACAAATTTACTTGGAACGGCAGGTAGATATCGCATGTAGGAGGGTATGGTGGACTCATATGGAATAACTTTTGGGGTTTATGGAGTTGGATGCACAAGCAGTATTTCCGCTTAGTACAAGTGAAGGCTAGAAAGAGACTGGGAAACGACCAGCTAGAGAGCGACAACAGTCATGAACATGCATTAAAATTAATCAACACTGAATGCAAGCATGAGTAGGATATAATTCACCATGAACATAAATATCATGGAGGCTATGTTGATTTTGTTTCAACTACATGTGTGAACATGTGCCAAGTCAAGCCACTCGAATCGTTCAAAGGAGGATACCACCCTATCATACCACATCACAACCATTTTAATAGCATGTTGGCACGCAAGGTAAACCATTATAAACTCCTAGCAAATTAAGCATGGCATGAGCAACTATAATCTCTAATTGTCATTGCAAACATGTTTCATTCATAATAGGTTGAATCAGGAACGATGAACTAATCATATTTACAAAAACAAGAGAGGTCGAGTTCATAACAGCTTTTCTCATCTCAATCAGTTCATCATATATCGTCATTATTGCCTTTCACTTGCACGACCGAATAGTGTGGATAATAATAATAATAATGCACGTGCATTGGACTAAGCTAGAATCTACAAGCATTCAATACATGGGAGAAGACAAAGTAATATAGGCTCTTTGTCAGATCAACAATAATTCATATGAGAGCCACTCAATATTTTCATCATGGTCTTCTCCTCTCGACCCCCAAGGAAAAGAAAAGAAACAAAACTATTTACACGGGAAAGCTCCCAACGAGCAAAAGAAGAACAAGAAATCATTTTGGGTTTTATTTTTAATTACTACTACTACAGGCATGAAAAGTAAACTAACTAAAAGCTACAACTAATTTTTTTTGGTTTTTCTTAAGGTTTTTCAAACACAAAAGAAGAAATCTTAAAAAGAAAATAAACTAGCATAGATGATACAATGGAAAAGTATGAGCACCGACAACTGGCATGAGTGTGTGAACATAAATGTAATGTCGGTGAAAAATATGTACTCCCCCAAGCTTAGGCCTTTGGCCTAAGTTGGTCTATGCCCATGGATCAAAGTTGTAGCTGGGGTCGTACTGAGAGGCAGCGGCAATTGCCTCATGAGCTGCAGCTTGGAGGCAAGCCACCTCCGTCCTCCTCTCGTACTCGCTCGCCTCCTCCCTGGTTATAACATATCTCCCTTTTGTCTGAAAGTCAAAGAAAGCAGGAGCAGGGAGAGCAACATGGAAGGTGCATCGTCTGTCAAAGATTAGTCGGTACTGGAGGAACTAATTGTTCCTCTCAACAAACTGATGACGAACCATGACATTATAATCTAGATAAGCAGGAGGCAACTCAATATCATCCCCACGTATGGGTATACCAAGAAAATCAGCTAAACGAGTTGCATAAATTCCACTGAAGAAATCTCCATTAATACTATTGTTATGCAACCTACGTGCAACAATGGCCCCCAAGTTATATTGTCTATCTCCTAATACAGCACTCTTAAGAACACTAAGATCAGGAACACACATGTGACATGCCTCATCCTTACCGTTAATGCATCTACCTATGAAGAGAGAAAAATAATGTATGGCAGGAAAATGAATGCTCCATATGGTAGCTTGTGTGATTTCCCTAGATTCCCCCACAGTTATACTAGCAAGAAAGTCTTTACATTCAGATTTGCGAAGCACACTAGCACTACTCCACTGTGGGAGTTTACAAGCAGTATTAAAATCTTCTAAGTCCATAGTATAAGATTTGTCATAAAGATCAAATAGGACAGTGTGAGAATTGCGCAAGGATGTAAATTTAAACCTTCTCACAAATGAATCAGTTAAGTAGCGGTATTGTCGAAACTTATCTGCGTCGAAGCTCTCCAGATTAGCGTTACGCACATCTGCGTCAAATTCTTCCTTGATGCCTGCTCGAACCATGAAATCCTCCGACGGCCATTCACAAGGCCGCACTTGAGCCTCCCTTGGTAGTTCATTGTCCGGCTCGCATATTGCGGGCCTTGGGCCTTGCTTCCTCGAGGAACCACCTTGGTACATTTTCCTAAACATAATTCTTCCTCTGAAAAATTTCTGAAATTTGACTCAAAATTAAAGTGAACCAAACTCAACAAAATTGATAACAGCTACTCCTACAAGTGTCTAGAGGCTATATCATGCATTAAAACTACTTTTGACCACATAAATTTGACATGAAAGCTCAAGAACAGGGTCGCCTAAGCAGAAAAAATTTGCAATAAATAAAGCACTAGAACAAAAACTAATTGGACCATTGGAGGAGTCACATACCGAAGAACAATCACCCAAAGTAGTTTTGCGAATGGATCTTTGAGCAAGGAGATCGAAAATGGCAGCAAGATGAGCAAGAACTCGGGTTTGAGCTGGTGGGTGATTTTTTCTGAGCAAGACGAAGTGTGTGGGTGAAAGGATAAGTGGAGGGGACCCATGTGGGTTCCACGAGGCAAGGGGCGCGCCCTCCACTCTCGTGGGCACATGGTGGGTCCCCCTGGTGTGTTCTCGGTGCCAATAATTCTTAAATATTCTGGAAAAAAACATATTTCATTTTCAGGGCATTTGAAGAACTTTTATTTTCAGGGTATTTTTTATTGCAAGGATAATTCAAAAAACAGATAGAAAATACTATTTTTGTTTTATTTAATATAAATAACAGAAAGTAAAAGGAGGGTACAGAAGGTTGTCCTTTCTAACTTCATCCATCTCATGCTCATCAAAAGGAATCCACTAACAAGGTTGATCATGTCTTGTTAACAAACTCATTTCGAATAACATGAAACCGGGGAAATTTAGGTTACCCCAATGGGGATATGCACATCCCCAACAATAAGAACATCATATTTCTTCTTGATAGTAGGAAGAGGAAATACAAAACCTCCAATAGTAATTGTTGAATTTTTTCCAATAGAATTGATACTGTGGACTTGAGGTTGTTTCCTCGGAAAGTGTACAGTATGCTCATGTAACACCCTTGACACACCCGCCGGTGGTCGTTACTCCTGGCGGGATCTAGACTAGCCCTACACATCAATACTAGTCTTTTCTGCGCACTTTGTCCTCACTCGTGCGCACCCGGGAGCAACTTCCCGGTCGGTCACCCATCCTGAAACTACTCCAAGCTGAGCACGCTTAACTTTAGCATTCTATCCGAATGGGCTCCCGGAAAAGAAGGAATTCCTTATTGATATGAGTAGTCTATCATCCCTAATAAACCAGGCTATCACATACACCCCCACTTAGAGGAACCGACGTCCTCGTCGGGCCACAGGAACGTTCCCTCTTGGCACATACGTCTGTGCTTCCAGTCCGGCAGATGTGTCATGCCGTGTGCCACGACGGGTCACAAACGTCATGCACAACATGACCGCACACCTGTCTGCAAACATCCGTGTAACCGCGAGGGTCAGCTCTGATACCAACTTATAACGCCCCGGACACACCCGCCGGTGGTCGTTACTCCTGGCGGGATCTAGATTGGCCCTACATATCAATACTAGTCTTTTCTACGCACTTGGTCCTCACTCGTGTGCACCCGGGAGCAACTTCCCGGTCGGTCACCCATCCTGAAACTACTCCAAGCTGAGCATGCTTAACTTTAGCGTTCTATCCGAATGGGCTCCCGGAAAAGAAGGAATTCCTTATTGATATGAGTAGTCTATCATCCCTAATAAGCCAGGCTATCACAGCTCATTACCATTAACATGAAAAGTGACATTGCCTTTGTTGCAATCAATAACAGCCCCTGCAGTATTCAAAAAGGGTCTACCAAGGATAATCGACATACTATCGTCCTCGGGAATATCAAAAATAACAAAGTCCATTAAAATAGTAATGTTTGCAACCACAACAGGCACATCCTCACAAATACCGGCAGGTATAGCAGTTGATTTATCAGCCATTTGCAAAGATATTTCAGTAGGTGTCAACTTATTCAAATCAAGTCTACGATATAAAGACAGAGGTATAACACTAACACCGGCTCCAAGATCACATAAAGCAGTTTTAACATAGTTTCTTTTAATGGAGCATGGTATAATTTGTACTCTTGGATCTCCAAGTTTCTTTGGTATTCCACCCTTAAAAGTATAATTAGCAAGCATGGTGGAAATTTCAGCTTCCGGTATCTTTCTTTTATTAGTAACAATATCCTTCATGTACTTAGCATAAGGGTTCATTTTAACCATATCAGTCAAACGCATACGCAAAAAGATAGGTCTAATCATTTCAGCAAAGCGCTCGAAATCCTCATCATCCTTTTTCTTGGATGGTTTAGGAGGAAAGGCATGGGTTTCTGAACCCATGGTTCTCTTTCCTTACCGTGCTTCCTAGCAATGAAGTCTCTCTTATCATAACGTTGATCCTTTGATTGTGGGTTATCAAGATCAACAGTAGGTTTAATCTCTACATCATTGTCATTGCTAGGTTGAGCATCAACATGAACATCATCATTAACATTATCACTAGGTTCATGTTCATTACTAGATTGTGTTTCAGCATCAGAAATAGAAATACCATTGTGATTCTCAGGTGTGTCAACAACAGGTTCACTAGAAGCATGCAAAGTCCTGCCATTTTTCTTCTTCTTAGAAGAACTGGGTGCATCAATAGTAGTTCTCTGAGAATCTTGCTTAATTCACTTAGCGTGGCCCTCAGGATACAAAGGTTCTTGAGTCATTTTACCCCCTCTAGTCATAACTCTAACAACATTATCATTTTTCTTATTATTTAATTCATTGAGCAAATCATTCTGAGCCCTAAGTACTTGTTCTACTTGAGTGGTAACCATAGAAGCATGTTTACTAATAAGTTTAAGTTCACCTTTAACTCTAGACATATAATCAGTCAAGTGTACAAGCATATCAGCATTGCGTTTCAATTGTCTACCAACATAAGCATTGAAGTTTTCTTGTTTGACAATAAAATTATCAAACTCATCTAAGCATTGGCTAGCAGACTTATTACGAGGAATATCACCTTCATAAAATATATAGAGAGAATTTACCTTTACTACCTGTGTCGGGTTATCAAGACCATGTATTTCTTCAATAGGTGGTAAATTCTTAACATCTTCAGCTTTAATACCTTTTTCTTTCATAGAATTCTTTGCCTCTTGCATATCTTCAGGACTGAGAAATAGAATACCCCTTTTCTTCGGAGTTGGCTTAGGAGTTGGTTCAGGAAGTGTCCAATCATTTTCATTACTCAACATATTATTCAATAGCAATTCAGCTTGATCAACAGTTCTTTCCCTGAAAACACAACCAGCACAACTATCCAGGTAATCTCTGGAAGCATCGGTTTAGTCCATTATAAAAGATATCAAGTATTTCATTTTTCTTGAGAGGATGATCAGGCAAAGCATTAAGTAATTGGAGAAGCCTCCCCCAAGCTTGTGGGAGACTCTCTTCTTCAATTTGCACAAAATTATATATTTCCCTTAAGGCAACTTGTTTCTTATGAGCGAGGAAATATTTAGCAGAGAAGTAATAAATCATATCCTGGGGACTACGCACACAGCCAAGATCAAGAGAATTAAACCATGTTTTAGCATCACCCTTTAATGAGAATGGAAACAACTTAAGGATAAAGTAATAGCGAGTTTTCTCATCATGAGTAAACAGGGTGGCTATATCATTTAATTTAGGAAGATGTGCCACAATAGTTTCAGATTCATAGCCATAAAAAGGATCATATTCAACCAAAGTAATTAACTCAGGATGGACAGAGAAATCATAATCCTTATCAGTAATAAAGATAGGTGAAGTAGCAAAAGCAGGGTCATATTTCATTCTAGCATTCAAAGAATTTTCTTTAAGCTTAGCTAATAATTTCTTAAGATAAGATCTATCATTGCAAGAAAGAAAGCTCTAGCAGTTTCTTCATCCATAACATAACCCTCAGGCACAATAGGCAATTCATATATAGGGGGAGAATCTTCATCATCACTTCCATCAATATTATCAGTTTCAATAATTTCATTCTCTCTAACCCTAGACAGTTGTTCATCAAGAAATTCACCTAGTGGCACAATATTATTAAGCATAGAAGTAGTTTCATCATAAGTATCATGCAAAGCAGAGGTGACATCATCAATAACATGCGACATATCAGAATGAATAGCAGGTGTAGGTGTCGCAAGTTTACTCAAAATAGAAGGTGAATTAAGTGCAGAGCTAGATGACAGTTCCTTACCTCCCCTCGTAGTTGAGGGAAAAATCTTGGTTCTTTGATCTTTCAAGTTCTGCATAGTGACAAGCAGATATAAATCCTAAGTGACTCAAAGAATAGAGCTATGCTCCCCGGCAACGGCGCCAGAAAATAGTCTTGATAACCCACAAGTATAGGGGATCGCAACAGTTTTCGAGGGTAGAGTATTCAACCCAAATTTATTGATTCGACACAAGGGGAGCCAAAGAATATTCTCAAGTATTAGCAGCTGAGTTTTCAATTCAACCACACCTGGCAACTTAATATCTGCATCAAGGTATTTTAGTAGTGGTAACGGTGGCAAAAGTAATATTTTTGGTTTTATAGTGATTGTAACAGTAGCGACAGAAAAGTAAATAAGCGAAGAACAATATATGAAAAGCTCGTAGGCAATGGATCAGTGATGGATAATTATGTCGGATGTGATTCCTTGCGCAATAGTTATAACCTAGGGTGACACAGAACTAGCTCCAGTTCATATGTAGGCATGTATTCCGAATATAGTCATACGTGCTTGTGGAAAAGAACTTACATGACATCTTTTGTCCTACCCTCCCATGGCAGCGGGGTCCTATTGGAAACTAAGGATCATTAAGGCCTCCTTTTAATAGAGTAACGGACCAAAGCATTAACACAAGTGAATACATGAACTCCTCAAACTACGGTCATCACCGGTAATATCCCGATTATTGTCACTTCAGGGTTAACGGATCATAACACATAATAGGTGACTATAGACTTGCAAGATAGGATTAAGAACTCACACATATTCATGAAAACATGATACGTTCAGATCTGAAATCATGGCACTCGGGCCCTAGTGACAAGCATTAAGCATACCAAAGTCATAGCAACATCAAACTCAGAACATAGTGGATACTAGGGATCAAACCCTAACAAAACTAACTCGATTACATGATAAATCTCATCCAGCCCATCACCGTCCAGCAAGCCTGCGATGGAATTACTCACGCACAGTGGTGAGCATCATGAAATTGGTGATGGATGAAGGTTGATGATGGCGATGGCGACGGATTCCCCTCTCCGGAGCCCCAAACGGACTCCAGATCAGCCCTCGCGAGAGAGTTTAGGGCTTGGCGGCGGCTCTGTATCATAAAACGCAATGAATCCTTCTCTCTGATTTTTTTCTCCCCAAACACAAATATATAGAGTTGGAGTTGAGGTTTGAGGAGCACCAGGGGGCCACGAGGTAGGGGGCGCGCCCAGGGGGTAGGCGCACCCCCACCCTCGTGGACATGGTGTGGGCCCCCTGGCCTTGATTCTTTCGCCAGTATTTTTTATATATTACAAAAATAATCTTCGTTGATTTTCAGGTCGTTCCAAGAACTTTTATTTTTGCAAAAAAATAACACCATGGCAATTCTGCTGAAAACAGCGTCAGTCCGGGTTAGTTCCATTCAAATCATGCAAGTTAGAGTCCAAAATAAGGGCAAAAGTGTTGGAAAAGTAGATGCAATGGAGACGTATCAAAAGGTATGCGGGCAGCATTGTGTGGCATCCTCTGGCATCAATGTCCTCGGACAGATGCCGGATTTGTGGGTCGGCGCTGGAGATGCCCTAACTATCATGTTATAATCGCTAACAGTGCTCCATTATTTCGCAGGGAACAGTTATCCCTCGATCAAAATCAGATCCGTCGTGTTTCGCACTCCTCCCACATAAGAGTGGAGATGCTTGCTAATACGTCTCCAATGTATCTACTTTTCCTAACGCTTTTCCTCTTATTTTGGACTTTAATTTGCAAGATTTGAATGAAACTAATCCCGAACTGACGTTGTTTTCAGCAGAACTACCATGGTGTTGTTTTTGTGCAGAAATAAAAGTTCTCGGAATGAAAAGAAACTTTGCGGGGAATTCTTATATAATATATAAGAATTTCTGGAGCCAAGAACTACCGAAGGGGGGAACCTGGGTGGGCACAACCCACCAGGGCGCGCCCCCTCACCAGGCGCGCCCAGGTGGGTTGTCCCCACCTGGTGGCCCCGCAGACCCTGAAACCAACGCTATAAACCCTATTTTCAGAGAAAAATCACGGGAAAGAATTACCGCGATCCATGAGACGGAGCCGCCGCCAAGCCCTGTTCTTCCTTGGGAGGGCAGATCTGGAGTCCATTTGGGGCTCCGGAGAGGGGGGGTCTTCGTTCTTCGTTATCACCAACCCTGCTCCACTGCCAATTCCATGATGCTCCCCACCGGGAGTGAGTAATTCCTTCGTAGGCTCGCTGGTCGGTGAGGAGTTAGATGAGATTCATCATGTAATCGAGTTAGTTTTGTTAGGGCCTGATCCCTAGTATCCACTATGTTCTTAGATTGATGTTGCTATGACTTTGCTATGCTTAATGCTTGTCACTTTGGGCCCGGGTGCCATGATTTCAGATGTAAACCATTTATGAATTCATCATTATATCCATGTTTTAGATCCGATCTTGCAAGTTATAGTCACCTACTACGGTTATGATCGGGCAACCCAGAGTGACAACAACCGGGCCCACTCCCGGTGATGATCGTAGTTTGAGGAGTTCATGTATTCACTATGTGTTAATGCTTTGTTCCGGTTCTCTACTAAAAGGAGGCCTTAATATCCCTTAGTTTCCAATATGGACCCCGCTGCCACGGGAGGGTAGTACAAAAGATGTCATGCAAGTTATTTTGATAAAGCACGTATGACTATTTACGGAATACATGCCTACATTATATCGATGAACTGGAGATAGAGCCGTATCATCCTAGGTTATAACTATCTCATGATGAATATCATCCAACAAGTCACCGATCCAATGCCTACGAATTTATCCTATATTGTTTTTGATAAGTTACTACTTCTATCATCACTATTACACTTGCTACAAAACTATTGCTATCACTGTTACCGTTACTATTGATGTTGCTACTACTATCAAAATTATCATACTACTGTGCTACTGATCACTTTGCTGCAAATAATTAATCTCCAGGTGTGGTTGAATTGATAACTCAGCTGCTAATACCTTCAAATATTCTTTTGCTCCCCTTTTGTCGAATCTACAAATTTGGGTTGAATACTCTAACCTCGAAAACTGTTGCGATCCCCTATACTTGTGGGTTATCCAGACCTTTTTCTTGTGTCGTTGCCGGGGAGCATAGCTATATTTGTTGAGTCACTTGGGATTATTATCATATTATCACTATGAAGAGTCTGAAGGATGCTAAGACTAAGATATTTCCCTCAAAGACGAAGGGGAGGTAAGGAACTGCCATCCAGTTCTGGTTTAGATTCACCTTCTGTTATAAGTAAACTTGCAACACCACCACATGCTATTAATTCTGATATGTCGCAAGTAATTTATGATGCCACTTATGCTATGGATAATGCTTATGAGGATGCTAGTGCCTTGCTTAATGATGATGTGCCACTTGGTGAATTTCTTGATAAACAAATTGCTAGAGTTATACAACATGATGTTGTTAAATCTGATGATGATCTTGAAACTGAAACTCCTAAAACACCTGCTAGAACTAGCCTTCCTAGATATGAATTGCCTAAGGTACCAGAAGGTTATGCTATGAGTGAAGACAACTACAGATATTCTTGCTTCCAATGATAGAGATGATCTAGATAAATTAGTATGCAAGTATAAAGAAAAATCTTTGAATGCTAGAATGAAATGTGATCCTAAGTTTGCTACTTCACCTATCTTTATTGATGATAATGATTATGAATTCTTTGTCGACCCAGAGTTGATTACTTTGGTAATCTGATCCCTTCCATGGTTATGAAACTGAAACTATTGTGGCACATCTTACTAAGTTGAATGACATAACCACCCTTTTACTCATGATGAGAAAAATTGCTATTAATTTATTCTCAAATTATTTCATTTCTCATTAAAGGGTGATGCTAAATTTTGGTACAATACTCTTGCTCCTCGTTGTGTGCGTAGTCCCCAGCATATGATTTATTACTTCTCTGAAAAATATTTTCCTGCTCATAAGAAACAAGTTGCCTTATAGGAAATATTTAACTTTGTGCAAATTAAAGAGGAGAGTCTCCCACAAGCTTGGGGAAGACTTTGCCTATTACTTAATGCTTTGCATGATCATCCACTTAAGAAAAATGAAATACTTGATATCTTCTATAATGGACTATCTGATGCTTCTAGGGACTACCTAGATAGTTGTGTTGGTTGTGTTTTTAGGGAACGAACTATTGGACAAGCTGAGAAATTATTGAATAACATACTGAAAAATTATGATGATTGGACTACTCCTGAACAATCGCCTAAACCCACTCCGAAGAAGAGGGGTATATTATATCTCAATCCTCAAGATATGCAAGAGGCAAAGAAATCTATGAAGGAAAAGGGTATTAAAGTTGAGGATGTTAAAATTTTACCCCCTATTGAAGAAGTACATGGGCTTAATACACCACCACATCCTAAGGTGGTAGATGTAAATTCTCTAATGAAATACAATGATAATGACAATCCTCACAATATGCATCCTAGCCAATGCCTTTGTGAGTTTTAAAATTATATTAGAAAACAAGATCACTTCAATGCAAATGTTATGAAACAATAATACAACTCTGATATGATTGCTTACTTGAGTGACTTGTTATTTAGAATATCAAATGATGTTAGAGGTGTTGGAAAGCATGCTTCTATGGTTCAAACTCAGTTAGAACAAGTTGATAAATCTCAAAGAGGGTTGCTTGATGAAATGAATAATAATATGCATGACTTTGCTGTTAGAGTTGAAACTAGAGGAGGTAAAATGACTCAGGAACCACTTTATCCTGAAGGACACCCAAAAAGAATTGAACAATATTCACAAAGAGCTAACACTAGTGCACCTAGTCCTTCTAGCAAGAAAAAGAAAAATAAAAATGATAGGACTTTGCATGCTCCTAGTGAACCTGAAATAGAAAAACCTCCTGACATAGATAATGAAGTTTCTATCTCTGATGTTGAAACTCAGTCTGGTAATGAACATTCACCTAGTCATAATGAAAAAGACAATGATGGTGTTCATGAAGACTCTCAACCAAATAATAAAGAACCAGACAATGATGTTGAGATAGAACCACCTGTTGATCTTGATAACCCACAACCTAAGAATAAAAGATATGATAAAATAGACGTCATTTCTAGAAAACACGGTAAAGAAAGAGAACCATGGGTTCAAAAACCTATGCATGTTCCACCAAAGTCAACTAAAAAGAATGATGATGAAGAATTTGAACGCCTTGCTGAAATGTTGAGGCCAGTCTTTTTGCGTACTCGCTTGAATGATATCTTGAAAATGCCTCCTTATGCAAAGTATATGAAAGACATCATCACAAATAAGAGGAAAATACTGAAAGCTGAAATCTCGACTATGCTTGCTAATTATACTTTTAAAGATGGAGTACCTAAAAAACTTGGAAATCCGGGAATACCAACTATACCTTGCTCTATCAAAAAGAATTATGTGAAAACTGCTTTGTGTGATTTAGGAGCTGATGTTAGTGTTATGCCTTTCTCTTTATATAAAAGACTTGATCTGAATAAACTCACACCTACTGAAATATCTTTGCAAATGGCTGATAAATCAATTGCCATACCTATCGGTTTCTGTGAGGATGTGCCCGTTGTTGTTGCTAATGTTACTATTTTGACTGACTTTGTTATACTTGAGATGCCCAAGGATGACAACATGTCGATTATCCTTGGTAGACCCTTCTGGAATACTTCAAGGGCTGTTATTGATTGCAATAAAAGCATGGTCACTTTTCATATCAATGGTAATGAGCATACGGTGCATGTTCCGAAGAAACAATTCCAAGTGAATGGTATTAATGTTATTGAAAAATCTTCGATAATCACTATTGGAAGTTTTCAAATACCTGTACCCACTATCAAAAAGAAATATGAAATGCTTATTGTTGGGGAAATGCATATCCCCATTGAGGTAACTTAGTGATTTACGGACATTCTTCAGTTTCATGTTAATCAAAAGTTGTTGTTAATAAGACTTGATCAACCTTATTAATGGATCACTTTTGAACGGTATGAAGTTGATGAATTTAGTAAGCACTATTTTCTCTCCCTACTTTTTATTCTCTGTTTTTATTAGTTAAATAAAATAAAATGCCATGTTTTGTCTGTTTTCTGAATTTCCCGTGCAATAAAAACATGACCCAAAAATAGAAGTTCTCAGAAGGCCCTGAAAAATTAATACAATTTTTTCTCAATATTTAAGAATTTTTGGTGCAATAAACATCAGAGGGAGGTGCACCAAGTGGGCACAACCCACCTGGGCGCGCCCTGGTGGGTTGTGGTCCCCACGTGGGCCCTCTCACTTATCTCTTTACACCACATCATCACCCACCTCTAGAAAAAAATATCCATTGCTCTCTCTCTCCCGTGTTCTTGCTCTCAAACCCGCGGATTTCGATCTCTTTGCTCGAAGCTCCATTTCCGAAACTGTTTTGGGTGATTGTTGCTTGGTATGTGATTCCACCGTTTGTCCAATTAGTTTTTGTTTTAGTGGTTTATATTTTGAATAATTATCTACTCTTGGTGCTACTGTAGATGTGCTTACATGTTGAATTCTTAGTGTTCTAAGTAGTTTGAATGCTTGCTTTGGCCTCCGTGTATCCCTATGAGTAGTTGCTATCAATCTTATACAGTTTTGTTGACAAATTCTTGTCACGCAAAAATTTCCAAAAAATTGTACGCGGACATGATGAACTTATTTGGAAGGAGTTCCTCGAGGAGGCGATCCGCGGGGGCATCCTCTAGTGACAGCTCCGCTCGCCAGTCATATGTTGAACCAAGTGAGAGTTCCACTCGAGATGCCGCAACCAAAACATGCTTATGGCCTTGTGATGAGTATATGATACGTTTGGGCATTAAAGACGAATTTGAGCAATATGTTCACAATGTCGGTCTCCATCCCTACCTTTCAGATAAATGTGAACAACGCCACCTTCTCACTGAATCATTTGTCAAAGGATTTAAATTCTTTCCCCATGAGTCTAGGTGTCATTTATGCTTTATGATAACCCATTTACCATATCACTAGAGAATTTTGCTTACCACTGCAAACTCCCATATTGGGGATCGCTTGACGAACCGTCAAAGGCTGAGTACCAAACATTCTTGACTAGTCTTCGTTACGGTGAGAACAGAGGAGTGACACAAGGTAGAATAAAGAGCATTCATTTTCCTGCAATTTACTACTTTGCATTATTTAACAGGAAATGTATAGTAGGCAAGCAATACTGTAGTACACTCTATGCTCCATACTTGAGCCTCATCCACACCGCTCTCGCCGGTGAAAGGAATTATAACCTTGGAGCGATTGTTGCACGCAGACTTCAGCACAACGCTAACAGTGGATATTTCTATGGTGGAATATATGCTACGTGCTTAGCACGAGGGCTGGGTGTTGCACCCTTGCCCTTTGATCCTATCCTACCCATGTTGTATTTAGATTGTGCCACCCTAAAGGAACATATGATTCTCAAGGGAAAGGTTGACAACTTCACTTATAATCTGCTGTTTAACCAAACATCTATTGTGAAGACATATTTGCATGTGCCTGCTCTTTTTGATTATCACAGCAAAGGAAGATATTTTGTTCTTAAGAGCGAGGCCCGAGCTCACAACGCAGCAGTGGAGGCAGCACAGCAGGCCAAGGCATCCGTACTGAGAGCCTCCTTAGCTACCACGCCAACTACTATCCAGATTATTGATCGACTACCAAGTTAGGCCAAAAGCCTAAGCTTGGGGGAGTACGTGTTTCTCACTGATATTACATTCATGCCCACTTATTCATCTTATCGGTCTTCACAATTTTTCATTGTATCATCCTTGCTTAGATTTTATTTTCTTGCTTTCTTCTTGTGTGTTTGAAAAACTTTGGAAAAACCAAAAAAATAGTTGTAGCTAGTTTACTTTCTATGCATGTTTAGTTGTAGTATTAAAAAGAAAACCCAAAAAGATTTCCTTGTTCTTCTTTCGCTTGTTGGGACCTTTCCCGTGTAAATAGTTTTTCTCATTTTTGCTTTTCCCTTTTATTTGCTTGTTCAAGAAAACCAAAAAATCCAAAAAAAATTCAGTGTGTTTCTCTGAATTTCTTTTCTTTTATTCGAGTTGTACCAAGGAGAAGACCACGATGCAAATGTTGAGTGGCTCTCATATGAATAATTGTTGAAATAATAATGAGCCCATTTTACCTTGTCTTCCTGTTGAATAAAATGTTTTGTAGATTCAAGCTTAGTCCATGGCACTCTTGCACTATTATTATTATTTTCACATTGTTCGGTCATGAAAGTGAAAGGCAATAATGACGACATTCGATGAACTGACCGTGGCAGAGAGAAACTGGTATGAACTCGACTTATTCTCTTTGTGTAAATATGTTTAACCTAATATCCATGATTCAGCCCATTATGATTAAACATGTTTGCAATGACAATTAGAGATTATAGTTTCTCATGCCATGCATAAGTAGCTGGGAGTGGATAATGATTTATCTTGGATATCAACATTGCGTTAAAATGATTTTGATGTAGTATGATGATATGGTATCCTCCTCTGAATGTTTGAGTGGCTTGACTTGACACATGTTCATGCATGTAGTTGAATCAAAACCAACATAGCCTCTATGATATTTATGTTCATGCTGATCATATCCTACTCATGCTAGTGTACAATGTTACTTATGCATGATCATGATCGTTTTTGCTAGCCTTCGCCTATACTAAGTGGGAATTCTGCTTGTACATCAAAAACCTTGAACCCAAAGTTATTCCAGATGAGTCCACCATACCTACCTATATGCGGTATTACCCTACCATCATAAGTAAATTTGCATGTGCCACCTCTAAAAACTTCTAAAAAATTATCCGTTTTGTGTGCCTGGATCATTCATGGAACGACAGGAGGTGGTCGGTATCTTCCATGCTAAGCGGGTTATTCTCAGGTCGAGTGTTTATTCACTCGCCATTGCATGAGAAAAGGGAGGTATTAGGGAGGCCCAGTCCCAAACTGCAAAATACAAAAAGAGTTAATTGCTCGAATAATCAAACAAAAACTCCCAATGGAGTCAAAACCTTTACTTTTATTGCTTGGGAACCGCCACTAGCCTGTTTAGCATGGAAGATATTGATAACTGATAGTCATGAAGTAAATGAGAAGGGTGCATGTCTCAAAATATCATTTATCTCTGTTGTAAAATCTTGAGATCTGGCACCTCTGCAAATCACTTCTTCCCTCTGCGAAGGGACTTTCTATTTAGTTTTATGTTGTGTCATCACCTTCTAAAACAAGCGCTAGAAAATCAGAGAGCACAACTATCATGACTTATGCATTGTGTGTAGCTAATGTTGGGTGCATCATGACTGCATCTTTTCTACCATGAATTGCAATGTTTAGTCGCTGCTCAGACTTTGGAGGTACTCTGCATTTATGTTTTGTGGTCTCATAAAGGGCTAGCGAGATACCACTATTATCATATTATATCATGTTGTTTTGACAACGTGTTGCCGTCCGAGATGTCTTAATATTGCTCGCTAGCTGATTATGTCGTTGATATGAGTTAACATAATCTTTAAGAATTATTGTCGGCATGGTTAGTTATAATGTTGGCTGAAAACCAGGGTGCTGTTTAAGCTTATTTATGCAAACAAGAGCGAAAGAGTTCATAAAAGTTTTTCTTTTTCACTTTCAGTTTATCAACTGAATTGCTTGAGGACAAGCAAAGGTTTAAGCTTGGGGGAGTTGATACATCACCAATGTGTCTACTCTTCCTAATGCTTTTCCTCTTGTTTTGGACTCTAATTTGCATTATTTGAATGAAACTAATCCCAGACTGACATTGTTTCAGCAGAACTACTATGGTGTTGTTTTGTGCAGAAATAAAAGTTCTCGAAATGGAATGAAACTTTGCGGGGAATTTTTATATAATATATAAGAATTTCTAGAGCCAAGACATACCGAAGGGGGGCACCTGGGTGGGCACAACCAACCAGGGCGTGCCCCTGATACGTCTCCAACGTATCTACTTTTTCTCATGCTTTTCCTCCTGTTTTGGACTCTAATTTGCATGATTTGAATGAAACTAACCCCGGACTGACGTTGTTTTCAGCTGAACTACCATGGTGTTATTTTGTGCAGAAATAAAAGTTCTCGGAATGGAACAAAACTGTAACGCCCCGTGACCGATGTGCCAGGTGTCGTCCAGTTATTCGTTGTTGTTGCCTTGTCATTGCTTGCGTGTCATGCATTGCATATCATGTCATCATGTGCATTTCATTTGCATACATGATCGTCTCATGCATCCGAGCATTTTCCCCGTTGTCCGTTTTGCAATCCGGCGCTCCGTTCTCCTCCGGTGGTCATTTCTACCTTTCTTTCGTGTGTGGGGATTAAAAATTTCCGGATTGGAACGAGACTTGCCAAGCGGCCTTGGTTTACTACCGGTAGACTGCCTGTCAAGTTTCGTACCATTTGGACTTCGTTTGATGCTCCAACGGTTAACCAAGGGACCGAAAAGGCCTCGTGTGTGTTGCAGCCCAACACACTTCCAATTTGGCCCAAAACCCACCTAAACCTGTTCCATCATCTCGGCCGTTCGATCACGATCGCGTGGCCAAAAACCGGACCTCATTTGGACTCTCCTAGCTCCCTCTACCTATATATATGTGGCCATCCCTGAAATTTTCGCGGATGAACCCTAGTCTCCGTCCTCCTCCAACCGCTGGACGTGTCCGACTGGGCCGGACATGTCCGCCTCCGCCCCTCGTCCAACCAGATCGCGCCATGTCAGCGCCCGCGCCGCCCTACTTCGCCGCCGGCCCGTGAGGCCCGAATCGGACCCGCCCCGGGCCGCGCCGGGTCCGAGGAGGCCCATGCCTCCGCCGCCGTCCCCGCGTTGCCGGAGCTCCGCGCCGGCTTCGTCTCCGGCCGTCGCCGGCCAGCAGCTCGCCGGA
>NC_041392.1:304908222-304910757 GCF_002162155.2 Triticum dicoccoides | reverse complement strand
CCAGATCCGCCGACGTCCGCCCGAGCCGCTGCTCTGCCCGGAGCTTCTCACACCGGCGAGCCCGCACCACCGCGCGACGCCGCCCTGTTGCGCCGCCCCGCCGCCTGCCTCTCGCCTAGGGCGCCGCCCCTTGCCTCCGCGCACCCCCAGCGCCACCCCCACGCGCCGCCCCAACGCTGCACGCAGGCCCCGCCGCTTCTTCCTCGCCGCCGGCCACCTCCCTGCTCGCCGGAGTCCGCGAAGACTCGCCGGAGTCCAAGTCCGGCCAGATCTGGGTCGGGTTGGATCAGATCCACCCATCCCTCCAACCAAACGACCATCTCGAACCGGATCCACCTCGTCCCGCTTCTCCTCATCCCGGGTTGACTTTTGCGAGGTTAAAATTTCTACTAAGTCCCCGAAATTCCCAGATTCATATGCTCATGTTCATCGCATCGTAACTCCTCATCCGTAGCTCCGTTTTGGGCATATAGCATATCAAAATGTTCGCCTCAGAGAGTATATCATTTATCTTATTGCATCATTTTCTTTTGAGTTCATCTTGATGTCCAAAATGTTGTTAGAAGAGTGCTACTTGAGATAATTGTCAGATCTGCTGCTCCATTTAGATATTTGTCATTTTAGCCATGATTATTGTGTGCATGATATGCCCATGAGCTCTACATATGTTTTGTTAAGGGTTTTGCCATCTTTCCAGAGGTGCAACCCATGTATTTTTGTGATGTCTGTGGTGACTAGCACGAGCTTGCAAAGTGAGGCACTTGGTAATGCTGATTTCAGGGACTTAGCATTTCCACTAAGTCCTTGAGTTGTTTATCTCATATGTCCATATGTTCATGTTGTTTCCTAGTAATCCGTGCCTCTTTTGAGGATGATCAGTAAGGATGTTTTGTTAATCTTGTAGCGCTCTATCCATCCATGTCTTTGTTTGAAATTATGGAGCACCCTAGCTTGAGTCAATCGAGCTCTACTTTTGCTATTTCGTGAATCTGGGCAGATTGTCTACTTGTTAGCGATTTTGCCGAGGATGTTGTAGTTGATCCGTGCATGCCATGTTATTGTTCTTGCCATGTCTATCTTGTATAATGTGTATTCTTGATGTGTGTATTCTTAGATTATTATGACTTGCTCTGTAGTGAGTGCATCGAGCTCGTAAACATGCCTACTTGATATCTGTTTCAGCATGCTCCAGTTTTCACTAAGTCTGTGATCTGATTATGTTTTTGCTATGTTCACATGCTTGCAATTGTATTTTCTGATCCCTTTTGGCTCAAGGTCACTAAGGGACTTTTGTTAAGCTCTTTGAGTAGCTCAATGTGATGCTTTACTTTGCCATGTTCAGGTCCTGTAGCATATAGTTTTCATGCTCCAAAGTGGGCTACCTGATCTGAAATTCCAGACAAGTGTTAATTTCACTAAGTCTGAAATCTGTTTACCAAATGCATTTTTGCCATGCTTGTTTGAACCTGTTAATGGATGATTTGGCCGTAGCTCAGTGATAGACTTTTGTTAAGCTTCTTGAATGCATCCCTACCATGTATTTTGATGCCATGTTTGGGTGATGTAGCATGTTCATCTTGTTGCATTTAGATGGCTACTTGCTGTAAATCGCAGAACGTGGTCATATTTGCATTGCTTGCCATTTCCAAACCGTAGCTCCGATTCCGGCGTTCTTTATATCGTTTTCAAGCAATTTTATATCATATTTCCAGTGGCACACTTGGTTTTCCAAGTTGAGGCCAGGTTCATGCATTCCTTGTCCAATCATGCATATGCATTGCATACCGCATCCCGCATATCATACCATGTTCATGTGTTGGTTGTTTACTATGTTGTGTGCTTCTTTCCGGTGTTTGCTTCTTCGGGTTGGTTCCAGTAACGTCGCGTTTGTGAGGACCCATTCGTCTACGTCCGTTTGTCTTCTTCATGGACTCGTTCTTGTTCTTTGCGGGATTTCAGGCAAGATGATCATACCCTCGAAATCACTTCTATCTTTGCTTGCTTAGTTGCTCGCTCTTTTGCTATGCCTATGTTGCGATACCTACCACTTGCTTTTCATGCCTCCCATATTGTTGAACCAAGCCTCTAACCCACCTTGTCCTAGCAAACCGTTGTTTGGCTATGTTACCGCTTTGCTCAGCCCCTCTTATAGCGTTGTTAGTTGCAGGTGAAGATCGAAGTTTGTTCCTTGTTGGAACATGGAGATGTTGTTCCTTGTTGGAACATGTTTACTTGTTGGGATATCACTATATATCTTATTTAATTAATGCATCTATATACTTGGTAAAGGGTGGAAGGCTCGGCCTTATGCCTGGTGTTTTGTTCCACTCTTGCCGCCCTAGTTTCTGTCATATCGGTGTTATGTTCCTGGATTTTTGCGTTCCTTACGCGGTTGGGTAATAATGGGAACCCCTTGACAGTTCGCCTTGAGTAAAACTCTTCCAGCAATGCCCAACATTGGTCTTACCATTTGCCACCTAGCCTTTTCTTTTCCCTTGGGGGTCGTGCGCCCAAGGGTCATCATTATTTTACCCC
>NC_041392.1:304892690-304907913 GCF_002162155.2 Triticum dicoccoides | reverse complement strand
TCCTCTGAGTGTTGGTCCAACCGAGCGATGTCCGGGGCTACCAGGGGCAACTCTGGGCTGGCCTACCCGACGTCTGGCTCATCTGAGTGTGCCCTGAGAAAGAGATATGTGCAGCTCCTATCGGGATTTGTCGGCACATTCGGGCGGTGTTGCTGGTTTAGTTTTAACCTGTCAAAATGTCTTGTAGAACCGGGATACCGAGTCTGATCGGAATGTCTCGGGAGGAGGTCTATTCCTTCGTTGACCGTGAGAGCTTGTGATGGGCTAAGTTGGGACACCCCTGCAGGGATTTGAACTTTCGAAAGTTGTGCCCGCGGTTATGGGCAGATGGGAATTTGTTAATGTCCGGTTGTAGATAACTTGAACCTTAACTTAATTAAAATGAGTCAACTGCGTGTGTAACCGTGATGGTCTCTTTCCGGCGGAGTCCGGGAAGCGAACACGGTGTTGGAGTTATGTTTGACGTAGGTTGTTTAGGATCACTTCTTGATCATACTTTTATCGACCGTGCTTTGCCTTCTCTTCTCGCTCTCATTTGCGTACGTTAACCACCATATATGCTAGTTGCTTGCTGCAGCTCCACCTCATACCTTTTACCTTACCCATAAGCTTAAATAGTCTTGATAGCGAGGGTGCGAGATTGCTGAGTCCCTGTGGCTCACAGATACTTCCAAAACCAGCTTGCAGGTGCCGTTGAACCGTGCAGGTGACGCAACCAAGCTCAGGAGGAGCTCGATGAAGATCTCGTCCTTTGTGTTGTCCCGTTTCTAGTTGATCAGTAGTGGAGCCCAGTTGGGGTCGATCGGGGACCTTGTCGCATTTGGGGTTCTTCTTTTATTTTGGTTCCGTAGTCGGACCTTGACTGTATTTGGATGTTGTAATTTTTTATTCATATAATTGTGTGAAGTGGCAATTGTAAGCCAACTATGTATCGTTTCCCTTATGTATTACATGGGTTGTGTGAAGATTACCTCACTTGCGACACTGCTTTCAATGCGGTTATGCCTCTAAGTCGTGCCTCGACACGTGGGATATATAGCCGCATCGAGGGCGTTACAGAAACTTTTTGAGGATTTTTTATACCAATAATAAGAATTTCTGGAGCCAAGACCCACCGAAGAGGGGCCCCTGGGTGGGCACAACCCACCAGGGCGCGCCCCAGTCTCCTGTGCACCCAGGTGGGTTGTACCCACCTCGTGGCCCTGCTGATGACCCCCTGATACTATAAATTCACATTATTCTAGAAAAATTCAGGGAGAAAGAATTATCATGATCCACGAGACAGAGCCGCCGCCAGACCCTGTTCTTCCTCGGGAGGGTAGATCTGGAGTCTGTTTGGGGCTCCGGAGAGGGGGATCTTCGTTCTTCGTCATCACCAACCCTTCTCCATCGCCAATTCCATGATGCTCCCCATCGGGAGTGATTAATTCCTTCGTAGGCTCACTGGTCGGTGAGGAGTTAGATGAGATTCATCATGTAATCGAGTTAGTTTTGTTAGGGCCTGATCCCTAGTGTCCACTATGTTCTTAGATTGATGTTGCTATGACTTTGCTATGCTTAATGCTTGTCACTTTGGGCCCGGGTGCCATGATTTCAGATGTAAACCATTTATGAATTCATCATTATATCCATGTTTTAGATCCGATCTTGCAAGTTATAGTCACCTACTACGGTTATGATCGGGCAACCCAGAGTGACAACAACCGGGCCCACTCCCGGTGATGATCGTAGTTTGAGGAGTTCATGTATTCACTATGTGTTAATGCTTTGTTCCCGTTCTCTATTAAAAGGAGGCCTTAATATCCCTTAGTTTCCAGTATGGACCCCGCTGCCATGGGAGGGTAGGACAAAAGATGTCATACAAGTTCTTTTAATAAAGCATGTATGACTATTTACGGAATACATGCCTACATTATATCGATGAACTGGAGCTAGTGCCGTATCGCCCTAGGTTATAACAGTCACATGATGAATATCATCCAACAAGTCACCGATCCAATGCCTACGAATTTATCCTTATTGTTTCTGCTAAGTTACTACTGCTATCATCACTATTGCACTTGCTACAAACTACTGCTATCACTGTTACTGTTACCGTTGCTACTGTCACTACTATCAAAACTATCAAACCACTTTGCTACTGATCATATTACTGCAGATAATTAATCTCCAGGTGTGGTTGAATTGATAACTCGGCTGCTAATACCTTCAAATATTCTTTGGCTCCCCTTGTGTTGAATCTATAAATTTGGGTTGAATACTCTACTCTGGAAAACTGTTATGATCCCCTATACTTGTGGGTTATCAAGACCTTTTTCTGGCATCGTTGCCGGGGAGCATAGCTATATTTGTTGAGTCACTTGGGATTATTATCATATTATCACTATGAAGAATCTGAAGGATCCAAAGACTAAGATTTATACCTCTAAGATGAGGGGAGGTAAGGAACTGCCATCCAGTTGTTCTTTAGATTCACCTTCCGTTATGAGTAAACTTGCAACACCACCACATGCTATCAATTCTGATATGTCGCAAGTTATTGATGATGCTACTTCTACTATGAATGATGCTTATGGTGATGCTAGTACCTTGTTTGATAATGATGATGTGCCACTAGGTGAATTTCTTGATAAACAAATTGCTAGAGCTATACAACATGATGTTGTCGAATCTAATGATGAGCTTGAAACTGAATCTCCTGAAACACCTACTAGAACTAGCCTTCCTAGAAATGAATTGCCTAAGATACCGGAAGGTTATGTTATGAGTGAAGAAGCAACTAGAGATATTCTTGCTTATAATGATAGAGATGATCTAGATAAATTACTACGCAAGTATAAAGAAAATCCTCTAAATTCTAGAATGAAATGTGATCCTAAGTTTGCTACTTCACCTATCTGTATTGATGATAAGGATTATGAATTCTTTGTCGACCCAGAGTTAATTACTTTGGTTGAATCTGATCCTTTCCATGGTTATGAAACTGAAACTGTCGTGGCACATCTTACTAATGTGAATGATATAGCCACCCTTTTTACTCATGATGAGAAAAATCATTATTACTTTATTCTAAAATTATTTCCTTTCTCATTAAAGGGTGATGCTAAAGCTTGGTACAATACTCTTGCTCCAGGTTGTGTGTGTAGTCCCTAGGATATGACTTATTACTTCTCTGAAAAATATTTTCCTGCGCATATAAAACAAGCTGCCTTATAGGAAATATTTAACTTTGTGCAAACTAAAGAAGAGAGTCTCCCACAAGCTTGGGGGAGGCTTTGCCAGTTACTTAATGCTTTGCCTGATCATCCTCTTAAGAAAAATGAAATACTTGATATCTTCTATAATGGACTAACCGATGCTTCTAGGGACTTCCTAGATAGTTGTGCTGGTTGTGTTTTCAGGGAACGAACTATTGCTCAAGCTGAAGAATTATTGAATAACATATTGAAAAATTATGATGATTGGACTATTCCTGAGCCTCCGCCTGAACCCACTCCGAAGAAGAGGGGTATATTATATCTCAGTCCCGAGGATATGCAAGAGGCAAAGAAATCTATGAATGAAAAAGGTATTCAAGCTGAGGATGTTAAAAATTTACCTCCTATTGAAGAAATACATGGGCTTAATACACCACCAATGCCTAAGGTGGTAGAGGTAAATTCTCTTATGAAGTTTAGTGATAATGACAATCCTCACAATATGCATCCTAGTCAATGCCTTCATGAGTTTGGAAACTACATTAGAAAACAAGATCACTTCAATGCAAATGTTATGAAATAATAATATAATTCTGATATGATTGCTCACTTGAGTGACTTGTTATTTCGAATATCAAATGATGTTAGAGGTGTTGGAAAATATGCTTATATGGTTCAAACTCAACTAGAACAAGTTGCTAAATCTCAAAGAGAATTGCTTGTTGAAATGAATCATAATATGCATGACTTTGTTGTTAGAGTTGCAACTAGAGGAGGTAAAATGACTCAGGAACCACTTTATCCTGAGGGACACCCTAAAAGAATTGCACAAAATTGACAAAGATCTAACACTAGTGCACCTAGTCCTTCTAGAAAGAAAAAGAAAAAGGAAATGATAGGACTTCACATGCTTCTAGTGAACCTGAAATAGAGAGACCTCCCGATAATAAAAATGAAACTTCTATCTCAGATGCTGAAACAAAATTTGGTAATGAACACTCACCTAATGAAAAAGATAATGATGAGGTTCATGAGGACTCTTAACCAACCAATGATAAAGAACCAGATAATGATGTTGAGATAGAACCACCTATTGATCTTGATAACCCACAACCTAAGAATAAAAGATATGATAAAAGAGACTTTGTGGCTAGGAAACATGGTAAAGAAAGAGAACCATGGGTTCAAAAACCTATGCCTTTTCCACCCAAGTCAACTAAAAAGAATGATGACGAACAATTTGAATGCTTTGCTGAAATGTTGAGGCCAATCTTTTTGCGTACTCGCTTAAAATGCCTCCTTATGCAAACTATATGAAAGACATCATCACAAATAAGAGAAAAATACCGGAAGCTGAAGTCTCCACTATGCTTGCTAATTATACTTTTAAAGATGGAGTACCTAAAAAACTTGGAGATCCGGGAATACCAACTATACCTTGCTCTATCAAAAAGAATTATGTGAAAACTGCTTTGTGTGATTTAGGAGCTGGTGTTAGTGTTATGCCTTTGTCTTTATATAAAAGACTTGATCTAACTAAAGTCACACCGACTGAAATATCTTTGCAAATGGGTGATAAATCAATTGCCATACCTATCGGTGTTTGTGAGGATGTGCCTGTTGTTGTTGCTAATGTTACTATTTTGACTGACTTTGTTATACTTGAGATGCCCAAAGACGACAACATGTCAATTATCCTTGGTAGACCCTTCTTGAATATTGCAGGGGCTGTTATTGATTGCAATAAAAGCAAGGTCACTTTTCATATCAATGGTAATGAGCATATGGTGCATGTTCCGCAGAAACAATTCCAAGTGAATGGTATTAATGTTATTGAAAAATCTCCGATAATCACTATTGGAAGTTTTCAAATACCTCTACCAAGTGTGAAAAATAAATATGAAATGCTTATTGTTGGGGCAATGCATATCCCCATTGAGGTAACTTAGTGATTTACGGAAGTTCTTCAGTTTCATGCTAATCGAAAGTGGTTGTTAATAAGACTTGATCAACCTTATTAATGGATCATTTTTGAACGGTATGAAGTTGATGAATTTAGTAAGCACTATTTTCTGTCCCTACTCTTTATTATATGTTTTTATTAGTTAAATAAAATAAAATGCCATGTTTTGTTTGTTTTGTGAATTTCCCGTGCAATAAAAAATGACCCAAAAATAAAAGTTCACAAAATGCCCTGAAAATTTTATATGATTTTTTTCCTGAATGTTTAATAATTTTTGGTGCAAAAATAACCAGAGGTGGGTGCCCCAGGTGGGCACAACCCACCTGGGTGCGCCAGCACCTCCTGGCACACCCTGGGGGGTTGTGGTCCCCACGTGGGCCCCTCACTTATTCTTTATCCCACATTGTCACCTACCTCCAGAAAAAAATCACTCTTGCTCTCTCTCCCATGGTCTTGCTCATTTTGCTGCCATTTTCGATCTCTTTGCTCAAAGCTCCATTTCTGAAACTGTTTCGGGAGATTGTTGCTTGGTATGTGACTCCACCATTTGTCCAACTAGTTTTTGTTTTTGTGGTTTATACTTTGAATAATTATCTACTCTTGGTGCTGCTATAGATGTGCTTGCATGTTCAATTCTTAGTGCTTTAAGTAGTTTGAATGCTTGTTGTGGCCTCTATGTATCCCTATGAGTAGTTGCTATTGGTTTTGTGAAGTTTTGTTTGAAAAATTTTGTGAACTAAAAATTCAGAATTTTGTTCATAAGAAAAATTGTACGCGGACATGATGAACCTATTTGGAAGGAGTTCTTCGAGGAGATGATCCTCGGGGGCATCCTCTAGTGACAGTTCTGCCTGCCGATCTTATGTTGAACCAAGTGAAAGTTCCACGCGAGATGCCGCCACCAAAACATGCTTATGGCCTTGCGATGAATATATGGTGCATATGGGCATCAAGGAGGAATTTGAGCAATATGTTCACAATGCCGGTCTCGGTCCCTACCTCTCAGATAAGTGTGAACAACACCATCTTCTCACCGAATCATGTCAAAGGATTTAAATATTTTCCATGTGAGTCTAGGGTGTCGTTTATGCTTTATGATGAACCATTTACTATTCCACTAGAAAATTTTGGTTACCATTGCAAACTTCCATTTTGGGGTTCGCTTGATGAGACAGCAAAGGCTGAGTATGAGACCTTCTTGACTAGCCTTCGTTACGGTGAAAATAGAGGAGTGAGACAAGGAAGAATAAAAAGTGTTCACTTTCTCGCAATCCAGTATTTTGCATTATTTAATGAGAAATGCATAGTAGGCAAGCAAGACTATAGCATACTTTGTTCGCCAGACTTCAGCCTCATTCACACTGCTCTCACTGGTGAAAGGAATTATAACCTTGGAGCGATTGTTGCATGTAGACTTCAGCATAATGCCAAAAGTGGCTGGTTCTATGGTGGAATTTATGTCACACATTTAGCACGAGGACTGGGTGTTTCACCTTTGTCCTTTGACCCTATCCTACCCACTCGATATTTAGATTTTGATGCATTAAAGGAGCATAAGATTCTGAAGGGAAGGGTTGATAACTTCACTTATAATTTGTTGTTTAACCAATCACATGTTCTGGGCACGTATTTGCCTGCGTCTGCTCTCTTTGATTATCACAGCAAGGAAAGATATGTTGTTCTTGAGAGCGAGACCCGAGCTCACAACATAGCAGTGTTGGCAGCGCGACATGCTGAAGCCTCCGCACCGAGAGCCTCTGTGAGCTATGATGCTGACTACTACCCTCCAGGCTACTGATTCACTACCAAATTAGGCCAAAAGCCTAAGCTTGGGGGAGTGCATGTTCTCATCGACATTATATTCATGTTCACATATCATTCCATTTGTCTGTGTTCTCACTTTTTCATTGTATCATCCATGCTTAGATTTATTTTTTGCTTTCTTCTTGTGTGTTTGAAAAACTTTAGAAAAACCAAAAAAAATAGTTGTAGTAATTTACTTTCTATGCATGCTTAGTAGTAGTACTAAAATGAAAGTCCAAAAAAGATTTCCTTGTTCTTATTTTGCTTCTTGGGAGCTTTCCGGTGTAAATTGTTTTTCTTGTTTTTTGCTTTTCCCTTCTATCTGCTTGCTAAATAAAACCAAAAACACCAAAAATATTTCAGTGTGTTTCTCTGAATTTCTTTTCTTTTATTCGAGTTGTACCGAGGGGAAGACCACGATGAAAATGTCGAGTGGCTCTCATATGAATAAGTGTTGAACTAATAAGAGCCCATTTTACCTTGTCTTCTCTTGTTGAATAAAATGTTTTGCAGATTCCAGATTAGCCCATGGCACTCTTGCACTGTTATTATTTTCATATCATTCAGTCGTGCAAGTGAAAGGCAATAATGACGATATTCGATGAGCTGGCCGTGGCAAGGAGAAACTGGTATGAACTCGACTTGTTCTGTTAGTGTAAATATGTTTAACCTAGTATCCAGGCTTCATCCCATTATGATTAAACATGTTTGCAATGACAATTAAAGATTATAGTTTCTCAAGCCATGCAGAAGTAGCCGTGAGTTAATAATGATTTATCTTCGATATCAACATAGCGTTAAAATGATTGTGATGTAGTATGATGATATGGTATCCTGCTCTGAATGTTTGAGTGGCTTGACTTGGTACATGTGCATGCTTGTAGTTGAATAAAAACCAACATAGCCTCTATAATATTTATGTTCATGGTGTTCATATCCTACTCATGCTAGTGTCCAATGTTACTTACGCATGATGCCTGGTTATGATCGTTGTTGCTCTCTAGCTGGCCGCTTCCCAATCTTAAATTGCTAGCCTTCGCCTGTACTAAGTGGGAATTCTGCTTGTACATCAAAAACCTTGAACCCAAAGTTATTCCAGATGAGTCCACCATACCTACCTATATATGGTATTACCCTGCCGTCCTAAGTAAATTTGCATGTCCCACCTCTAAAAACTTCTAAAAATTATCTATTTTGTGTGCCTGGATCGTTCATGGAATGACAGGAGGTGGTCGATATCTTCCGTGCTAAGCATGTTATCCTCAGGTCGAGTGTTTATTCACTCGCCATCACATGAGGAAATGGGCGGTGATAGGGATTCCCAGTCCTAAACTCAAAATGCAAATAATTAAACAAAACTCCCCCGGGACTGATGTTGGTATGGACGGCACCAATTGTTTCGGACAAGCCGTGGAGTGTGATTGATGGTAGAGGGGGAGTAAACCTTTACTTTTATCGCTTGGGAACCGCCACTAGCGTGCTTATCATGGAAGATGTTGATAACTGATGGTCCTAAAGTGAATGAGAAGGATGCATGTCTCAAATTTTCATTTAACTCTGTTTTGAAAACTGAGCTCTGGCACCTCTGCAAATCAGTGCTTCCCTCTGTGAAGGGACTATCTATTTAATTTTATGTTGTATCATCACCTTGTATAAAGAAGCGCCAGAAACTGAGTAGAGCACAGCGGTCTTGATTTATGCATTGTGTATAGCTAATGTTGGGTGCATCATGACTGGATCTTTTCTACCATGAATTACAATGCTTAGTCGCTGCTTGAACTTCGGAGGTGCTCTGCATTTATGTTTTGCGATTTTAGAAAGGGCTAGCGAGATACCATTATTGTCATATTATATCATGGTTGTTTTGACAACGTGTTGCTGTTTGAGATATCTTATTATTGCTCGATAGCTGATTATGTCATGGATATGAATCATTATAACCTTTAAGAGTTATTGTTGACATGGTTTGCTATAATGTTGGCTGAAAACCTGGGAGTTGTTTAAGCTTATTTATGCAAACAAGAGCAAAAGAGTTTGCAAAAGTTTTTCTTTCTCACTTTCAGTTTATCAACTGAATTGCTTGAGGACAAGCAAAGGTTTAAGCTTGGGGGAGTTGATACTTTTTCTCATGCTTTTCCTCTTATTTTGGACTCTAATTTGCATGATTTGAATGAAACTAACCCCGGACTGACGCTGTTTTCAGGAAAACTACCATGGTATTGTTTTTGTGTAGAAATAAAAGTTCTCAGAATGGAACGAAACTTTTTGAGGATTTTCTATACCAATAATAAGAATTTCTGGAGCTAAGACCCACCAGAGAGGGGCCCCTGGGTGGGCACAACCCAGTAGGGTGCCCCCCCCCTCTCCTGGCGCACCCAGGTAGGTTGTACCCACCTAGTGGCCCCGCTGATGACCCCCTGATACTACAAATTCACATTACCCAGAAAAAAATCAGGGAGAAAGAATTATCACGATCCACGAGGCGGAGCCACCGCCAGGCCCTGTTCTCCCTCGGGAGGGCAGATCTGGAGTCTGTTTGGGGCTCCAGAGAGGGGGGATCTTCGTTCTTCGTCATCACCAACCCTTCTCCATCACCAATTCCATGATGCTCCCCACCGGGAGTGAGTAATTCCTTCGTAGGCTCGCTGGTTGGTGATGAGTTGGATGAGATTCATCATGTAATCGAGTTAGTTTTGTTAGGGCCTGATCCCTAGTATCCACTATGTTCTTATATTGATGTTGCTATGACTTTGCTATGCTCAATGCTTGTCACTTTGGGCCCAGGTACCATGATTTCAGATCTGGACCGTTTATGAATTCATCATTATATCCATGTTTTAGATCCGATCTTGCAAGTTATAGTATACTACGGTTATGATCCAGCAACCCCGGAGTGACAACAACCGGGCCCACTCCCGGTGATGACCGTAGTTTGAGGAGTTCATGTATTCACTATGTGTTAATTTTTTGTTTCGGTTCTCTATTAAAAGGAGGCCTTAATATCCCTTAGTTTCCATTATGGACCCCGCTGCCACGGGAGGGTAGGACAAAAGATGTCATGCGAGTTCTTTTAATAAAGCATGTATAACTATTTTACGGAATACATGCCTACATTATATCGATGAACTAGAGCTAGTGTCGTATCGCCCTAGGTTATAACAGTCACATGATGAATATCATCCAACAAGTCACCGATCCAATGCCTACGAATTTATACTTATTGTTTCTGCTAAGTTACTACTACTATCATCAGTGTTGCACTTGCTACAAACTACTGCTATCACTGTTACTGTTACCGTTGCTACTGTCACTAATATCAAAACTATCAAACTACTTTGCTACTGATCATATTGCTGCAGATAATTAATCTCGAGGTGTGGTTGAATTGACAACTCAGCTGCTAGTACCTTCAAATATTCTTTGGCTCCCATTGTGTCGAATCTATAAATTTGGGTTGAATACTCTACCCTCAAAAATTGTTGCGATCCCCTATACTTGTGGGTTATTAGCCCCCCTCACTAGGCGCGCCCAGGTGGGTTGTCCCCACCTGGTGGCCCCGCAGACCCTGAAACCAATGTTATAAAATCCTATTTTCAGAGCAAAAATCAGGGAGAAAGAATTATCACGATCCACGAGATGGAGCCGCCGCCAAGCACTGTTCTTCCTCAGGAGGGCGGATCTGGAGTCCGTTTGGGGCTCTAGAGAGGGGGATCTTCATTCTTCGTCATCACCAACCCTTCTCCATCGCCAATTCCATGATGCTCCCCATCGGGAGTGAGTAATTCCTTCATAGTCTCGCTAGTCGGTCAGGAGTTGGATGAGATTCATCATGTAATCGAGTTAGTTTTGTTAGGGCTTGATCCCTAGTTTCCACTATGTTCTTAGATTGATGTTTCTATGACTTTGCCATGCTTAATGCTTGTCACTTTGGGCCCGGGTGCCATGATTTCAGATCTGAACTGTTTATGTTATCACCATTATATTCATGTTCTAGATCCGATCTTGCAAGTTATAGTCACCTACTACGTGTTATGATCCGGTAACCCCGGAGTGCCAATAACCGGGACTTCTTCCGGTGATTACCGTAGTTTGAGGAGTTCATGTATTCACTATGTGTTAATGCTTTGTTCCGGTTCTCTATTAAAAGGAGGCCTTAATATCCCTTAGTTTCCCATATGGACCCTGCTGCAACGGGAGGGTAGGACAAAAAATGTCATGCAAGTTCTTTTAATAAAGCGTGTATGACTATTTACGGAATACATGCCTACATTATATCGATGAACTGGAGCTAGTGCCGTATCGTACTAGGTTATAACTGTCTCATGATGAATATCATCCAACAAGTCACTGATCCAATGCCTACGAATTTATCCTATATTGCTTATGCTAAGTTACTACTGTTATCATCACTGTTACACTTGCTACAAAACTATTGCTATCACTGTTACCACTACTATTGCTGCTGCTACTACTATCAAAATTATCATACTACTGTGCTACTGATAACTTTGCTACAGATAATTAATCTCCAGGTGTGGTCGAATTAACAACTCAGCTGCTAATACCTTCAAATATTCTTTGGCTCCCCTTGTGTCGAATCTAAAAATTTGGGTTGAATACTCTACCCTCGAAAACTGTTGCTACCCCCTATACTTGTGGGTTATCACTTGCTTAAATAAAAATGGAGCAAGTGGATGGCACTGTAGCACGTCATATCACTCAAACTAGCCCGTCTAACACGCTGGAAAGCCTCGCCCTCGTCATTTAGTTCTGGATTTCTATCGACCGATCACATGAAAATGTTACACTTGCAAGTTAAAAAGGAAAAGGTGGCACACTTAAAGCACACCTGTTGCGTTTGCGTCACACCCCCGACAGTCCGGCTCGCACGCTGCTCACCAGAGGGGACATGCGTTGTCTTGCATTTTCACTGACATGTGGGATTGCAATTGAATAAACCGTCGATAGACAATATCTAATCGCTCGGCGGGCATCGGATGAGAAGAGAGAGACGGGGGAGGAAGAAGAGATCGCCTGTCCGCCGCGCACGGACTCCAAGAAATATGGTGATAATGTGAGGTGGGCCATGCAGGAGTTCGGACCGCTTCCAAGCCCGCTTCTGACCGCCCTGGCCCACCAGAAAACCCCTCCCCCCTCCCGCGCACGCTCCCCCCTCAAACGCCAGGTGCCCGCGTTCATAGGAAGTACAATACTGGGCTATAAGCCCTCTTATGTGGAGGAAAAAGAGAGGCATTGAAAAAGTCAAGGAGTGGGCTCTGCAAGACCTGTCTCTACCCGTGCTCCTAGGTATAAAAAACTAATTCTAAAAAAGAGGTATAAAAAACAATTGTGTCTTAAAAAAGAAGGTAAAAAACATTTGAGAGGAAATAGATAGAGAGAAAGTGAGAAAGAGTTGTAACCTTATAGCCAACCTTATAGTCAACACTATGGTACATGAGGAAGGAGGGAGTTGTGCACATGCCAAGTTCATTGGGCTACCGTGTTTTACAATCCTCCGTCGTAATAGTGGAGACAATAGCTTTCATAAAAAATAAACAAAGAATACTCGTTGCTCATCCTCGATATCGGAAAGAATACTTTCTCGTAGACATGTGGGACGTCGACCATCCTGGTCCACTTGCCATGCACAAAATTATCCTGGTCCACCCTGGTCGTAGTGCAGGCCCAACCTTTCCCACTGTAAGTTGGTCAGACGAACGAACCATCATGACTTCATTGAATTCCTCTTCTTCAAGAAAACTTACTGTACCCGCAATACTGCAACCACACGCGAAGACTGGACATCATATCACTGAAACCCACTAGGCCAAACTAGCCCGCCTAGGATTTGTACGTCTCTGTACTGCTATGATTTTGTGTTCTCAAAAAATATCCTTTGTCAATCTAACGATTAGGAGTAGAAATAGGGTCTTTCTCTCTCTAGATCTCTCTCCATCCCACAACCCCTCTAGCACACGTACTGTGACGCCCGGATAATTAAGTTATAGTAACCCTCTACTAATGACGCCACATCACCATGATTATTGCTGATAAATTCGCGTTAATTCAAACCCCGTTCAAATTCAATTTTTAAATCAAGTAAAACTTTAAAAGTTTTCAAATGTCAAAACTAAAATGTTCATCATGTGGCAAATAATTCCTAACTAATTTTGGTGGTGGAACCAATATTTTTTATAAAGTGTTTTAATGACCTAAACTAATTAAACAAGGGCCAAGTTAATATTTTGTTGCCTTTTATTTTAAATAATTTCCAAATTGTTTTACCCCCGAAGCTTTTCTGGCAGTGACTAAAAGTATAACACTAATTTTGGACCAAGTTCCATATTGTGCAAAAGTCAATTTCTATTTTAAAATAAAAGCAAATAGTACTATAAAAACTAAAACAAAAAAAGAAAAATTGAAAATAAAAGAAACGCACTATGCACTTACCAAGCCCAACACATATAGTGCCAGGCCCAACCCACCGCTCTAGCCGTCGCCTTCTTCATCGTCGTGGGAGCATCGTGCGCGCCCAATGGCCAATGCCGCCGACAGATCGACGCCACCGAGGCGCTACAGGGCGCCAGAGGGGGATAAGGCTGTCCCCATGCCCTATGGAACCCTAGCTCCCCCACACCCCTATCCCTCGCCCTCTCTCTTCCTCCCCGCGCACTGCCCAGCCGTCGTCGCCATGGTTTTGCTCGCTGCCGTGGCCAACGTCGACCCCGCGCTCCGAGGTCCAGTCCATGAGCTTCGTCTGCCTCCCCTACATCGTCCATGCCCCCTCCCCCGTGCGAGCTCGACGCCACTACAGCCAGTGGAGCGGAACCTTCTTCATCCTCTGACCGGCACCATTCGCCGCTCCGATTCGCCGACGTCACTCCGCCACGGCTTCGCCCCAGCAGCATCTCGTCCTCACTGTGAGCGCGCACTCCTCCCCTTTTCCCGAGCTCGATTTCGAGCTCGCACGCGTAGTTGCGACGTGCACGTACCCCTACCGCCGCCGATGAGCTTCGCCGACGCGTCCACGGTCGCGTGGGCATCGACTGAGCCCATCACCGTGCTCCTGGTGCTCCTAGGAGCACGTAGCCCACGCACACGCGCCTCCTAGCGCACCGTAGCCCCATCTCGTCGACCATCCGAACGCCTCTGCCGCTAACCTAGTCGTCGGCCTCATTCCCAACAACCATTTGGTCCAGCCCCGCTGCATTTCGCTTGCGCACGAGCCCAATGACCCAATGCGCTCCTCCGCGGGCTTTGTCGTGCCCAGCTTCATCGGTTCCATCGACGCCCGAAGTCCGGCGTCCGCTGCGGTGCTCACCCCCGTCACCTCCGTCCACCTCGGGCCTCCCAACCACTCCGGTTGGATGCGGCGCCGTCTTCTCGTTTGAATGCACTAAACCACGCGGGAAACGGACGCCCATAGGCGAATTCCGACAACCCCCCTAGCTGCTCCGCCGCGGTTTCGGCTCGCCGGAGCTCTCTCCGGCATCACTCCGACGTGGCTGGCCTGCCCCACACGCAGGGCCACTAACTAGTGGGTCCACGAGGCCCACTGGCCAGGTTGACTGGGTCAACCATGTATACTTGGCAGCCCTGTGCAACTGACATGTGGGACCCCGCAATTAATCAAAATAATTTGAATTAAATATAATCTGCTAACTAATATAGACACTGACAGGTGGGCCCCATCTAACTAATTAACTTAGTTAGTTTAATTAAGCCTCTGTTAGCCCCACGGTCCATGACAGGTGGGACCTAGCTGACAGGTTTGACCAGGGACAGCTTGGGTTGGCCACTGACGCCATGCTGATGTCATGATGATGTCATAAATACTTTTGATTAAATTAAGTTGTTAATTCCTAAAAATGAATTAATACTTTGAAAATTAATAGATAATAAACCATAACTCGGATGAAAAATACTTTGTACATGAAAGTTTCTCAGAACGACGAGACGAATCCGAATACGCAATCCGTTCATTCGCTACATGTCCCTAGCATGGCGAACATGCAACCGTCCCCCTTCGGTCTGCCTGCTCGAAAATGCCAAACAACGGGAATACTTTCCCAGATTGTTTCCCCCTTCACCGATATCACCTCCTACTGCGTTAGGGCACACCTAGCACCGCTCATTGTCATGTCGTGCATCGTCGTGCTTATGTTTGCATTATATTTACTGTTTATTCTCCCTCTTCTCTCCAGTAGACTATGAGACTGACGCCGCTGCTGGTGCCCCGATCGACTATGTTGTTGGCGAC
>NC_041392.1:304848405-304892413 GCF_002162155.2 Triticum dicoccoides | reverse complement strand
TACTCTTCCCTCTACTGCTTTAGAGTAGTGTAGCTGTTACTGCTTTCGGGTGAACCTATTCTGCCGCATAGCATGTCCTTGTTACTTCTGTTGTTACCTTTACCTGCAATCCTAAATGCTTAGTATAGGATGCTAGTTTATCATCAATGGCCTTACACTCTTGTCCATCTGCCCTGCTATACTACTGGGCCGTGATCACTTCGGGAGGTGATCACGGGTACATATACTATATACTTTTACATACTTATGTTACTGTTCGGAAATGGGGGCTGAAGGGGAAGGTGGTTCCATCCAGGTAGTGATGGGCCTGGGTTCCCGACAGCCCCCTGATGGTTACTTTGTGGCGGAGCGACAGGGCAGGTTGAGACCACCTAGGAGAGAGGTGGGCCTGACCCTGGTCGGCGTCCGTGGTTAATTCAATTAACACGCTTAACGAGATCTTTGTATTTGATCTGAGTCTGGCCACTAGCCTATACGCACTAACCAACTACGCAGGAACAGTTATGGGCACTCGATGTCGTGGTATCACCCGAAGCCTTCGTGACATTAGCGACTGAGCGGCGCGCGCCGAATTGGACTAGAACGCCTGCTCTTGTATTAGGGAGGCTAGGTCTGCTTACGGTCCCCACGCAACATGCAGGTGTGCAATGGGCGATGGGCCCAGACCCCTGCGCCATAGGATTTAGACCGGCGTGCTGACCTCTCTGTTGTGCCTAGGTGGGGCTGCGACGTGTTGATCTTCCGAGGCCGAGCATGACCCAGGAAAGTGTGTTCGGCCAAAGGGGATCGAGTGTGTTGGGTTATGTGGTGCACCCCTGCAAGGAAGTTTATCTATTCTAATAGCCGTGTCCCTCGGTAAAAGGACGACCCGGAGTTGTACCTTGACCTTATGACAACTAGAACTGGATACTTAATAAAACACACCCTTTCAAGTGCCAGATACAACCCGGTGATCGCTCTCTCACAGGGCGACGAGGAGAGGATCGTCGGGTAGGTTTATGCTATACAATGATACTTGGTGAACTTACCATCGATTCTCTTCTACTGCTTCAAGATGGAGGCTGCCAGAATCGTAGTCTTTGATAGGACTAGCTATCCCCCTCTTATTCTGGCATTCTGTAGTTCAGTCCACATATACTGCCCCTTTCATTGGTACCAATGCATATGTAGTGTAGTTCCTTGCTTGCGAGTACTTTGGATGAGTACTCATGGTTGCTTTGCTACTTCTTTTTCCCCCTTTCCCGGTTATTGTGATCATATGATGGAGTACAAGAGCCAGACGATCCCGAGGATGATTCTACGTGGAGTTCGACTTCAAGGAATAGTTAGGAGGTCCCGGGCAGGAGGCCTTGCCTTTTCGATCGATGCTGCTTTTGTGCTAGCCTTCTTAAGGCAAACTTGTTTAACCTTATGTCTGTACTCAGGTATTATTGCTTCCGTTGACTCTTGTGTCTTTGAGCATTTGTATTCGAGCCTTCGAGGCCCCTGGCTTGGAATATAAAGCTTGCATTATTTTAATTTGTGTCTAGAGTTGTGTTGTGAAATCTTCCCGTGAGTCCTTGATCTTGATCGTACACATTTGCATGTATGATTAGTGTATAGTCAAATCGAGGGTGTCACAAGTTGGTATTAGATCCGACTGCCTGTAGGAATCCCCCTTCCAAACTCCTTGGCCGAAGGTGAGTCTAGTCATTCCAAAACTTTTTACTAACATGGTTGTGTGTCTTATGGGCCCACGTCGCCATTGGGTGGTATTAGTATCTTTTACTCCTCGGTCTTTACTCCGGGACTCTGATCTCTCTTCTATTCGGGTTAAATGAATTTTGCTAAATCTATCATTAGGATCTCGTGATCACTTTCACCCGGAGAGCACCTTATTACCGATGATCGTCTGCTTCACCAGAAGATTCTGAAGATACTCTTCGATATTCTCTCTTGACTTTGTGACCACCACTTTTTCATATTCCCGACCACCGATAAATCCTTATGGATAACTGCTTACACTTGTCATTCATACCTTTGTTCCCAGTTGCCCCTGTTATTACTTGATACCCTGAAAAATTCTTAGATAATTCGAGAATCCTTTGTGCCCACCGCTTTGCAGCTCCTTGTTGCAGAAATACGCCTACGGATAATTCCTCACACCTACCGAGGATTCATTCATCCCCAGTTGATCATGTGTTTCACAAAATTCTTTGAATGCTATTCGGTCTTCCAAAAATCCTCAGCAAACTATTGCTTTTGAAATTCTTGCCTGCTTGCATTATGGTTATTTCCATATGTCGAGTAGTCTTCGCTGACATCCCCTGTCCTTGCCATTTTGAGCCTAATGAACTATTGTCTGTAAATGCACGCAATCATTAGTTGGCCCTTATAAATTATCCTTCCGGCTCAGACGTCATTTTAAATATGAGCTGGATCTCGACCAAGCAAATTGCCATCGATTGTACCCCTAAGGCTATTCTACTTATCCTTCCCTAATCAGAGCTTTGATTTTGAACCCTTGTCTTGGAATTCGTAATTCCTTTGCATTTGAGCTTTGAGTTAGTCAGTTGTTTCTATAATCTGATCTCCTTGCGTTCTTTCTTCCTCTGGTTGATTACCGATACTCACATCAGCTCCGTTGTAGACCACCAGACCTCTTGTTGGATTATTATCCGACAGTGTCCTTCATATTCAAATAACCTTGTGAGACTTTCCATGGATATATAAAGCTTTTGGTAAATTGTATCCTCTCTTTTCTCAACCATGCTCTGTTTTCGAGCTGGTGGTATTTACTATTGAAGCTTGTGGTATATGTTTCCACGATACCCTGACAGGTTGAACCTATGCCTTCATAATATGTGTGAACTCGAAAGTTTTCACGAGTCATACTCTCCTGGTATTTTGCTAGATAAAATTTCAACACTACAACTTCTTCGAAAGTGCGAGGTGAATGGAAGGTTATACATTGAAGAAGTGGGAGTCGACCTTGAACTTTGTGTTCATGCCCATGGACACAATGTAGATCCTACCATAGAAGCTTCTTGTAATAATAACTATTTAGGTGATATAATATCATCTGGTATCTATGAATTGATCCTATGCAATCGTGGTTCCGACCATATTTTCTCTTTGATCCCATTTCTCGGACAAGTTAAAGAACTTGTCTTTTGCAAGTCAATACACCAGTCCAACCTCTACTTTGATCTACCATCGAGTATTACCCTCTGGTATCTCGAGAATATCTAAGAACTGTGTTGCATATTATGCGACTTCATCAACTATTATTTCTCACTGATTCCAATCTTTCATGGGTTTTCAGTTGTTAGTCGCTCAAGAACACCGGTAAGTGAACCGATTCTGCACTCTGGTTCGATAACACTAAGTAATCTTCGTTGCTTATGAGTTTAATAATCCTTCAAGTCATTCCTAGCCTGATCGGCTATATCATTATTGTCCTAAATTTTAACTGTGCTACCTAGTCCTTCTTCCCGGAGCACATTTTTCGACGATGAGCTAAGCTTACATATATCTTCCTCATCATGTCATTTTGCCTTCAACAGCAAACTTGGTTTGGAGTTTGTCTCATACCCTTGGTTCCAATAACCTTTCGCTTCACCATTCATTTGACTCGATGTCATCACCGATCAATTACATCTTGAAATCTCTCGACAAATGTGTCATGATCATCATCAACATTCTCAGCTCTTCCAGGATAACTATTGAATTCTTGATGAGAAATACCACCCTTGCCCCTCGATGATCTGTGTTATCATCGACAACATTATTACCTCCCCTCCGACACAAACTTGATCATGTTATGGAGCTCCTTGCTATCCAGCTTATGTTATGTTCTACCTTTGGTACCACTGTCTTTTATGTCAAGAATGTCGCGAGAATTTCACCACCCCTTAATAATTCTTGATGCAAGTGATATTTATTACCATCACCATTCCTTTATTGGTCCCCGTGATGTTTCTAACCGGAATACCGACAAATGGTCTGTGATGTGTAAATTCAAAACTTCGAGCAACCCTATTGCTTTGACGTTAATGGTCGATAGCTCCATTCTAAGTCTATTTCTTATTGAATCATCATTCGAACATTGATCGTGCTACTTAGTCTAGATTTTCGGGTGCACCTTTCTATCATTGTTCAATTGTGTATGTTTTCATCAAACATGCATCATTATATCATTTGATCTAGCTAATGTTATCTCCTTATTCACATAAATGTGGAAATCATCTTTTGTTAATCTCGATGAATTGTCGCTGAGTCCATCAGCCGCCCCCTCGTCATTTCCTTGGTTTAATGAGGAACTCTTGTTTCAGAACTCGCTTCCATAGTTCATTTCCCGAGGATCTTACAATGTCATCTCGTCAATTTGTGTTGAACCTTTCTTCTCAGGTATCCTAAGTCTGAGGTATCCTGACACCAATCAGAACTGAATCTCAGCCAGATATGATGGTTGGGACATTTTCCAAAAAGCCATAACATTAGACTTTGTATAGCCCGGTAAGGTGATGTCATGCCTAGCACACCTGGCCGGAGGACCTATTGTTATAGTTCCTCCTTTTTAGCAAGGTCATCCATTCTGCCATGAGGAAATTGTAAGACTTTTTCTATAAGTTGTTCTTGATGGATCCCTTGTGTATCCAAAGTTTGACCTTTACTTGATGACCATGTTAATGCTATCTCGAAGCATGTCTATCATACTCCAATTTTCAACAAAGAACATTTGAAGCACAATTCTAAATTTTCTTTATCAATTATCCAAACACCGTTGTATGGGTAATGTGATGAAATTTCCCTCCCTTACCTAAGGGGTTTTCTACTTTAAATCCTGTAATGGATTTCATGCTCTGCTTGTCCTTGGAAAGGATATACCCCTGAAATATGTGTTTAAACACATTTTCCTTTCCATTATTCTGTTTAATCTGGTAATCACATTTTCCTTTCCATTGTCTTGTTTAACCTTCTTGAGGTTTATATGATCTAAGCAGTAATAAGTCACTGCTTTTATAAGCACCTCGGTGTACAACTCTGTCAGTAAGAACCTGTTACTATTGTTGATGACATTCCGGTAACCACCGATGGACGAGAACTTTGCCTATTGGTCTGCCTCGTTCAATGAGCAGGAAGATGGTCCTCTTCGTCCCTCGCCCTTGGTACCGACGTTGTTGCTGACATAACTGATAGGCTATCCTCTGACATGTCTTTTCTACATGATTGTACAAGATGTCACCGCCCTTCCTACCTTTAACTCACATGGTGGGCCCATAACCTACAGTCCCACAGGATCGAAACCTGACTCTCCTGTACACCCCTTGTTTCCAAAGTTATTCCTCATGCTTGGCTTCGTATGTAATTCACAAGCCACCTTTCGAGAGATCATCAATTCTGGTATGAAACTCAATACTTATTCCCCTTGCTTTGAACCACTTTCACACTCTGTCTCAGGCAATGAATGATTGTCTATCCGCTTCAAACTTCTTAAGGTACATTCTTACTTGGCTCTCGGAGTGTTTCATTTGTTCAACTCTAGAGATACTCATGTGTTCATTTCTAGGATAACCCTAGATGATTTCTCCTTATACCATTCTACCGTTTTAGAGCAGCCCCTTACCTATTCGTAAGTACGACGGAATTTCTGAAGAAAGGAGGACGACTTCATCATAATGACCTGGAGTAGAGGAATGGATGCATCAACATAATGGATCGACCTCTTTGAGAAGAGCAACCAACAACGAGATGATCCGTTAGAATTTCGCAACCAGAACTTCCCCCCTTACTACACCTCTTAAATCTCGGGACGAGATTTCTTGTAGTGGAGGACAATTGTGACGCCCGGATAATTAAGCTACAGTAACCCTCTACTAATGATGCCACATCACCATGATTATTGCTGATAAATTCGCGTTAATTCAAACCACGTTCAAATTTAATTTTTAAATGAACTCAAACTTTAAAAGTTTTCAAATGTCAAAACTAAAATGTTCACCATGTGGCAAATAATTCCTAACTAATTTTGGTGGTGGAACCAATATTTTTTTATAAAGTGGTTTAATGACCTAAACTAATTAAATAGGGGCCAAGTTAATATTTTGTTGCCTTTTATTTTAAATAATTTCCAAATTGTTTTAAATACCCCCCAAAGCTTTTCTGGCAGTGACTAAAAGTACAACACTAATTTTGGACCAAGTTCCATTTTGTGCAAAAGTCAATTTCAATTTTAAAATAAATGCAAATAGTATTATAAAAACTAAAAGAAAAAAAAAGAAAAATTGAAAATAAAAGAAACGCATTGTGCAGTTACCAAGCCCAACACATGTAGTGCCAGGCCCAGCCCACCGCTCCAGCCGTCGCCTTCTTCATCGTCGTGGCAGCATCGTGCGCGCCCACGGCCGACGCCGCCGACGGAACGACGCCACCGAGGCGCTACAGGGCGCCAGAGGGGGATAAGGCCGTCCCCGCACCCTCTAGAACCCTAGCTCCCCCACACCCCCTCTCCCTCGCCCGCTCTCTTCCTCCCCACGTACTGCCGAGCCGCTGTCGCCATGGTTTTGCTCGCCGCCGCAGCCAATGTCGACCCTGCGCTCCGAGGTCCAGTCCATGAGCTCCATCTGCCTCCCCTACGTCATCCACGCCCCCCGTCCCCCATGCGAGCTCGACGCCACTACAGCCAGTGGAGCGGAACCTTCTTCGTCCTGCGGCCGCCACTATTCGCCGCTCCAATTCGTCGTTGTCACTCCGCCACGGCTTCGCCCTAGAAGCACCTCGTCCTCACTATGAGCGCGCGCTCCTTCTCCCCTTTTCCTGAGCTCGACTTCGAGCTCGCACGCATAGTTGCGATGTGCACGTACCCCCACCGCCGCCGATGAGCTTCGTCAACACGTCCACAGCCGTCGTGGGCCTCGACTGAGCCCAGCACCGTGCTCCTGGTGCTCCCAGGAGCAAGTAGCCCACACGCACGTGCCTCCTAGCGCACCATAGCACCCATCTCGTCGACCACCCGAACACCTCCGCCGCTAACGTGGTCGCCGGCTCGTTCCCGACAACCATTTGGTCCAGCCCCATTGCATTTCGCTTGCGCACGAGCCCAAAGACCCAATGCGCTCCTCCGCGGGCTTTGTCATGCCCAACTTCGCCGGTTCCATCGACGCCCGAAGTCCGGCGTCCGCTGCGGTGCTCACCGCCGTCACCTCCGTCCACCTCGGGCCTCCTAACCACTCCGGTTGGATGCGGCGTCGTCTTCTCGTTTGAATGCAGTAAGCCACGCGGGAAACGGACGCCCGTAGGTGAATTCCGATGACCCCCCCCCCCCCCGGCTGCTCCGCCGCGGTTTCGGCTCGCCGGAGCTCTCTCTGGCGCCACTCCGACGTGGCCGGCCTGCCCCACACACAGGGCCACTGACTAGTGGGTCCACGGGGCCCGCTGCTAGGTTGACTGGGTCAACCATGTATACTTGGCAGCCCTGTGCAACTGACATGTGGGACCCCGCGGTTAATCAAAATAATTTGAATTAAATTTAATCGGATAAACTAATATGGACACTGACAGGTGGGCCCCATCTAACTAATTAACTTAGTTACTTTAATTAAGCCTCTGTTAGCCCCACAGTCCATGACAGGTGGGACCTAGCTGATAGGTTTGACCAGGGACAGCTGGGGTTGACCACTGATGTCATGCTGATGTCATGATGATGTCATAAATACTTTTGATTAAATTAAGTTGTTAATTCCTAAAAATGAATTAAAACTTTGTAAATTAATAGATAATAAACCGTAACTCTGATGAAAATACTTTGTACATGAAAGTTGCTCAGAACGACGAGACGAATCCAAATACGTAGTCCGTTCGTTCGCTACACGTCCCTAGCATGGCGAACATGCAATCGTCCCCCTCCGTTCTGCCTGCCCGAAAATGCCAAACAACGGGAATACTTTCCCGGATTGTTTACCCCCTTCACCGATATCACCTCCTACTCCGTTAGGGCACACCTAGCACCGCTCTTTATCATGCTGTGCATCGTCATGTTTATGTTTGCATTATATTTACTATTTCTTCCCCCTCTTCTCTCAAGTAGACTACAAGACTGACACCGCTGCTGGTGCCCCGATCGACTACGTTGTTGACGACCCCTCCTTGCCAGAGCAACCAGGCAAGCTCCCCCCCTTGTTCATCCTGATATCGCCTACTCTTCCCTCTACTACTTGCATTAGAGTAGTGTAGCTGTTACTGCTTTCGGGTGAACCTATTCTGCTGCATAGCCTGTCCTTGTTACTTCTATTGTTACCTTTACTTGCAATCCTAAATGCTTAGTATAGGATGCTAGTTTATCATCAATGGCCTTACACTCTTGTCCGTCTGCCATGCTATACTATTGGGCTGTGATCACTTCGGGAGGTGATCACGGGTACATATACTATATACTTTTACATACTTATGTTACTGTTCGGAGATGGGGGCTGAAGGGGCAGGTGGTTCCATCCAGGTAGTGATGGGCCTGGGTTCCTGACAGCCCCCTGATGGTTACTTTGTGGCGGAGCGATAGGGCAGGTCGAGACCACCTAGGAGAGAGGTGGGCCTGGCCCTGGTCGGCATCCGCGGTTAATTCAATTAACACGCTTAACGAGATCTTGGTATGTGATCTGAGTCTGGCCACTGGCCTATATGGACTAACCAACTATGCGGGAATAGTTATGGGCACTCGATGTCGTGGTATCAGCCAAATCCTTCGTGACGTCAGCGACTGAGCGGCGCACGCCAGATTGGACTGGAACTCCTGCTCTTGTATTAGGGAGGCTAGGTCTGCTTCCGGCCGCCCATGCAACGTGCAGGTGTGCAATGGGCGATGGGCCCAGACCCCTGCGCCATAGGATTTAAACCGGCGTGCTGACCTCTCTGTTGTGCCTAGGTGGGTCTATGACGTGTTGATCTTTCGAGGCCGGGCATGACCAAGGGAAGTGTGTCCGGCCAAAGGGGATCGAGGGTGTTGGGTTATGTGGTGCACCCCTCACTACTAGGAAAAGGCCTACTAATGGCGCACAGGTTTTTCCTACTAATGGCGCACTACCGGTGCGCCATTAGTATCACGCCACTAGATTTTTTTACTAATGGCGCACCACTAGTGCGCCATTAGTATCTGGTATGCTAATGGCGCACCAGGAAGTGCGCCATTAGTATGTAACACCATGCGCCATTAGTATGCCTCCCGGGGGGCCATATGTAACCATCTGCTTTGTCATACTAATGGCGCACTCTGTCTTGATGCGCCATTAGTATCCTTTGGCATACTAATGGCGCACCTTGTGGTGATGCGCCATTAGTATGAATATTTGGTTTTGTTTTTACTTTTCTGATTTTTGCACAGGTTACAAAATATATTATTTGATAGAATATAGAAAGTAGCACACAGCAATAGCAGATTCATCAAATACAATAGAAGATTAGTCTCCGAATACAATTCATCATATTAGTCTCCGAATTCAAAAGACCAAACAAAGATAAAACATTACAAGTCTCGAGACCACGAGTATCGAGTTTGTCTTCACATTACAAGTAGATATCAATCATCTAAACTACCATCACATAGAAGAGAGCTGCGGTCATCACGATGAGCATCATCGCGATCAAACTGGTCTTCATCCGGTTCCTCCAACGCTCCCTCCTCTCTCCTGCTAGATAGCGCGCGTATCTAGATTTGGCCTCCGCCCTAGTGGTGTACCCTTTGTAACTGTTACCGCTGAAACGGTGAACCTGTCTCCAACACTCCTCCCAGTCGTCGTAGACTCCGGGAACCTTACCCTTGTACACGACATACGACGGCATCTCTATGCACAAGCCAAACAACAGACAATACATACATAAGCAATATATAAGTATGCAACAAAAGGATCGGAAGAGAAAAGCAAGACATTAATAGCATGATTCATGGTCCTACTAATAAATAGCATCGATTACATCTAAGTTGAACGACTGTCCAAACCAAAGAGACATATAATTCATTAAAGTTTAATTACAACATGAGCCAATCAATGTTTCAGAACTACACATCACTACTTTTGACTCGACTCATGGACAGGAGCGTGGACGAAGTCGCCGTCTTTCGTGATGGTCATGAAATTGCGGGCGTTGTCAGCCTGCATTTGTAGCATTCCGTCTATATCAATGTTGGACGGTTGATATCTGAGGAAGAACTGCCCCGAGGTATGAAGGACATCTTGATGGATGATGTCCGCAAACTCCGACTGGATGCGAAAGAATTCTTATCTGATGTCCGCGTCCTAGATTGCCGACAAGCTCGCGGCCCAATCTTTGAGATTATTTGTTAGCAGAAGGTGACGATGGTCCCTTACAATCGCCCGCATGTGATGGAGGGCGTAGTAGGCATCCTTCTGACCGCCAGGCGGCTGCTTGATGCACTAAAACGTCGTATTGTGGGCGAACACGTGCTTGCCGTACGTACGAACTGCCCTGATGAAGGTGCCTCCAGATTTGGCGTAGCCAGGGAGAACATCATCAAGAACTTTCTTGATATTTGTGTAGTCTATCTTGGAGTTACGGTTCGGGTCGAAATATGTGGCCATGGAATATTTCGGGCTTAAGAGGATGAGTGTGCAATGTGTGTCACTGCATAGAACATGGAATGTTAGAAAAAAAAGAACGATCGAAATCTATGAAATCATATGTTACGGGGCGGTTAAGGGATGACTTACTCGGGAAAGTAAGGCACAAGGAAGTTATCCTTATCTGGGTTTGCCAGAATGACGTCTTCGAGGTGTGAACTCGCGACTTGGTGGTCCCCAGCGCTGCTCAAGAGCTTGGCACGCATGTAGAAGGGGTCGACAATCACGATGTCCGGGGTCTTGTCTCTAATGATCCGCATCTCCATACTCAGCAAAAACAGCCGAACGAAGGTGTAGTGCAGCGGATGAAGGTTGAACATAGCAAAGATGTCATCAAACCGCAGGACGATCGTACCGCCGATGGCGCCATCCACAAAGCCCTTGCCCTCTGGCACCTTGTCCACGAAAACTGGGTATGCCACATCATTCTCTCTAAGACGCCGCTTCTCCAAAGAAAGAACACTGTCGTGCAGACTCCACATAGCACCGGTTGCAGCATTGAGCATATTTGTCGGTAGCATCGCCGTACCCGCCACATGCACCCTCCTCGAGATATCCTTAGGTGAAGGTGGCCCGTCCTGAGCACGGATCGTACTCGGTGCCAGCTGGCTCGCACCGGCGGCCTTTTTAGTCGGCCGTTTCCGGCCCTTCTTCTTGATCTGCTGTAATGGGACCGAGTTCTGCTCACAGACCGCCTTCTTGATTTTTCGCGGTGACGTTTGCGCCCGCGGTCTTGGATTTGGTTTCGGGTATAACCATGCTGGTGAAATACCGGTCTTATTTTAGAACGCTCTTGGCCCATCTGACACGGAACATCGGGACCTTCTCTCCAGCGTAGCTTAGCTCCCAGATCTCCTTGATCCTTCCGTAGTATCTGTCCTTGTCGTTATCGGTGTAGGATTCCATTGTTACCCCGGAGTTCTGATAACCATCGCTCTTCATGTACTTGTTCTCGGTGTAGAATGTGTAGTCGTTGATATCGTACGCCTCATAGGTCATCAGGTTGTGCTCGGCGCCCTGTGACAAGGCGAATATGAGTTGTTCTTCCGCGGAAGAATCCTGATGTAAAGGGTACGACAGAAGCTTCTGCTTGAACCAACGCGTGAAACATGAGTTGTGCTCTTTGATTATATCTCCGTCCGTCCTCTGTTGGCCTCAGTCATTGTACGTCTTCTCAATAAAGGTTTTGTGCTCTACCACCCAAGGATCGACCACGTCTATGTGTTGTAGCGCGACTAGGTTTGCTCTTTCAAAGGCGGCGAGTCGACCCTCGAAGTCGACATGCATTTCGCGGCAACCCTCACGGTGACCCCATCCAGCGAGCCTGCCGAGATGCCTGTTGATGGGCAGACCAACGGGGTTCTCGATGCCTAGATAATTCATGCAGTAGGAGATGCACTCTTCGGTCAGAAAGCCCTAGCTATACTTCCCTCTGGACGTGACATGTTGTGAACGTATCCTTTGATGACACCATTCATCCTTTCGAACGGCATCATGCTGTGCAGGAACGTCGGCCCGAGTTGGATGATATCCTCCACGATATGGACCAGCAGATGCACCATAACATCGAAGAATGCGGGCGGGAAGTACATCTCAAGCTCGCATAGTATCACCATGATCTCTTCCTGTACCCTTCTGAGTTGCCTCACGCCAATCGACTTCTGAGAGATGACGTCGAAAAAGTTGCATAGGCCAAATAGCATTTCACGGACGTGCGCGTCCATGATCCCACGGATTGCAACTGGAAGTATCTGCGTCATCGGCACGTGACAGTCGTGAGACTTCATCCCGCTGAACTTCTACTTCGCTGGGTCTAGGTATCTGTTTATCTTCCCCGCGTAACCGTAAGGAAGTTTTACTCCTACGAGGCAGGTGAAAAACTGCTCGATCTCCTCCTAACTTAGAGTGAAGCACGCGGGAGGGTAGTCACTTCCGGTCTTCTTGGCCTTTTTGCCTTTGCGACGAGTTTCTATGTCCTGCTTCGCCTCATCATCATCATCATCATTAGCGTGAAGCTCCTGCCTGATGCACATTGATTTCAAGTCTGCCCTTGCTTTCGGCCCATCTTTGGTCCTCTCTGGCATGTTGAGCAGGGTAGCAAGTAGACTCTCGCACACGTTCTTCGTGATATGCATGGCATCAAGGCTGTGAGGCACACGATGGATCTTCCAGTACGGCAAGTCCTAGAAAACAGACCTCGTTTTCCATACCTTCAGCAGCGGCTCTGGCGCCTTTTGCTTCTTTCCCGGCTCTGGCGCCTTTTGCTTCTTTGCCGGCAGTGGGCAATCTTTCCAATTTTTCAACAACTCGTCTATTTCCTCGCCGCTCCTCATACGCGGGCGTTTTCGGGGTTCGGTTTCACCATCGAACAGATCCTTGTGTTTCCTCCACGGGTCATCGTCGCGAAGCCACCTTCGATGTCCCATGAACACGGTTTTCGAAGACCCGGGATCTTTATCTAGCTGGTGATACGTTGTGTCATCCATGCACCTTACGCATCCAGAAAATACATGGACTACCTGCCCCGCGAGATATCCGTAACCGAGATAGTCGTGCACCATCATGAGCAGTGCGGCTCTCATAGGGAAATATTCTTTCTCTGCGGCGTCCCATGTATTGGCTGGCGTTTTCCACAGCGTGTCTAGCTCCTCTTTCAGCAGCCCCAGATACAGATTGATGTCGTTCCCTGGTTGTTTCGGCCCTTCAATTAGCATACTCATGTGAATGTACTTCCTCTTCATGCACAACCAGGGGGGAAGGTTGTACATCCACACAAACACAGGCTAGGTGCTATGTGTGCTTCTCTGGCTGCCAAACGGATTGACTCCATCAGTGCTCGCGCCCAGATGATGTTCCTTGGATCCTTCCCAAATTCTGGGTATTCGAAGTTCAATGCTTGCCACTGGCTCGCATCCTTAGGGTGACTCAGCATCTTGTCTTTTTTATTTATCTCCGGATCATTTCCGTCATCTTCCAGCTTCTTCTCCTCCCTATCCGCGTGCCAACGCAGGAGCTTTGCTACCTTAGGGTCCGCAAAATACTGCTGCAGACGAGGAGTGATCGGAAAGTACCACACCGATTTTCGAGGAGCTTTCTTCCTCTTCTTGTATCGAGTGACGCCGCACACCGGACATATGGTAGACTCCGTGTGCTCGTCCCGATAAATGATGCAATTGTTCATGCACACATGGTATTTCACGTGCGGTAAATCCAGAGGACACACGATTTTCTTCGCCTCCTCGAAACTGGTCGGGCACTTGTTCCCCTTGGGAAGACGTTCGTGCCAGAATGACATGTTCTCGTCGAAGCATGCGTCGGTCATTTTGTGTTTTACCTTCATCTCCAGAGCCATGAGCGTTACTTTCAGGCGGGTATCCTCGGGCCTGCATCCTTCATACAATGGAGTAACCGCATCTATCTCCAGTTGATCCAGCTTGGCTTTCTCTCGGGCGGCAGCTCTTGCGTTATCTGTCTGCTTGAGAAGCAGCTCTTGAATATGAGGGTCCTGCACCCAGCCTCCATCATCGTCTGCTCCGGCATCTTCATCTTCATGATCATGCCCTTCGTCTTGATCTTCCTCATCATCATGTACGACATCTTCTACATGATGACTGTGTACAGCATCACCGTCGTGATCATGTCCTGGAGATTCTTCGTCTTCTCGCCCGCCCTCGCCACGGTGGTACTTGTCTTGTTGCCCTTCCTCATTTATTGCCCGGCCCCCATGGACGAATTCATAGTCATCTTCATCACCTTGCCATCGATAGCCATCCATGAAACCACACAAGAGCAGGTGGTCCCGCACCTGCCTAGAATCCGGGTCCGCAATAAGGCTCTTCAGCTTGCATCTTCGACACGGACATCTTATCTCCGTCTCATTCTTTTGAAGCATCTCGGCCTTCGTGGAGCTCAAAAACCTATTCATGATGCCTTCGGTCATCGTGCGGACCATGGTCGCCTGCGGGGTAGAGCAAAACGATATTTTAGAACCAAGAAAAAATTTGGCATGACCTTCCCTAAAAATAGGACCAAAATGAATGCATAGTGCCAAAATTCTCGCCGAAACGGAAATGAATCAACATTCCGGCAAAATATTGGCAACTATCGCATTTCAAATACTGGTACCTGCAAACACAAACATATATGCAACACCACAAACACATGCAACACCACAAACATACATAGATTTAGCTAGGCCACAAAAAGTGCATGTGCACGTTGTTGGAGCGAGCTAGGGAGAAAAAAAGTAGATCTACATCATGAAGATAGCTTTCCCCTTACTTACCTATCAAAAAAAAGGTAATTTCACCACTTAATTTTGATGAATCTATGGTGGAAATGAGGTGAGGAGGAGGAGGCAGCCGAAAGCTTGGAGAAGGAGGTGGAGGGAATGAAGTGGGGAAAGTGAGTGGGTAGGTGTGGCTGTCAAAAATATCTTGTTGGGGTCCCAGGTTACTAATGGCGCACCACCTGCAAATGCGCCATTAGTAACCCTGGTTACTAATGGGGCACCTGCAGGTGGTGCGCCATTAGTAATTTTGCAGAAAAGTAATATATATATATATATATATATATATATATATATATATATATATATATATATATATATATATATATACTAATGGCACACTTTTACAGGGTGCGCCATTAGTAGTTTAAACTAGTAATGGCGCACTGTGAGGCGGTGTGCCATTAGTAGTTTTGCAAAAAAAGAATAAAAAAATTCAGTACTAGCGCACTCCCTGTCTGGTGCGCCATTACTAGTTAGAACTAGCAATGGCGCACTTCGGGAGGATACGCCATTAGTATGTATGTAAAAATGAAAAAAATTTATCACTAGTGGCGCACCTATTTTCTGGTGCGCCATTAGTGTCTTCCACACTAATGGCGCATCACCAACTAGTGCGCCATTAGTATATAGTAGTGGCACACTACTTCCCTGGTGCGCCATTAGTGTCAATCCTATCTATAGCCCTTTTCCTAGTAGTGCCTGTAGGGAAGTTTATCTATTCGAATAGCCGTGCCCCTCGGTAAAAGGACGACCTGGAGTTGTACCTTGACCTTATGAAAACTAGAACCGGATCTTAATAAAACACACCCTTTCAAGTGCCAGATACAACCCAGTGATCGCTCTCTCACAGGGCGACGAGGAGAGGATCGTCGGGTAGGTTTATGCTATACGATGATACTTGGTGAACTTACCATCTATTCTCTTCTACTTCTTCAAGATGGAGGTTGCCAGAAGCGTAGTGATAGGACTAGCTATCCCCCTCTTATTTTGGCATTCTAGAGTTCAGTCCACATATACTACCCCTTTCATTGATACCAATTCATATGTAGTGTAGTTCCTTACATATGAGTACTTTGGATGAGTACGCACGGTTGCTTTGCTACTTCTTTTTCCCCCTTTCTCGGTTATTGTGATCATATGATGGAGTACAGGAGCCAGAGGATCCCGAGGATGATTCTACGTGGAGTTCGACTTCGAGGAGTAGTTAGGAGGTCCCAGGCAGGAGGCCTTGCCTTTTCGATCGATGCTGCTTTGGTGCTAGCCTTCTTAAGGCAAACTTGTTTAACCTTATGTCTGTACTCAGATATTATTGCTTCCGCTGACTCTTGTGTCATCGAGCATTTGTATTCGAGCCTTCGAGGCCCCTGGCTTGGAATATAAAGCTTGTATTATTTTAATTTGTGTCTAGAGTTGTGTTGTGTTATCTTCCCGTGAGTCCTTGATCTTGATCGTACACATTTGGGTGTATGATTAGTGTACAGTCAAATCGAGGGCGTCACATGTACACACACTCTATAGCCACTCTGAAAGTACGACATCACTACACACTCACGCTTCCAACAAAAGAATTACACATTCATGCATGTTACAAGTACGTGCCAACTTTGCTAGATATTAATGTGACGCTTCCTTTGGTTCAGAGGAATCTTGTAGGAATTTCATAGGATAGGATTTCTATAGGAAAAAATTTGTAGAGCCCTTTGGTTTATAGGAATGGAATCATATTCCTATGGAGGAAATCTTCCTATCCTCCACATTTCATAGAAAAAGAAACATTAGCCTAGACTCAATGGAAAAAATCCTATGATGTGAATCAAAGGGCATCTCCTTGCCTATTCCTACTCATAGGATTTAAGATACATGTCATCTCATTTCCTATGACTTTCCTATTGCTACGATTTTCCTACCCTATGAACCAAATGAGGCATGAATGTATCCGTGAACCAACTCTTTGAGTTTGATGTGAATTAGTGTATAATTGTGCACTAGTGTCTGGTCGATCGCTAAGCCTACAATTTTAGGAGCTTGGGCTATTGGTCGATCAACGACGGATCTGACCTATAAGTGTACCACGAGCTCATCAGCCCCAACGTTTCTCTTTGTTGAGTCTTTTGCAAGTACTATAGCTCGCATAGTAGATAGCCTACTAACACCAAGAATCATCAAACATGCCCTGCTGATATGATAAACAGTTCAAACATACATCTAAGCATGCCATATATTACATCAAAAGCTGGTGAGGATACATCTGTTTCCATAGCTCGGAGAGGGTTCGCATGATTCACTATCAAACAAAAGTAGCAAGTACCACCCACACAAGACAATGCACTAGCCCTAAGATGGTTTGATAACAACCATCATTCTGGTAATTAAACACAATGCAAACTACCTTGAAGGATTAGCGCGACCAACTATTTCTTGTCATCGATCTCTCGAGCAATGACCACAGCACGGACAACGGCATGGGAATAGATCTCTGGGGAGATGTCCACAGGACGGACCGCGACATCGGAATCGATCTCTGCAGCGATGTCCATAGGATGGACAGCAACATTGGAATCGATCTCCGGGGCGATGTCCACAGGACGGACCGCGACATCGAAAACGATCTCTGGGGCGTTGTCCACAGGACCGACCGCGACATCGGAATCATCAAGGGAGTCCACTGGTACCTGCACAACCCTAACATATTAGCAAACACATTGCATATAATCAAAAACCACAACTATGGTAAGCCATTTTTTTACCTTGTACAGCTCACCGAGGGATCCCATCCCTCCAGGGGGCCATCGCCTTGCCAGGGAAATACTGCTTCTCAACGGCGACTATCTCCTCAAACTCGGCCTTGAGCCTCTCATAGATGGCCATTAGAGTTTCTGGCGTAGGCACGGTGGGGCCCTTGCTATTCTTCCAGCTTTCTTTGAGGAGTTCGTCCGCCAACGTCATCAACTCTTTGGGCAGTGCTTGTTTCTTGGAGTTCTTCATCTCCATGGGTTGGACCGCCAACATGGCCAACTCGTTGGTCAGTGCTCGCTTCCTGGAGGTCTCTGTCTCGAGTGGGTTGTCCGCCGGCAACTCTTTGCCTAGTTTTCCAGGATCCATCAATAAACTGAAAAACAAAAAGCAATCAAAAGGAAGCCACAATCGCAATGAAAACGGGAAAAGAATAGGCTGTGAGAATCGGTTAGTGCTTCGCAAAAAGAAGATTCTTGGAATGAAAATATAGTAGCATCACTGATTCGCCCACCTTTCCTTCATTGGTACAGAAGAAAAATTGTAGAAGTGAGTAGGCTGGAGTGAGGTTTTCTTCAAGGGGAGAAAGGGCTTGAACGAGCGTTCTAGTGAAATGATGGTTGCTTCGTCCAGTCCAACTTCGAGGCCACTTTACCACTTCTGGTAAAGGTGTGGGTTTTGTGATATGATGGGTCATGACGGCCACACCGGGGTGACCGGTGAGTCTCGATTGTAGCACCTCGCTGTGATTTGGTGGATGGCACGCATTCCCGGATGCTTGATGTCCTGCATGTATATAGAGCGGCTAGTCATATACAGTAGTAGTTTGGATGGCAGACGAGGAGCTCTGTCCTGGTTTATTGGTCCGTATGATAATATGTGCCAAATTTTGACTATAAATTTAACTGACCAAATCTTCATGCATGTCACAAAAAATTACATCATTGAAAACTATGTTCAAATATGAATCCAAGGATATAATTTTTATAAACATGCACTAACATTTTTTCAGTTAAATTTTTGGTCAAAATTTAGCAATAATTACAAAGGGGCCCAATAAAGATTGTACTCTCACATTTTGTTTTGAGGATACTCCCACGTAGAAAATATAAATAATAATGCATGTTGGGGCAGCCCATGCTTCCGATAATTTTAGTTGTGGGCTTGTTCACAATTTTTATGAGGCAGTGGTTGTTCACTTAATGGAGGTCTAGTACTAGACTTGAACGATACAAAGTGCAACCTGGCACACCGTAACACCACTTGGAATAAGCGGGTAGCTATCTAATATGTCTCTAATGTATCTATATTTTTTGATTATTCCATGCTATTATATTATCTGTTTTGGATGTTTAATGGGCTTTAATATGCTCTTTTATATTATTTTTGGGACTAACCTATTAACCGAAGGCCTGGTGCCAGTTTTTGTTTTTTGCCTATTTTAGAGTTTTGCAGAAAATGAATACCAAATGGAGTCCAAACGGAATGAAACCTTCGCGGGGATCTTTCTTGGACCGAAAGCAATCCAGAAGACTTAGAGTCGAAGTCTGGAACTCCACGAGGAAGCCGCGAGGCAGGAGGGTGCACCCCCCCACCCTCGTGGGCCCCTTGTAGCTCCACCGACATACTTCCTTCGCCTATATATACTCTTATACCCTAGAAACATCAGTGAGAGCCATGAGACCACTTTTCCACCGCCGCAACCTTCTATACCCGTGAGATCCCATCTTGGGGCCTTTTTCGGCGATCTGCCGGAGGGGGAATCGATCACGGAGGGCATCTACATCAACACCATTGCCTCTCCGAGGGGAGAATGAGTAGTTTACCACAAACCTTCAGGTCCATATTTATTAGCTAGATGGCTTCTTCTCTCTCTTTGATTCTCAATACAAAGTTCTCCTCGATGTTCTTGGAGATCTATTCGATGTAATACTCTTTTGCGGTGTGTTTGCCGAGATCCGATGAATTGTGGATTTATGAACAAGATTATCTATGAATATTATTTGGTTCTTCTTTGAATTACTATATGCATGATTTGATATCTTTGCAAGTCTCCTCGAATTATCAGTTTAGTTTGGCCTACTAGATTGATCTTTCTTGCAATGGGAGAAGTGCTTAGCTTTGGCTTCAATCTTGCGGTGTCCTTTCCCAGTGACAGTATAGGAAGCAAGGCACATATTGTTTTGTTGCCATCGAGGATAAAAGATGGGGTTTATATCATATTGCTTGAGTTTATCTCTCTACATCATGTCATCTTGCTTAATGCTTTCTTATGAACTTAATACTCTAGATGCATGCTGGATAGCGGTCGATATGTGGAGTAATAGTAGTAGATGCAAAATCATTTCGGTATACTTGACACGGAAGTGATGCCTATATTCATGATCATTGCCTTAGATATCTTCATAACTATGCGCTTTTCTATCAATTGCTCGGCAGTAATTTGTTCACCCACCGTAATACATGCTATCTTGAGAGAAGACACTAGTGAAACCTATGTCCCCCGGGTCTCTTTCCTATTATATTACATCTCATTTATTTACATCGCATCTCGTTTACTATTTTGCAATCTTTACTTTCCAATCTATACAACAAAAATACCAAAAATATTTACTTTACTATCTCTATTAGATCTCACTTTTGCGAGTGACCGTGAAGGGATTGACAACCCCTTTATCCCGTTGGTTGCAAGGTTATTGATTGTTTGTGCAGGTACTAGGTGACTTGTGTGTTGTCTCCTACTGGATTGATACCTTAGTTCTCAAAACTGAGGGAAATACTTATGCTACTTTGCTGCATCACCCTTTCCTCTTCAAGGGAAAACCAACGCATGCTCAAGAGGTAGCAAGAAGGATTTCTGGCGTCGTTGCCATGGAGATCTACGCCAAGTCAAGACATACCAAGTACCCATCATAAACTATTCTCCCTTGCATTACATTATTTGCCATTCGCCTCTCATTTTCCTCTCTGCCACTTCTAAAACAATTTGCGAAAACCTTTGCCTTTTCTTCGCCCCTCTTCCGTTCGCCTCTTTCCGCTTGCCTCTTGTGTGTTCGTTCTTAGTAAGATTTGTTGCCATCATGTCTGAAACTGGGGAGGTTATCGTTGAAAATGATAGTAGTAACGATGGGGGACACTTTGATGCTTTTGATAATCCTCATGAAGAACCTACTATTTTACACACTAAAAAGTTCCGGATTGGTAGTGGTAATATTATTGGAAAAGGAGTTATTCAAGATTTCTTTACTTGTGCCGGTGCTTTCCCCACTTGGGTGGGTCTATTCTTCATAGAACTAGTAGTCTTGTGGATGCTATATCTTTGCTCATAATTGAACTTGAAAGACAATTTATCCACATGCATCCTTGCATACAAAGGATTTTTCTAGAAGTTTCCAATATTGAGCATTCTTCTGTTTAGCGAGCGGCTACCATCTTTTTAGCACATGAGTTCAGATTTATAATAAAAGAGGCCAACAAAATTTTTGCGCACTATAGGGTGGATGCTGGCCCTCCTCCCATAGAAGCAATCCTTTTTAATCAAGAAGACATAATGTGTTTACGATCTTTAGATCATATTGCTTATAATGAAACCTTAGAAAAAAGGTTCCTACCGATGTTCTAGTTGATAGGATTTTCGAACTTAATGATAATTTTTCTATTCAGAACAATGGGTTAGGTTTTCCTCTTGAACAAAGGCTTATGACTTTTTGCTAAAAGAATGCTTATAATGATGAATTGGTTGTGCAATATGAGGGGCCAAAGGAGGAACCAATACCTCCCGAGCTTGATCTTGGCAACTTTTGTCCCATTAAATTTAGCCCTTTTGATTACTTTTGCCTGCCACAAAGAAAACTTGCTGCTGAACATAGGGAGTATGAGATGAGTTTTCGCGATATGCCCTATCATTATTATGGCAATACCTATATCTATTCTTGTTTTTATGCCTAGCTAGGGGCGTTAAATGATAGCGCTTGTTGGGAGGCAACCCAATTTTATTTTTGTTCTTTGCTTTTTGCTCCTTTTTAGTAATAAATAATTAATCTAGCTTCTGTTTAGATGTGGTTTTATATTTTAATTAGTGTTTGTGCCAAGTAGAACCTTTGGGAAGACTTGGGTGAAGTCTTTGCGACCTTGTTGTAAAAAACAGAAACTTTTGTGCTCATGAGATTAGCTGTCATTTGTTTACTGGAAAGTGAGTTTAGGTTTATTATTTTTGAAGATGATTAATAGACAAATTCCTCACGTACACCAATTTATTTCAGAATTTTTGGAGTAACATAAGTATTCAAAAGTTACACATTGCTATAGACTGTTCTGTTTTTGACAGATTCTGTTTTTTCGTGTGTTGTTTGCTTATTTTGATGAATCTATGAGTAGTATCAGGGGGTATGAACCATAGAGAAGTTGGAATAAATTAGGTTTAACACCAATATAAATAAAGAATGAGTTCATTACAGTAAATTAAAGTGGTGGTTTATTTTCTTATACTAATGGAGCTCGTGAGATTTTCTGTTGAAGTTTTGTGTTGTGAAGTTTTCCAAGTTTTTGGGTAAAGATTTGATGGATTTTGGAATAAGCAGTGGAAAGAGCCTAAGATTGGGAATGCCCAAGGCACCCCAAGGTAAAATTCAAGGACAACCAAAAGCCTAAGCTTGGGGATGCCCCGGAAGGCATCCCCTCTTTCGTCTTCGTCTATCGGTAACTTTACTTGAGGCTATATTTTTATTCACCACATGATATGTGTTTTGCTTGGAGCGTCTTGTATGATTTGAGTCTTTGCTTTTTAGTTTACAACAATCATCCTTTCTGTACACACCTATTGGGAGAGACACGCATGAATCGGAATTTATTAGAATACTCTATGTGCTTCAGTTATATCTTTTGAGGTAGATAATTTTGCTCTAGTGCTTCACTTATATCTTTTTAGAGCACGGTGGTGGTTTTATTTTATAGAAATTATTGATCTCTCATGCTTCAATTATATTATTTTGAGAGTCTTTTAGAACAGCATGGTAATTTGCTTTGGCTATAAAACTAGTCCTAATATGATGGGCATCCAAGATGGGTATAATAAAAACTTCCATATAAAGTGTGTTGAATACTATGAGAAGTTTGATGCTTGATGATTGTTTTGAGATATGAGGATGGTGATATTAGAGTCATGCTAGTAGAGTAATTTTGAATTTGAGAAATACTTGTTTTGAGGTTTGCAATCCGTAGCATGCACGTATGGTAACCGTTGTGTAACAAATTTGAAGCATGAGGTATTTCTTTGATTGTCTTCCATATGTGTGGAGGTCGGGTTCGCGCGATGGTTAACTCCTACCAACCCTTCCCCTAGGAGAATGTGCGTAGTGCTTGGTTTTGATGACTTGTAGATTTTTGCAATAAGTATGTGAGTGCTTTATGACTAATGTTGAGTCCATGGATTATACGCACTCTCACCCTTCCACCATTGCTAGCCTCTCTAGTACCGCGCAACTTTCACCGGTACCATAAACCCACCATTTACCTTCCTCAAAACAGCCACCATACCTACCTATTATGGCATTTCCATAGCCATTCTGAGATATATTGCCATGCAACTTTCCATCATTCCATTTATTATGACACGCTCCATCATTGTCATATTGCCTTGCATGATCATGTAGTTGACATCGTATTTGTGGCAAAGCCACCATTCATAAAAAAAATTCATACATGTCACTGTTGATTCATTGCACATCCCGGTACACCGCTGGAGGCATTCATATAGAGTCATATCTTGTTCTAAGTATCGAGTTGTAATCCTTGATGTGTAAATAAATAAAAGTGTGGTGATAATAATTATTAGAGCATTGTTCCGTGTGAGGAAGTAAAAAAAGAGAGGCCAAAGAAGCCAATGAAAAAAATAGGCCAAAGAAGCCAAACAAAGAGAAAGAGAGAGAGAGAGAGAGAGAAGGGATAATGCTACTATCCTTTTTCCACACTTGTGCTTCAAAGTAGCGCCATGATCTTCATCATAGAGAGTCTCTTATTTTGTCACTTTCATATACTAGTGGGATTTTTCGTTATAGAACTTGGCTTGTATATTACAATGATGGGCTTCCTCAAAATGCCCCAGGTCTTCGTGAGCAAGAAAGTTGGATGCACACCCACTTAGTTTCTTTTGTTGAGCTTTCATACATTTATAGCTCTAGTGCATCCGTTGCATGGCAATCCCTACTCACTCACATTGGTATTTATTGATGGGCATCTCCGTAGCCCATTAGTATGCCTAGTTGATGTGAGACCATCTTCCTCCTTTTTGTCTTCTCCACAACCACCATTTTATACCACCTATAGTGCTATGTCCATGGCTCACGCTCATGTATCGCGTGAAAGTTGAAAAAGTTTGAGAATACTAAAGTATGAAACAATTGCTTCGCTGAAACCAAGGTTGTGCATGATTTGAATATTTTGTGTGATGAAGATGGAGCATAGCCAAACTATATGATTTTGTAGGGATGAACTTTCTTTGGCCATGTTATTTTGAGAAGACATGATTACTTTGTTAGTATGCTTGAAGTATTATTATTTTTATGTCAATATTAAACTTTTGTCTTCAATCTTTCAGATCTGAACACTCATGGCACAATAAAGAAAATTACATTGATAATTATGTTAGGTAGCATTCCACATCAAAAATTATGTTATTATCATTTACCTACTCGAGGGGATGCTTGATACGTCTCCAACGTATCTATAACTTTGATTGTTCCATGCTATTATATTATCTGTTTTAGATGTTTAATGGGCTTTAATACACTCTTTTATATTATTTTTGGGACTACCCTATTAACCGGAGGCCCAGTGCCAGTTTTTGTTTTTTTCCTATTTTAGAGTTTTGCAGAAAAGGAATACCAAAGGAGTCCAGACAGAATGAACCTTCGGGAGGATCTTTCTTGGACCGAAAGCAATCTAGAAGACTTGGAGTCGAAGTCCGAAACTCCATGAGGAAGCCACGAGGCAGGAGGGCGCGCCCAGGGGGTAGGCGCGCCCCCACCCTCGTGGGCCCCTCGTAGCTCCACCACGTACTTCATTTGCCTATATATACTCTTATATCCTAGAAATATCAGTGAGAGACACGAAACCACTTTTCCACCGCCGCAAACTTCTAAACCTGTGAGATCCCATCTTGGGGCCTTTTCCAGCAATCTCCCAGAGGGGGAATCGATCATGGAGGGCCTCTACATCAACACCATTGCCTCTTCGATGAAGCCTGAGTGGTTTACCATAGACCTTCGGGTCCATAGTTATTAGCTAGATGGCTTATTCTCTCTCTTTGATTCTCAATACAAAGTTCTCCTCGATGTTCTTGGAGATCTATTTGATGTAATACTCTTTTGCGGTGTGTTTGCCGAGATCTGATGAATCATGGATTTATGAACAAGATTATCTATGAATATTATTTGGTTCTTCTCTGAATTCTTATATGCATGATTTGATTTCTTTGCAAGTATCTTTGAATTATCAGTTTAGTTTGGCCTACTAGATTGATCTTTCTTGCAATGGGAGAAGTGCTTAGCTTTGGCTTAAATCTTGCGGTGTCCTTTCCTAGTGACAGTAGGGGCAGCAAGGCACGTATTGTATTGTTGCCATCGAGGATAAAAGATGGGGTTTATATCATATTGCTTGAGTTTATCCCTCTACATCATGTCATCTTGCTTAATGCCTTACTCCGTTCTTATGAACTTAATACTCTAGATGCATGATGGATAGCGGTCGATGTGTGGAGTAATAGTAGTAGATGCAGAATCGTTTCAGTCTACTTGACACGGGCGTGATGCCTATATTCATGATCATTGCCTTAGATATATTCATAACTATGCGCTTTTCTATCAATTGCTCGGCAGTAATTTGTTCACCCACCGTAATACATGCTATCTTGAGAGAAGCCACTAGTGAAACCTATGGCCCCCGGTTCTCTTTCCTATTATATTACATCTCTTTTATTTCCAATCTATACATCAAAATACCAAAAATATTTACTTTACTATCTCTATTAGATCTCACTTTTGCGAGTGACCGTGAAGGGATTGACAACCCCTTTATCGCGTTGGTTGCAAGGTTCTTGATTGTTTGTGCAGGTACTAGGTGACTTGTGCATTGTCTCCTACTAGATTGATACCTTGTTTCTCAAAACTGAGGGAAATACTTACGCTACTTTGCTGCATCACCCTTTCCTCTTCAAGGGAAAACCAACGCATGCTTAAGAGGTAGCACTATCTCAAAAAACAATCAACAAATCAAAAAAAGGGTGACCTGGCACATACACAATTTTAAATGATTGTTTTGATGGTGTGAAAAAAATAAAACTACCCCACTATACGTATATATATAGGTCGGAACCTCCGCGCTTGCTTGCTAGGGTTGCTCTATTCACACACTCTCATCCTCTCTAGATCTAAAAAAGATAGCGATGGTAACACTGTCTTTCTATCCTCGCCGCTGGTTACAGATCCGGATGTATCCCTCTCCACCAGTGAAGGGGAGGAGGGGCAGCATTTAGGCCGTCGTCAACAGCGAGGAAGAAGACCCACTGCCGGCCGCACCGTTATCTTTGGCCGAGCGCCGGCGCGGCAGGTCCTACGATCCCTTCATCGTTGCCCTAGTATGGGCGGATCCGGCCTCCCGCCGCCCACCTATCCACATCCCGACGACCTTCAGGTATATCTTCCTTTGAAACCGGCCTAGCTCTACTTCCCCGCTCGCTACGTTGCTGCATGTGCATCATTTTCTACCTCTCAGCCCCCCTCGTAGCTAGGCTCAATCGGATGGTCCAACGTCACCTAATTTTTTTCTATTGTTAGAGGTAAGGCTACTTCATGGAGTCGAATCTTGTACTTAGTTCAAACAAGAAATAAAGTGGGGAATTTAGCATGTACATCAGACTTGGTACAAACAGGAAGGAAAGGGGGTGAAAGTAGTATAGACTGGTCATCCAACCGGTCTCTTGGTCGAAAAGGGAAATATAGGGGAAACGTTGTACACAGTGGTATGACCAGGACTAGATTTGCCATTCACACATAGGAGTAGGTGGCTAGAGTGAACAAAAATGGGACCAACCTAGATATGTTTCTTGGGTGTTGTTTCTCGGGGCAACAAACTCTGAATCACCACTTTATGCCCTGGTTTAGGTACATGGTGCTAGACTGCTGGTGCACCCATTGTCCCATGCCCTTATAGCAAATATTTAGATGTTCTTAATCTAATGCCCCTGGTAAAATGAAGCCATGCCACTATTATAAGCCATGACAAGTTTAGCCAATTGCTTTTGCCAGTAATTGTATGAGGCTCTGACTGTTTCCTCTGTAGCTTTTTGTGCAAATAAGGATATCCATTTCACCTCGTTTCTATTGCGACCTTTTTGTGCACTACACAAACACTTCTTAAAAGAAGTGACTTTTGTGTTGTTTAACTGGAATGTCAGAATGGAACCGTTGGTTCATTTCGGTGGAACTACACAAAGGGAGATCTGTGTTCCAATCTTCATCATCCATATTAGCACCATAACCTTCCTTTATGTAAGAATGATATTTAATGCATGTGTTCATCTCTATTTTGTGACTTCCATGAGAAAATAATGCTATTTTTTACTAGTACACTTGTACTCCCTCACTGACAAAACCAATTCTGAAATAGAAGGCCAATCATGTACTTGGTTTCACCAACTGGTAAGGAGAAAGAGAAACAGAGCATGAAGAGGAAGAGGAATAAGAGGAGGAGGAAATGAAGAAGATCACACAATGATATCGTCCTATGTTATCCTGACATCTTGCTAGTGGTATTGTATTGTTGTGTTGCTACTAGTCTTAATTTACTTGGAAGACTAGCAAGATTCCCGTGCGTTGCACGTAACATCAAGATGCATTTGTATGAGTAGTTTATCTTGTGAGAGAAAAGATGAACGAGGGAAGGCCTTATTTGCAAATGTGGAGAGGGGTGTGGGTCTTTTTGCAAAATTGCCATAGTTTCCTTCCTATCCATTAGATATAAATCAGGCAGACTATATTGCAGGATGGTAGGCACACCATCATCACCAACTCTGTTTTTTATAAGAGTAGAGTAGAGATAGATAGAGAAATGCAGTAGAGTAGTACTTGGCTTGATGACACATCATACTAATTAATTGGATTTTGGATGCATGTGCGATCCAGCTCTACACGATCAACAGTGCCAAGGTGATCTTGCTGAAGTCGAGGCCTCAGTCGAGGTCATTCAAGAGCTCCGGCAACATCTCCCTTACATGTGAGACGAACTTCCAGGGAGCCCTTCCACTTATGTTGTCTCTCCTGCAAGGTCACTTAATTAATTTATTGCTGCCTAATTTTCCCGTCGAAGTTAAAAAAATCTATAGTAGCACCCTATGCTAAATCATATATTTGTGTATGTGTGCCTGTGGAGGTGAATCATGTGGTTAGGGATGGCAATTTTATCCATGGATCTGGATACCCATGGATACCCGACCCGGTTGGGCAAGGGTATGGAGCACATTTCTGCCCATGGGTCCATGGATATGGATACCCACGAATAGTTGGGTTGGGCACGATTATAGTTTGTGCTCCATGGATATCCTATTGATACCCATATGACATGTGGGACCATATGCTAGTGACAGTAGAAATAACGAATCAATGGGAAATGGCAGGCAATATGCAACTGGTGCCATAAGCTATATGCTGCAAAATCAACCTCCGGTATGTCACACTTAAAGACTCATTGTATTACTTGTTGCCTACTTATGCATGTAGCTTATGTTGACATTTGTGAGTGAATGATGTTGAGTTAATTTCATCTTTGGGAAGGCTTCATGTTGACTTTTCTATGCCCATGGAGCTCCATGGGTATGTGGGTATCCAGCGGGTTTGGGCATGGGCACAAGTTGTGCCCATGGATAATTTGGTGGATGGGAAGAGGGTAGGAAGATGGGTCATGGGTTGGATTTGGACCAGCTCCACCCGCCCAAAACCCGACCCATTGCCATCCCTGCATGTGGTGGAGCAAGGAGGGAATCTTGGTAGTGTCATGACATAATAATGCTATTGTTTTGCATGTCAATTTATTGCCATTGATTCAATGAGCCAATGTTTTGCATATTGTCCATCATGAATTTTATGCTACTATTAAAGTAATATGCTAATGTCTTTCTATCCTTTCTCACTAAGCTAATGAAGGTTTCACCTTGTTCCTACTTGTGCAAACAGGGATCATGTTGTGCCAATCGTACATTTTAGTGGAACTGCACAAGAGAATACAATGAACTCTATCCCAGCCAGTGCTTTAACTCTGATGGAAGTTCTTGATAATCTTTCGATATAGTCTCACCACTAGTAAACAAGAGTGGTTTCAACCATACATTTGAAGTGCACAAAAATATATACTATTGAGTGATTCCAGTGAGTGCTTTATCATCTCTTCTGGGACTACTTGAATAAGCCTTTTTGCTCAGGTTGGTACTGGCCTAAGGCCTTCATCCATATTAGTTTGTTGTCATCTCTATTTGTATCGTGCTACTGTGTTGCTACTGTCATGAGAAACTCCTTTATCTTTGCACGTTAAAGTTTTGCAACCAATGATACATGGCAATGCTTTGAGTGTTGAGCTAATTGGCACTGATAACATAAACTAATACCTCTCTTTAAGCAAGACCACTATGTTGCTAACTTTACCCATTAAGATAATGAGGGTGCTTCTTAATACATCTCCATCGTATCTACTTTTCCAAACTCTTTTGCCCTTGTTTTGGACTCTAATTGCATGATTTGAATGGAACTAACCCGAACTAATGTCGTTTTCAGTAGAATTGCCATAGTGTTATTTTGTGCAGAAATAAAAGTTCTCGGAATGACCTGAAACTTCATAGAGAATATTTTTGGAATAAATAAAAAATATTGGTGAAAAAATCAACAAAAGAGGACCCACCACCTGTCCACAAGGGTGGAGGGCGCGCCCTCCTATCTTGTGGGTCCCATAAAGCTCCACCGACCTCAACTCCAACTCCATATATTCATGTTTCGGGAGAGAAAAATTAGAGAGAAGGATTCATCATGTTTTACAATACGAAGCCGGCGCCACCTCCTGCTCTACCTCGGGAGGGCAGATCTGGAGTCCGTTTTGGGCTCCGGAGAGGGGAAATCATCGCCATCGTCATCATCAACCATCTTCCATCACTGACTTGATGATTCTCACCACCGTGCGTGAGTAATCCCATCATAGGCTTGTTGGACGGTGATGGTTTGGATGAGATTTACCATGTAATTGAGTTAGTTTTGTTAGGGTTTGATCCCTAGTATCCACTATGTTCTAAGATTGATGTTGCTATGACTTTGCTATGCTTAATGCTTGTCACTAGGGACCAAGTGCCATGATTTCAGATCTGAGCCTATTATGTTTTCATGAATATATTTGTGTTCTTGATCCTATCTTGCAAGTTATAGTCACCTACTAAATACTTTGTCGCAGATATTAAGTCTTTCAGGTGTGTTTGAATTAACAACTCAGCTGCTAATACTTGAGAATATTCTTTGGCTCCCCTTGTGTCGAATCAATAAATTTGGGTTGAATACTCTACCCTCGAAAATTGTTGCGATCCCCTATACTTGCGGGTTATCACTTCTATTTGTTAGTGTATGTTTCATCAATTAGTCCCTCTATTACAGTAATCTCACTCTCTCAATATATGTGCCAACAGGGATGCTCGATTTTGGCGGAACTGCACAAAAACTTTGGGTGCTTCATTGCCTCGAGTGCTTCCTTCCTTTCTTGTCAGTCGCTTATCTCGGCTTCCAGTCAAAGGAAATAGTAATTGATATGCTACCCCATACAGGTTGGTACCAGTCTTTATCCTGATTATTGTGCTTGTCATATGTATTGGTAATTTGGTATTGTGCTACTGTTTGCCGATTTCATAAAGGAGTAACTTGGAGCCTGAACTCGCATGCAAATCATTACATTGGGCGATTTCAGTAGAACTGCACAAAAATATCAGATGGACATATACTTATGCTGCTGCTATGTGCTCCAAAGTTCACTTAGACAAGCATTGATGTGGACAAGAAGAAGTGCCTACATTCATTCGAGTATCAACCGGCGTCAACCAGTTGTCAAACTCCAAATATTAGGAGAGTGAACGCCAAAAATATTGCTTGGCGCATAGCCCAGAAAAACGCAGTCCAATCTTTGGTCCCAACTTGTGCCTTTTTTATCGGCACATATGGTAGTGAAGTGTATGGCATGGATTCTAAAGATTCCAGACAAGTTGGTTGACACATATATTCATCTGGCAGTTAATCAGTCTGCACGCCAGGGATGCTCCATTTCAGTTGAACTGCACAAAAAATTTGGGTGGTTCATTTTATCGACCGCCTCCTTTCTTGTCTGCAATGTAGAATTTTGGCGAGCTACATGGCCAAGATGAGCCAGTAAACTAGTTGGATGAAAGTAGTGGCCAAGTTTCTCAAACCTCCCTCGGCATCGAGGCCAGTATCTCGAGGATAACCCTACAAGCAAAGTTCGGATTGTCTATGCTGCCTCTTATGTACTCAAAAATTTACTCGTACAAGCATTAATTTTAGCAAGAAGTACCACCGACTGAACACCATTTACCAGTCTGTACCCTAGGTAATTAAAGTTTATCCATGGATGATATTGGTTGTGATCTCAATCATTTGGATGCATAAACATACTGAACATGTGTATATCTAAATCTTTTTGTGAATTGTCTATGAATATTGTCTTGTGATCTATCATTCATTTGGATGCATAGACATGCTGAACTTGTGTATATATGAATCTTTTGAGTTTGGCTATGAATATGAACATGTCCTAGGAACCTTAGTTTGATACGAATGTTTACCTTTTGTGTTGTACTTGCGTGTGAACTTGTTAGAATGTCTACTGTGGGATTGTGATGTGTGGGTGTCAATGCACACCTTCTTCTCGAGAAGAATTGCACCTGCTTGTTAGGGTAGCAACGGCACATCAGCTCTTTTTTATCTTTTTGCTTTGTCTTCCCCCTCCCCCGCTCAACCTCTGCTGTAATGTTTTTGGCCTCAAAACAAACATAGTACTGCATTGTTTTGGGGGCTTGATGAAAAACCAAGTGCTGCTTTTTGTAGGTTGGCCCGCCCAGCAAATGGGCTACTGGTCCACCACGGACTGGGAGGCTAAAAATACAAGTTGTATGGTGCAGAGGCAAGTAAAAACACGATCAAGAGCCATCCACTGGAAAAAAATCACGTTTGATGTGCTTCTTCAGTCGCGTCGCTGGCCCCCTCTTCAATCCAATTTGCTCCATTCCCCAACCGACAGCACGGGATGGAAGTTTAATTCACCCCTGCACTACCGGGGGATTGAAGAAGCGCGGCACTGGTGATGGCTGCTTGTCCAAGTGATTTTCAAATAAGAAACTGCATGTTTCAGAGGCAGAGCATTGAAATCAACGGGCACTTCTCAAACATGGATAACAGAATGTTGGAAATTTTATTCATGGTGAAAAATGGAACTAACAACAAGTTAACACTGATCAACATTCATGTATAGAACATCTTCAGATGATGCAAAGTCAAAAAGATATGTTATTTTCAAAATGGCAAGACAATGTTGAGTGTGTGAAAGACTAGGTAAACTAGGGACAAAATTCTGGCAAGTGTTAGATATTTTTCAACTTCACCAATTGGGATGAACCCCGGGCAGTACAGCTTTTGGGTGAGAGGGCTACAGCCACCGGGCAAGTGCGGTATGTTCGAAAGAATGACGGTGTCTTCCCTGGCCCCGGTTCTTTCTCGTCAATGTGCGCTCGCCGTGGCGTCGCCGTATACCGTTGTGAACATGCTCAACAAACAAGAGGAATCCGGAGAGGACTATATGCCGAGAGGCTGACAGTGGGGACTCACCAGGTCCAAGCCGTACGCAAGCAAGTGCCTCATTGGAAAAAAGCTTCCTCCTAATTGTATACTCACGTTGGGGCCCACGGGTTTGTCAACATAGTCAATAAACGAAATAAATTTCCAACGATGACTGTCATCTAGGAGCTTTTTTTCCCAAGGGTATCAGGGATCTTTTTTGTTGTTATTGTTGTTGTTGTTGTTGTGTGAAAGGGGTATCAGGGATCTACCCGGTATCATTTTTCCAAGGGTTTTTATCAGTTTTGCCACCGGTTGTATAACACTACTCCGTTTTGCCACTTAAAATTTTCACTACTCAAAAATGCCATTGTTTCGTTGGACACAACCTCAAAAGGACCATTTTCATCGTTACTGTCAGGTCAATGGACGTTGACCGAAGATAGATGACGAAAATACCCTTATCCCATTTGTGAACTCCCCTTTTCTCTCCCTTTTGACTTGTGGGCCCATCTGCCAAGAGCGCATGAAAATAGAAAATGAAAATTGGCAGTTCGGGGTTTCGAACCCAAGATCATAGCCTGCACGTCGCGAGAGCTAACCAGCTGAGCTACAGAAATCTTCTAATGTGAAAGTAGATACATCCCTTATATCGTGTGGATGGAATAGTATTCCAACACAGCAGCGTGTCGTGTCTTTTCTTGTTGCTAGCTAGCATGCGGTTATTAACAAGGCAACGTCAGCTACTACAAATTCTACACAAGAATTTTGACCTCTACAAGTTATATTGAACCACACCCACATTGAGAATTAGTATACTCATAATGGAGGAATTTCAGAGCCTATGCCATGTTGGGGCGTCCAGTGGCCGAAGGAACCCTCTGATTTGGGCCTGCTATTCATCGCCATTACCGTGGAACAATTGCACTTCAAGACCCAGGAGGAGTCGTAGAGTCAACCGAGAGAAGCGCCGGAGCTGCCTACTGGGCCAGAGGCAGAGCTGAGCTGCGGCAGGTGGCGATACTCAAACGGCGCCTTAGACTATCAGAATAGAATTCCATTTTTGAACAGATGCTTGGGTTGGTTGGAATGGTAATCATGCGCCCCCATTAACAGCGAGGTGTCAGGTTCGAAACCCGATAGGTCTCTTTTTTCTTCAAAATTCTTTATCCTGACAAGTGGGGCCATACTATGGAGAGAGAGTGTGCAAATTGAGATCAGGGGTATTCCCGTCATCTACCTTCAGTCAGCGTCCCTTGACCTGACGATAACGTTGTAAAATGGTCTTTTTGAGATTGTGTCTAACGGAATAATGGCATTTTTGAGTAGTGAAAATTTTTAGTGGCAAAACTGAGTAGTGTTATACAACCGGTGGCAAAACTGATAAGAACCCTTTTTCCAAAGGGCGAACAAGTATCAGCTAGGCCTAGGTTTTGTTTTTTAACATGGGTAGCCCACGACATACCGAGACAGTAGTTCCAACTTATTTTCTTAGACCCATCATGTATGTACCAGCCTATGGGCCTCCCAGCGTAGGTTTTACTTTTTCTTAAAGATCGGCAGTCCAATGTATTTTTTTAATAAAACGCAGATCTCTGTTCTATTTATCTATATATAAGAATAATAATTCTATGTCCAGCTTATGTTTTCCCTTCTAACCACATTATATATATATATATATTTATATTATTACTATTATCGTATATTTAATAGAGACTTATATATACATTATAAAAACATCCCGCGTCTTATTAACTTATAAAAGTAAATGTTTAACAGAAGTTGGCAAGGAAAATCTTGGTTGTTTTTGACTCACAGGCAAGGAAAATCCTGGTGATTGCGTACAAAAGCTTGCGAAGATTTTAAGGACCAATGTAGTAATAACGCGCTCATTTTTCTTTTGAGCAATAACTCACTAATTTTTAAATTTTATATATAAAAAATGTGTCGCTCCGGTTTATTTTTTTATATTAATTGCTCCTTCTAACCTAACATTATATATAGAACAAGCCCAGCTAATTCGTGTATTTCAAAAAAGTGCAGATGGGCTGGGATTTCTTAGAAAATATTAAATGGGCCGCATTGATGCAAAATTATTTATTCACCCAGCCCAGCAAATGGACTGTAAATTCTAGAAAACATGGGTTAAATATATGCCACATTTTTGCAGGCTGACATGTGGGCCAATAGGTCGAAGCCTACGCAAGGCGTTGTCAACTTAGTCAACAAATGATTCTGACATCCACAACCATTCGATTTATATCCAACGGCCGGCATGCACATTCAATCTCTCGTCTTCCTCCTCCAGCGTCGCCGGGACCGCCTGCTCCGGCCTCCGGCGGCTAGCGGCTCTGCTTAGCACGCATCGCTGTGAAGCACTACCCCATCGCCGACCAGGCTATCCCTCCACCCCTCCACACCTCCTATTATTCTCCACCGACTGCAGCCCCACGCTGCACCAGAACCAGTTATAACCCTTGTACTCCTCTCAATCTGTGACTCCACTGCCGCGTCTTCCCATCTCCAAGTTGTTCCCGCCCGGGGCTTCCCCGTCGTCCACCGCCTCGCTATGCTCGGCGTGGCGTGGTCAACAAACGAGAGTCATCGGAAGAGGACTATATGTGAAGAGCCTGAGAGCTGGGACCCACGAGGTCCATGGTCGCACGCAAGGAAAGTTCCTTCTTATTAAGCTAGAAAAAAATGTTTCCTCCCCCTGACAGCTGGGACCCATCGGCTGTATCTTTGCATGGAAGGAAGTGCCTCCTTGTTATGCAAAAAAAACTATTTCTCCCGATGGCAGCTGGGACCCGATAGATTTGGTGGCTGACTTGTGGGCCTACTAAGCTGACTTGTATGCAGGGCTTTCTCAACTTAATCAAAAAATGATTCTAGCAGCTGGACCGTTGGATGTTAATCCAATAGTCGTGCTGCTTCTTCAACCTCTGTTCTTGCTCCTGTCTCCCGTGGGCGGCAGTGCTGCCACGCACCCGAACCAGTCAAGTTTCCCACTCCTCTCCATCTGCAAATCCACTGCTGTGTCTTCCCCATCTCTGGGCCGTTCTAGTCTGGGGCCTCGCCGTTGTCCATTGACCTTGGTGCACTCAGCACGGTGTGGTCAATGTGGTCAACAAACGAGAGTCGTCGAAAGATGACTATACGTGAGAGGCTGACAGTGGGGACGCACCATGCCCATGGATGCATGCATGCAACTACATCCTTTTTACCCTGAAAAATAATGTTTTCCCCCCCTGATAGCTAGGACCCACCAGCTACATCTTCGCACGCAAGGAAGTGCGTCGTTATTACAGGCAAAAAAATGACCCCCCCTGACAGATGTGACCCAGCAGCTATATCTTCGCATGCAAGGAAGTGCTTCCTTATCCTCCCTGACAGCTGGGACCCACTCGGTCAAAGCATACGTAGTGTTGTCTGTCTTGTCGCGAATGTGTACATGCATACTGGTCGATTGGTTGCTCTGCAATGATGAACCATGGCCGAGTAAGTAGCGGCACATGTCATAGTAGAGCCCCCACGTAGCAGTTCAGGTTGTCTCATCTAAATCGTGTACATGTACATATAGCCGCATGCCAAAAAATACGACCATGTACATACATACAAGCGGGGTCTCGAAACGCGTACTCGCACATACAGACGGTCAGGGCTCGTGTACATGGAGAGGCAACAGATGGAAGTGACTTTGTCCTGTTCATCTTCAGCTAACCGGCTGGGTCGGAACAGAGGAAACAGCATCGTGTTCACGGGGAGCCAAGTGACTGGGTCGGAACATGTCTTGTTCATCGAGAGGCAAGAGACTGGATCGGAATGGGTTGTGTTCAATGGGATCCAACTGGCTTGGACGGAATAGCCGGAACGGGGTCTGGCGTACCGCAAAATGGAGGAAAACGTCCTTCTGTTCGACCGTGTACGGTCGAAACAGGATCCTATTCATCGGGAAGGGTCTGGGGTACCACAAAATAGAGGAAATGGACTTGTGTTTGAGCTCCTACGGTCGACAGGGTGCTGTTGATCGGGAGGGGTGTGGCATACCGCAAAACGAAGGAAACGGACTTGTGTTGGAGCGCCTACGGTCGAAATGGGGGTCCTATTTATCGGGAGGGGTGTGGTGTACCGCAAAAGGGGACTCCACGGGCTACTGTTCATCCACCGTCTACTGCCTCGCTCCAACCTCCACGGGTTACTGTTCATCCACAGTCTACTTCCTCCAGCCTCCACCTGCTACTGTTCATCCACCGTCGACTTCCTCCAGCCTCCACCAGCTATTGTTCACCACATGGTCCTATTCATCCAGCCTCCACCGGTTACTGTTCAACCAGCCCTCCACACGGGGTCCTGTTCAACTAGCCCTCTAAGGGGTCCTATTCATCCGGCCACCACGGGCTACTGTTCAACCAACCCTCCACAGGGTCCTGTTCATCCACCCCAACCGGCTCGATCGGGGTCCTGTTCATCCAGCGGCAATGGCCTCAACTACCATGGGGTCCTGTTCATCCAACCCCCACCCGGAACTATTCATCCAACCCCAAAAATGCTCACTGTTCATCAAGAGGTAGCAGGTTTGATCTGCTTCAGTTAGCACCAGTAGTGAAGGAATCGCTCGGGTTCAGTTAACAGCCAGGGATCGATCGCTCAGGTTCAGTAACGTAGCCAGTGCAATCGCTCGTGTTCAGTAAGCAAACGCCTCGCTCGGGTTCAGTTAGAGCCCAACGCCTCACACACACATGTGTACGTATACGCAAAAAACACGCAAACCTTCGAGCATCACTCCGCCCCGACCACCCACCATAACCGGGAACTCCCGATATTTTCCTCGCTCTCCCTTCTGCCACGATTTTTTCCGTCATGGACGACCCAAAGAATGTCATGCAACTGGGTCTCTGGCCGGCCCAGGACGAAAAGCCCATTTTTTGTCATGATTTTTTGCATGGAAGTAGGATCCCACCACATCTATGATGATACCAGGTTTAGTCACAATTATCATCATTGAAGTGTCATAAGCACGACAGAAAAAATTTGTTCGGCCCAAAATGTCACGGATGTGTCTTTTTTGTAGTGTTGCGGGCGGTGATAGTCATACTGCTTACCACCAACATCTTATTTTGATTCGGCGGTATTGTGGGATGAAGGGCACGTACCAACCTTACATGTCCACGCACATGAGACCAGTTCCACTGACTGACATGCAACTAGTTTTGCATAAAGGTGGCTGGCAGGTGTCTGTTTCTCCTACTTTAGTTGAATCGAATTTGACTACGGCCGGTCCTTGAAGAAGGTTAAAACAGAAAACTTAATGAATCGCCGTTGTGGTTTTTGTCGTAGGTAAGAACGGTTCATGCTAGAAACCTGTAGCAGCCACGTAAAACTTGCAACAACAAAGTAGAGGACATCTAACTTGTTTTTGCAGGGTATCTTGTGATGTGATATGGTCAAGACATGATGTGATATACGTTATTGTATGAGATGATCATGTTTTGTAAGTTATCGACAACCCGCAGGAGCCTTATGGTTGTCTCTTTATTGTATGAAATGCAAACATCATGTAATTGCTTTACTTTATCGCTATGTGTTAGAAATAGTTGTAGAAGCAATAGTTGGCGAGATGACCACGACGCAATGATGGAGATCAAGGTGTCGAGCCGGTGACAATGGAGATCATGACGATGCTTTGGAGATGGAGATCAAAAGCACAAGATGATGATGGCCATATCATGTCACATATTTTGATTGCATGTGATGTTTATCTTTTATGCATCTTATTTTTCTTAGTACGGCGGTAGCATTATAACATGATCCTCACTAAATTTAAAGGTAATAGTGTTCTCCCTGAGTATGCATCGTTGCTACAGTTCATCGTTTCGAGACACCACGTGATGATCGGGTGTGATAGACTCTACGTTAACATACAATGGGTGTAAGACGGTTTTGCACATGCAGTATACATGGGTTAAACTTGATGAGCCTAGCATGTATAGACATGGCCTCGGAACTCTAGAGACCGAAAGGTCGAACGTGAATCATATAGTAGATATGATCAACATAGAGATGTTCACCATTGATGACTACCCCATCTCACGTGATGATCGGACATGGGTTAGTTGATTTGGATCACATATCACTTAGATGACTTGAGAGATGTCTATTTAAGTGGAAGTTCTTAAGTAATTTGATTAATTGAACTTAATTTATCATGAACTTAGTCCTGATAGTATTTGCATATGTATGTTGTAGATCAATCGCCCGTGCTACCGTTCCCCTGAATTTTAATGTGTTCCTAGAGAAAGCTAAGTTGAAATATGATGGTAGGAACTACATGGACTGGGTCCGTAACTTGAGGATTATCCTCATTGCTGCACAAAAGAATTATGTCCTTGATCACCACTAGGTGAAAGGCCTGTTGCAGGAGCAGAAGCTGATGTTTTGAACGTCTGGCAAGTTCGATCTGATGACTACTCGATAGTTTAGTGTGCCATGCTTTACGGCTTAGAATCGGGACTTCAAAGACGTTTTGAACTTCATGGAGCATATGAGATGTTCCAAGAGTTGAAGTTAATATTTCAAGCAAATGCCCGGGTTGAGAGATATGAAGTCTCCAACAAGATCTATAGCTGCAAGATGGAGGAGAACAGTTCTGTCAGTGAACACATACTCAAAATGTCTGGGTACTATAATCACTTGACTTAGCTAGGAGTTGATCTTCCAGTTGATTGTGTCATTGACAGAGTTCTTCAATCACTGCCATGAAGCTATAAAGGCTTCATGATGAACTATAATATGCAAGGGATCAACACAACAATTCCCGAGCTCTTCGCAATGCTTAAAGCCGCGGAGGTAGAAATCAAGAAGGACAATCAAGTGTTGATGGTTAACAAGACCACTAGTTTCAAGAAAAAGGGAAAGCGAAATAAAGGGAACTTCAAGAATAATGGCAAGCAAGTTGCCACTCCCAGGAAGAAACCCAAAGCTGGACCCAAGCCTAAAACTGGGTACTTCTGCTGCAAAGGGACTGGTCACCGGAAGCGGAACTGCCCCAAGTATTTGGTGGATAAGAAGGATGGCAAAGTGAACAAAGGTATATTTGATATACATGTTATTGATGTGTACCTTACTAATGCTCGTAGTAGCGCCTGGGTATTTGATACTGGTTTGGTTGCTCATATTTGTAACTCGAAACAGGAGCTACGGGTTAAATGAAGACTGTCTAAGGACGAGGTGACGATGTGCGTCAGGAATGGTTCCAAGGTCGATGTGATCGCCGTTGGCACGCTACCTCTACATCTACCTTCGTGATTAGTTTTAGACCTGAATAATTGTTATTTGGTGCCAGTGTTGAGCATGAACATTATATATGGATCTTGTTTAGTGCGAGACGATTATTCATTTAAATCAGAGAATAATGGTTGTTCTATTTATATGAGTAATATCTTTTATGGTCATGCACCCTTGAAGGATGGTCTGTTCTTGTTGAATCTCGATTGTAGTGATACACATATTCATAATATTGATGCCAAAAGATGCAAAGTTGATAATGATAGTGCAACGTATTTGTTGCACTGCCGTTTAGGTCATATTGATGTAAAGCGCATGAAGAAACTCCATGCAGATTGACTTTTGGAATCACTTGATTATGAATCATTTGATACTTGTGAACCATGGCTCATGGGCAAGATGACTAAAACTCCATTCTCCGGAACAATGGTGCAAGCCAATGACCTTCACAGATGATTTGAGCAGATATGGGTATATCTACTTAATGAAACACAAGTCTGAAACATTTGAAAAGTTCAAAGAATTTCAGAGTGAAGTGGAGAATCGTCGTAACGAGAAAATAAAGTTTCTACGATCTGATTGCAGAGGCGAATATTTGAGTTACGAATTTGGCCTTCATTTAAAAACAATGTGGAATTGTTTCACAACTCATGTCACCTGGAACACCACAACGTAATGGTGTGTCTGAACGTCGTAACCGTACTTTATTAGATATGGTGCATTCTATGATTTCTCTTATCGATTTACCACTATTATTTTGGGATTATGCATTAGAGACAGCTGCATTCACGTTAAATAGGACACCGTCTAAATTCATTGAGATGACACCGTATGAACTGTGGTTTTGTAAGAAACCTAAGCTGTTGTTTCTTAAAGTTTGGGGTTGCAACACTTATGTCAAAAGGCTTCAGCCTGATAAGCTCGAACCCAAATTGGAGAAGTGCGTCTTCATAGGATACCCTAAGGAAACAATTGGGTACACATTCTACCATAGATCCGAAGGCAAGATCTTTGTTGCCAAGAATGGAACCTTTCTAGAGAAGGAGTTTCTCTCAAAATAAGTGAGTGGGAGGAAAGTAGAACTTAATGAGGTAATCGTACCTTCTCTCAAATTTGAAAGTACCACATCAAAGAAATCCATTCCCATGATGCCTACACCAACTAGAGAGGAAGCAAATGATAATGAGCATGAAACTTCAGATCAAGTTGCTACTGAACCTCGTAGGTCAACCAGAGCATGATCCGCACCAGATTGGTACGGTAATCCTATTCTGGAAGTCATGTTATTAGACCAAGGCGAACCTATGAAGTATGAAGAAACTATGATGAGCCTAGATTCTGACAGATGGCTTGAGGTCATGAAATCTGAGATAGGATCCATGTATGAGAACAAAGTGTGGACTTTGGTGGACTTGCCCGATGATCAGCAAGCCATAGAGAATAAATGGATCTTCAAGAAGAAGACTCACGCAGATGGTAATCTTACTATCTACAAAGTTCAAGGGGTTGACTATGATGAGACTTTCTCACCCGTAGTGATGCTTAAGTCCGTCCGAATCATGTTAGCAATTTCCACATTTCATGATTATGAAATCTGGCAAATGGATGTCAAAACTGCATTCCTTAATGGATTTCTTAAAAAAAGAGTTGTATATGATGCAGCCAGAAGGTTTTGTCGATCCTAAAGATGCTAACAAAGTGTGCAAACTCCGGCGATCCATCTATGGACTGGTGCAAGCATCTCAGAGTTGGAATATACGCTTTGATGAGGTGATCAAAGCATAAGGTTTTATATAGACTTTTGGTGAAGCCTATATTTACAAGAAAGTGAGTGGGAGCTCTGTAGAATTTTTGATATTATATGTAGATGACATATTATTGATTGTAAATGATATAGAATTTCTAGATAGCATAAAAGTATACTTAAATAAGAGTTTTTCAATGGAACACCTCAGTGAAGCTACTTATATATTAGGCATCAAGATCTATAGAGATAGATCAATACGCTTAATAGGACTTTCACAAAGCACATACGTTGACAAAGTTTTGAAGAAGTTCAAAATGGATCGGTCGAAGAAAGGGTTCTTGCCTATGTTACAAGGTGTGAAGTTGAGTCAGATTCAAAGCCCGACCACTGCAGAAGATAGAGAGAAAATGAAAGTCATTCCCTATGCCTCAGCCATAGGTTCTATTATGTATGTTATGCCGTGTACCAGACCTGATGTGTGCCTTGCCATAAGTTTGGTAGGGAGGTACCAAAGTAATCCAGGAGTGGATCACTGGACAGCGGTTAAGAACATCCTGAAGTGCCTGAAAAGGACCAAGGATATGTTTCTCATTTATGGAGGTGACAAAGAGCTCATCATAAATGGTTACGTCGAGGTTAGCTTTGACACTGATCCGGATGCATGACTCTAAGTCACAAACCGGATACGTATTTATATTGAATGGTGGAGCTATTAGTTGGTGCAGTTCCAAGCAGAGCGTTCTGGCGGGATCTATGTGTGAAGCAGAGTACATAGCTGCTTCGAAAGCAGCAAATGAAGGAGTCTGGATGAAGGACTTCATATCCGATCTGGGTGTAATACCTAGTGCATCGGGTCCAATGAAAGTCTTTTGTGACAACAATGGAGCAATTGCCTTGGCGAAAGAATCCAGATTTCACAAGAGAACCAAGCACATCAAGAGACGCTTCAACTCCATTCGTGAACAAGTCAAGGATGGAGACATAGAAATTTGCAAGATACATATTGATCTGAATGTAGCAGGCCCGTTGACTAATACTCTTCCGTGAGCAAAACATGATCAGCACCAAGACTCCATGGGTGTTAGATTCATTACAATGTAATCTAGATTATTGACTCTAGTGCAAGTGGGAGACTGGAGAAAATATGCCCTAGAGGTAATAATAAAGTTGTTATTTTATATTTCCTTATTCATGATAAAGGTTTATTATTCATGCTAGAATTGTATTGATCATAAACTTAAATACATGTGGGAATACATAAACAAACACCGTGTCCCTAGTAAGCCTCTACTAGACTAGCTCGTTGAACAAATATGATTAAGGTTTCCTAACCATGGACATGTGTTGTCATTTGATAATGGGATCACATCATTAGGAGAATGTTGTGATGGACAAGACCCATCTGTTAGCTTAGCATAATGATCATTCAGTTTTATTGATATTGATTTCTTCATGTCAAATACATATTCCTTCGACTATGAGATTATGCAACTATCAGATACCGGAGAATATCTTGTGTGCTATCAAACGTCACAACGTAAGTGGGTGATCATAAAGATGCTCTACATGTATCTTCAAAGGTGTTTGTTGAGTTGGCATAGATCGAGATTAGGATTTGTCACTCCGAGTATAGGAGAGGTATCTCTGGGCCCTCTCGGTAATACACATCATAAGCTTGCAAGCAAATGACTAAGGAGTTAGTCACGAGGTGATGTATTATGAAACTAGTAAAGAGACTTGCCATTAACAAGATTGAACTAGGTATGAAGATACCGACGATCGAATCTCGGGCAAGTAACATACCGATGGATAAAGGGAATTACGTATGTTGTCATAACGGTTCGACCGATAAAGATCTTCGTAGAATATGTAGGAGCCAATATGGGCATCCAAGTTCCGCTATTGGTTATTAACCGAAGAGGTGTCTCGGTCATGTCTACATAGTTCTCAAACCAGTAGGGTCCGCATGCTTAACGTTCGTTGACGATATAGTATTATATGAGTTATGTGATTCGGTGAGCGAATGTTGCTCGGAGTCCCAGATGAGATCATAGACATGAAGAGGTGTCTCTAAATGGTAAAGAGGTAAATATTCATATATAGGACGATAGTATTCGGACACTGGAAGTGTTTCGCGAGGTACCGGGTACTTGTCGGGTTACCGGAAGGGGATCCGGGCACCCCGGCAAAAGATATGGGTCTTATGGGCCAAGAGAGGAAACGCACCAGCCACAAGGGGCTGGTGCACCCCCCATAGCAGGTCGGCCTAAGGAGGAGAAGGAAAGGGGGAGGGAAAGGAAAGTGTGGATTAGGATTCCCACTTCCTTCCCTCTCCCCCCCCTTTCCTTTCCCTTGGGAATACATGGCGGGGGGTCGCGGCCAGGGTAGGAGCCCTAGGGCCGGCCGGCCACCTATGTGGTGCGCCAGGCTGCCTCCCCTCCCCCTCCCACACACACACACACACACACACACACACACA